>NC_036860.1:6971394-6981859 GCF_002910315.2 Salvelinus sp. IW2-2015
TGAGGGGTGGCCAGTCCTCTTCTGGCTGTGCCGGGTGGAGATTATAACAGAACATGGCCAAGATGTTCAAATGTTCATAGATGACCAGCAGGGTCAAATGATAATAATCACAGTGGTTGTTGAGGGTGCAACAGGTCAGCACCTCAGGAGTAAATGTCAGTTGGCTTTTCATAGCCGATCATTCAGAGTATCTCTACCGCTCCTGCTGTCTCTAGAGAGTTGAAAACAGCAGGTCGGGGACAGGTAGCACGTCCGGTGAACAGGTCAAGGTTCCATAGCCGCAGGCAGAACAGTTGAAAGTGGAGCTACTCTGTATGTGTGAGGAGAGGTTAGTGCGATTAAAGACAGACAACAAATTGTTTATCGACTGTATCAAACACAATGTCCCAATCCCTCTAACCTACAGGAGAGTCTGCCTGGCAGGAATTTCACGTTCTGGCAGTGGTTTGATGGGGTCATGGAACTCACAAAAAAACATCTCAAACCACACTGGAATGATGGGTAAGAATAWATWWWWTWAAAWKTCTATATTCCTAGAATTTCTACTCCAGAATAACCTGTGGAAATGAGGTTTGACTTGGATTGTGTGTTAGYGTAACATGAGATGCCTGCAGCGTGCACACACTGCCCAAGTAGACAGGGAAATGGACAGAGAAAATGGCTCAACTGAGCTAAAGGCCTCTTTTTGTTGTCGTTTGAATGGCAGCTGTAATGTGCTTTCTTTAGTGAGTCTTCTTGATAGAGTGCACTTGGTGTTTTTTCCTCTTAAGCCCCCCTGCTGTTGCAGCCTCACATTTTGATTGGTTTTTAATCTCAATGAGCCTAGCAAAAGGCCCTCGCCACAATGGACACAGCTTTACCATAGCAACCACAGAGATATGTATCCCTACCTGTAATGGGTCAAGAGGATACAATTATTGTAGGGGAAGGGGGCGGCATGACAATGTATGTAACAATGTATCTTTGTCTGTCTCTGTCCTTATGTCCTCCTCCTGTCCTCCTCATGTCCTCCTCATATCCTCCTCATGCCCTCCACCTGTCCTCCTCATGTTCTCCTCCTGTTCTCCTCCTGTTCTTCAATGTCCTCTCTGTCCTCCTCATGTCCTCGCTCATATCCCTCCTCAATGCCCTCATGCCTCATGCCCTCCTCATGTTCTTCCTCTGTCCTCGCCATGCCTCTCCTGTCTCCTCATGTCCTTCCTCATATACCTCCTCATGCCCTCCACCTGTCTCTCATGTCTTCCAATATCCTCCTCATGGCTCCACCTGTCCTCCCTCATTCTGCTCCTCATATCCTCTCATGCCCCGCACAATGTCTCCTCCTATCCTCCTCATGCCTCCTCCTGTCGCTCCTCATGTCCTCCTCAATCCTCACTTCATGCCCTCTTCACCTGTCCTCCTCAGTTCTCTACTGTCCTCTGGCTCTCTGTCCGTCGGCTCATGGCCCTCCTCCTGGTCCTCCTCTGTCCTCTCATATCCTCCCATGCCGCTCCACCTGTCCTCCTCAATGTTCTCCTAACTGTCCTCCTCGCTGTCCTCCTCATGCCTCCTCCTGTCCTCCTCATGTCCTCCTCGATATCCTTCCTCATGCCCCCAACTCTGTCCTCTGCATGTTCTCTCCTGTCCCTCACTCCTGTCCTCGTCTCATTGGCCCTCCGTGCTGTCCTCCTCCTTCCTCCTCATGTCCTACTTATTTTGCTCCTCTCCTGATCGCTCCTCCTGTTCCTCCTCATGTCCTGACTTATGCCCCTCCTGGGCTTTTTATTCTCTGTAACATTGTTCTGTCTGTGTTTTCCCTCTTTCTCCATTATCTCCTCTTTGATGTCGTCCCCTTTTCTTCTCTCCTCCTCTCTGGATCTCTCTTCTCTCTCATACTCTCTCCTCTCTCATCTCTCATCTCTCATCTCCTTCTCTCTCTCCTCGGTCTCCTCTCCTCTCTCTTCTCTCTCTCTCTCTCTCTCTCTCCTCTCCTCTCTCTCATTCTCTCTCTCTCTCTCTCTCTCATCTCTCTCTCTCTCTCTCTCTCTCTCTCTCTTCTCTTCTCTCTCTCTCTCTCTCTCTCCTTCTCTCTCTCTCCTCCATCTCTCTCTCTCTTCCTTCCTCTCCGTTCGTTCGACTCGCTGTAGTGTGACCAGGGGGGGGGGAGTGTGGTTGTGCGTTGGGTGCGGGTGGCTGGGATTTGTGCCACAAGCAGCAGGCCCAGGACACATTGTTGATGGTCCAACACCCAACGGGACCTTCCCTGCTTCCGCTTCAGCTGATCCTGAGATCGGAGGGTTAACTTCTGCTGGGTGGCTGAGAATGCCAACATAAAGCCGAGGGTTACTGTGACAACCAAACCAGTCAAGCGATCAATCAATTCATTCAATATTTGTGTCATTTAGTCTAATTAAGTCCAACAATTATATCTTCGAGCGGAGAAGGTTTCTGTAAAAAATTAGCCAAATGGACTAAAGTAAGTGTTGTCTATGTTTCAGGGGAGAGGATGGTGTGGAAGGCCTCATGTCCTATACCAGACAGCGCAAGAGAGACCTTTCTGCCATACGCCTTTGGCCTGACGCCGCGATCAGTGACCTTCAACCACCGGCAACTTCTGTTCCTTTCTATCCCAGACAGTACCGCAAAGGATTGAGGTCTTGTCCAAATTTTCTTAATACAACACTAGCACAGTACTGCTCACCTCTTTCGGTTATACCTTTAAATTATCATCTCTACTTAAAATATAATGATGACATATAGTTATATTGTAGTGATCTATTCTCGTTATCGTGTCAATTGCGTCAGATTTTAGAGGCTTATAAACAGCCACACTGAGAGGAACCTGTGAAATTGGACCATATCTGCAGGTCTGAAACATAGCGATTTCTTCTCCCCCTGTCTCTCCTTTTCCTTGCATTTGCTCTCTACAGCCAAAGCCAGTGGATGGAATACGTTGAAACCACCGAGATCAACTACAAGTGGTACCAGAGTAAGTCTACTCTCTCTCTCGTGGTGGCGATAGGGCTGAATTTAATCCGATAACAATGTGGCCTGAAATGCATGATCAACCATTAAGGTCGTTCACTTCCAGAATGGAGGAACCAATTAGAGCGTCCCAGCATTCCCGCGGGCCTGAGGCGCCTCTGTCCCTCATCACTCGCACTTAGTAATGTCAGTCTGGGTAATGAGTTAGCAGGGTCCCTATTGTTACCAAGGGTCTGTGGGCCTCTCAGTGGGAGGGCTCCAGGTGCTGCTGCCCAGCACCCTGCCTAACCTGATCCTGCCTGCTGCTCAAAGGGACTGGTAATTTGAAGCAGAATAGGAGCGGGAGGAGGGGGTGGTGGTGACGGATGTTGATGAGGTTGCCGTGGTAACCGACAAAGCTGGCGTTCGGAATGACGTTCTCTGACCTGTGCGCGTGTGTCTGTCTGTCTGTTTGTCTGGACCTGCAGGTTCACCACGACCAATCCTGACCCAGCAGCAAACCCCACCTACATGGATCACGGAGCCTCCCCTGTTGTCAGTCACCCTCCAAACTACGGCATTTACCCGCCTATGTGAGTATAGATTACATATGTGTGCGTGCATGTGTGGGAGTGAGGTGTGTGTGGTCTGATGGCCTGTGTTACTAACTGGTTCCTGTGTTGTGAGGTGTGTGTGTCTGATGGCCTGTGTTACTAATTGGTTCCTGTGTTTGTGAGGTGTGTGTGTCTGATGTGCCTGTGTGAAGCACTACTAAACTGGTTCCTGTGTTGTGGCAGGAGTGACTCCATGTTAGATGCGGACGGTGACTTTGACCTGGATGACACCATGGACGTGGCGCGACACGTTGAGGAGCTGCTGCGGCGACCGATGGAGAGCCAATGGAGCGGCCAGCAGTCGTGACCCTCAATCTCTGACCYCTGACACCAACAAAAGAACCCCGCACCTTTTGACATTTCTGATGGTTTAATTCCATWAATTTCCTCCTGTTTTAATTCAGATAGCTTTAATGTGAAATGTTAATAATGTTTGTGATAGTTTTTTTGTTTTTTCTTCTCAGCAAGCAAAATGCATGTCAGTGACCTTTTTTCAGTTTGTCTCCGTACGTATCTGTAAAACAGACTAGGTATAAATGCAAAAAACGACAATGTTACAGTATTGTATAAAAAAGAAAAGTCTTTCAATTCACGTATGTATTTTCATTTGGTCATAATTCTAACAAAGATTTTTAAAGAGCACTCTCTACAACCGGTATGAAGTCATTTAAACAGTTTGTTTAAATGTTTTTGTTTAGTTATTTTATTATTGTAAATGGTTTATCAACAGAGTTTTTTAATTCAATCCGCCCTCTGCCAAAAAAGAGAAAAACTTAAATGAAGAATTTGTTGTTATTGACAACATCATCGGATGTGTTGCTGAGGGTAGTTTCAAGTAGTAGTATAATAATTCTGAATCTTTACACACTAAACTCCAAGCAGAATGGCTCTCATTTCATTCTCAGAGCACACTGAGTATCTATGTCACACACACACGCACGCACACAAGGATGYATCACACACACACACACACACACACACACACACTGTTGCATAACATACATCAGCTCCAGCTGAAACTTGGGGACTTTGGGCCCCCTCTACACTCACAGCGATATTTTAGTTTCCTGTATTTGCACACAGATGTAATGTAAATACCAGCATGGCCACTCAGGTCTCTGGACAGCCCATAGAGATAGATAGAGGACTCATCATTAATATAACCCGTTTTTAACATGGCCATTGCCATTGAGGTCTTCCACCATTTTAAAGTTGTCAACTGGGTGGGGATTCCTATGGGTTGTACTACTTTAGTACCTCAACGGTGCTGCCCATGCTGTCACACAGACGCTTTAATGGCACAGATACAAAGATGAGTCCTCTATCTATCTCCCCTCCATACCCCTGTAGATGATGTATGTGCCATCAACGCTACCTCTCATTACCGCTCTGTCTGTCTGTCTGTCTCTGTCTTTCTCTGTCTGTCTGTCCGGTGTTTTAAACAACTCATTTGGTCATGTCTTGTTATTGGTTGTGACGTCTAGTGTTAACAATCTATTTGGGGAGCTGTTTGGATGTGTGTAGGGGAGCTGAGGTCACTGGGGTGTGTGTGGAGGTTGGGGTTTAGTTGGTGGATCTGTAGGAAAGTCCATTGCTAGGACTGATGGTAGAAGAGTCTCTATACTGGGTCCTTATTGGCTTAGTTCATCTGCTGAAGTACACTAACTACTCGATCCATAGCCTGAGATGACTAGTGGAGATCTAATTCAACTCATTTTACCATGGGGCAGAGATGCATTTTTTGAAGATTTAAAGCTAATTCCCTGCAAKGCTACCAGTTTTGCCATGGGGTGGAGATACATTTTTGCAGTTCTAACGCAAATTTCCTGTAATTCTACACATTTTGCCATTACTTATGTCATGTTAATGATATCTGAGTGAGTGTGACTAGCTAGACTAACTTGCCACTGTAAGCTGTTAGCTGACATGGCTAATTAAGTGACTGTCAGTGACAAAACAGGAGAAAAACGTCTGATGCACAACCACATTTCGAACCTTCACCTTCTAACTTTCAACAGTAAATTTAGACCCCAACTGAGTTTTTTTTTAAACGGCCCGGACCCTAAGCGACCGCTTATATCGCTAATGTCTTGAGCCAGCCCTGATGGTACTCCTGTCTGTCTGTCTCTGTCTGTTTTTTCTCTCTCTGTCTATCTCTGTCCGTAAGCCTGTCTCCTGTTTTCTGTTATTACTGATCACTGTTGCTAAATCTGCATGTGCATGTCTGTCTCTGTGTGATATAACATAAAACATCAACTGACAACCTGAGGTACAGATATATASCTATGTGTGCAGACAATATGAGGCGCTTGAACACTTGACTCATCAGTCCTGAGCATGAAGGCCATTGTTACCATAAAGTTTGGGATATTTTGGCACTGGCTCACTCCCTGTCTTTCATCCAAGATGTTGTAGTGGGTCTGTCTCCATATAGTCCCAGCAGGATTCGTCTGCCATAGTACACCTTAGCTACCGCAGTTTAACAAAGCATCTAACGATAGATCCACTTGTTGCCGTGGCTAGCGCTGTTCTCCCCCCCCCCCCCCCCCCAACACACACACAACACACACTTCTGAACCATTGGGCAATATCATGACGACAGCAACACCACACAACCCCCACAGTCATATTACACACACACACACAAACACACAAACACACACGACCCATCCCCTCTATTCATAAGCTCTGCCCTCTCAGGAATGAAGCCCTATGCTTGGTTGATGTATCATAAAATGAAAAAAAAAAGACAAATAGAGTCTCTGTCTATCAGTGGAGGCTGGTGGGAGGAGCTATAGGAGGATGGGCTTATTGTAATGGCTGGAATGGAATTAATGGAACGGAGTCAAACATGTCATTTCCATATGTTCGATGTGTTTTGATACAGTTCCATTGATTCCGTTTCAGCCCTTACAATGAGCCCATCCTCCTATAGCTCCTCCCACCAGCCTCCTCTGCTATCTATATACAGCATATATGAATTTATTTTCTGTACCATAATTCTATTTTATTACGGTATACTGTATGTCTGTGGCACGCCCCTCTGAATGTAATCCCATTGCATGACCTGAGGAGGGTGTATAACACGGCAGCCACTGCAACCTCTTAGGTTTCATCAGAAGTTTCTGAAAAAAGCCATATTGCAAAACAGGAATCAGAAGAATGTTGCTTTTGTGTTTGTCCAGCTGACATTATTTAGTCTTTTCCTATCTTTGTTTCTTTCATTTTTCCCGGTCAAAACAGCTAGTTTTTTTCTTTGTAGTTCTTGATTTCACTGATGTTTTTTGAAGAGAAAGCTACATGGGAATTCTTGTGACGTTTCCTTTAAAAAAAAAAAAACATTATTCTAATCATTTCAAACTTGGATCTTTGCTTCACCTTAGTTAATCTATGTACTCTGGAAGCTGTATATGAGGCTGTGTTCTGTTCAGTGTTAGTTCCACGTTTGTGGTTGGGTTTTAGCACTTCGGTTGTGTTAAAAAAAAAAAAATGCAATTGAAGAAAAAAGTTTTATAAATAATTTCAACAGTAACATGTATAATGAAAAATAAGTTGTGACTGAATAAATGTAATGGTTTATTTGTTCACATTCCATTGTCAGTCTGAACTGCACCTTATCGATACTGTACATGAGACCATTTCAATAGAGTCGATTCCGAATGTAAACTCAAATTCCAATTCTAATTTCTTCTCATTGAGCATTGAAGCATTGAATTTAGTTTACTTTCTGAATTGACTGCATTGAAAAGGAATCGACCCAAACCCTGACTTTCAACAGCCTTCTGACTGGGTGTGGGCATCATAGCACCGCTATAACATAGCAGCACTACATGCCTTTTTACACTTGTCCTCTAACACATAGATGAATGCAGCAATCTGCTGTTGAGTGACATGAGCTGTGATCATTGCATGTTATACATTATAATTATCAGATCAGATTGCACTGAAGCACCTTTGTGATTCTAACCTCCCACTAAGCCAAACTGCATTTAGACAGGCATATGAACAAATACTCACTCACTATACGTTTGGTGTACTTGAATGAAGAGAGACCAATAATCACAAGCAAATAAGGGGACTATGCAAAGCAGCAGTGATGTTGATATTGAACTGAACCTCATTAACCTACCTATTTGCCTTAAAGGTCCAATCAGAAGCTACTACATCCATTTGAACTAAGCCCCTTTCCTCTTCCTCTTCCTATCTAGGCTTGGATGGACTGACATGTCACTGCTCAGATGCAGTCTCTGATCCACTGCACGCACTATCTCTTCCTTTCTTTCGTTCTCTCTGTCTATATCTCTCTCTCTCCATCTAAACCTTATTTCGCTCCATATCCCTCCACACTGGTTTATGTGATCGGTTGTCCAGTGGCAACTCACATCTGCTATCTTGTGGCAGGAACACATATTGTCTCTGAGACAGAGTACCGGAGTGGTATGTACTGTCCCTTTAATGCCAGAGGGGCTTTTCTCACCTGTCACTCAGGGCCCAAGGGACATGGAAAAGTGATAAGACAATTTAATYAACCTAATGCATGAACTGCAATCGACTCTCACCCCATTGATTACTATAAAATATATTATGATTGTCAATCTCCTATGGAACAGACAGATCCAAGACCCACTGTTTGCCTTCTCAACAAATAAATCACATTTACTATATTCTAATCCATTCTTTTCCATTTTTAAAAACATCAGACATGTCTGGAGGTCAGAGAGCGACTGTTGCTTGGATACGAAACTGCACGTGGTTGCTTGGTTACTGTTCAATATTCACAACAATAGCTTTAAAAGCGTTGGACAGTGAATACAATTCAATGTAACACAGCAGTAAGGCGAAATGGGCAATTTTTTAAAATTGAAAACATGCAGTATACAGGAGGACACCRCTGTTTTCTTTCAGTTGACAACAGACAATTCTGCAGATAAAACAAACAGAAATAGTACAGGAAACCAGCCTTTCACACAATAAAGCAGTTCTCCCAGCAAAGGAAATGGTTAGAGCATTTAGGGCATGTGAAAGGGAAAGGAGGAGACCTAGTCAGTTGTACAACTGAATGCATTCAACTGAAATGTATCTTCCGCATTTAACCCACCCCTCTGAATCAGAGGGTGAATGTGTGGGGTGATTACAGTAGAATATTGTATACTGTAGTATAATAAGGTATACTACATAAATATAGTATTATAAGGTATTCACAGCCATATCTTACTTGACATTGAATTGTATATACTCAAGACAAAAAGGCTCTGGGAGAGTTGCAAGTCTATCACCCACCAGCTGCTATGTATTGCCTCGCTGCACAGGACTGAAATGACCAGCTTTTTCAATGGAGCAGTTGGATCCGTCCTCTCGTTCTACCTTGTGACCACTAGATGTCCTCAGTGCCCAATGTGATTCCTGCACTCTGCAATAACACTGGGAATGGAAATGAACGATGAAACGAAGCACAATGCCAGTCAGCAGTATGCATAGGATGCATGTGGGACATGTCACGTGATGAACATGTTGTAACAGGAATAGAAAAACCACGACAGACGTGCTTTTTAAAATGCGCCCTTCTGTTAGGTTCATATCACCATCCCAGCTCAATAAAGCTGTCTCTCAGTCTCTCCTACAGGTCAAAAATTTTAATATTTAGCCACGGCCTTGACGTCCTCCCCAGGAAACATCTTTCATCAGATAATTAAGATGCAAATTGGCACTAATTACCATCGTATTAGTCTATGCATACAAATGAATCTCTATATCAACTCCAGTAATTAGGGGCTCCAGTGGAAGGAGGTCCAGTCGAGGCACAAAGGGCACAGACACGGTCGCTATGGGATGGTACAGAAAACCACAGCCCTGCTCTGATTGATAAGTAAAGAGTGTTAACACGGAGGGTGTTTAAGGAACGAGTTTAATTTCCTCCCTCCACAGAGGTCATGTGAGTGAGAACAGGAAGTGATGTGTAAGAGAAACAGAAAGTATGGTGGTTATGCTCTGGGAGGAATGCCCTCAGACCCCCTGCCGTGGGGAGTCTCCGCTCACTTCACAAATAAACAAATTACACTTTTGGGGATTATTCAGCCTCATCTTGTGTCAGAGTTCCCTCTCGTATTATACACAAGCACTATTCCCCCTGACAAGACGCAGCATCTTCAACTGATTCTGTTAGGTAGAACTGCTTCTCTTATGTAGACAAACCCCTGTAGCTATTATTTTCGATATGTTGTGCATTGGTAAACAAGAATACCCTATCCATTTGTAATCAATAACTTGATTTCCGGTATTGATACATAATCATTCTCACCATGCATGAATGAGGTGAGCCTGAATGAGGTAAGAGGTTCGTAACGTCTGTGGTCAAATGTCTTAAATACAAGATATGGCCGGGTCACACATATACAAAAAAAAAACTTCCATGGTAACGATTTGACCTTATGACCTCAACCTCCAGGACAAAAACCCTGTGGGACCTGCACCGTCAGATTACCCAGCAGTCAAAGGGCCTTTCATCAGCTCAGAGAGATAGATAGGAGAGATAGATATGAATGAGAGAGAGAGAGGAGAGAGAGAGAGAGAGAGAAGAGAGAGAGGAGAGAGAGAGAGAAGAGAGAGAGAGAGAGAGAACAGTCGAGTAGGGAGAGCAAATAGTAGAAAAGAGAGAGCAGTAGAGAGAGGGGGAGGCAGCTAGAGAGAGGGCAGATTGTTTGGTGGAATGAACACATTGGGGAGAAAAAATTAAGAAAAATGGTGGTCGGAGGTGAGAAGGAGAAGTGGAGGTGAGGGATATAACTACTGATTCAGAGAAATAAGTCAGAAAGAAGGGGAGAGGTGTTGGGTGTGGAGGGGTAGGCCCTCTCTCTCTTTCTCTCTCTCTCTCTCCTTCTCTCCTCTCTCTCAGATCATCCCCTCCCTTC
>NC_036860.1:6981884-6989464 GCF_002910315.2 Salvelinus sp. IW2-2015
AGAAGCATGAAGAAGACATCACGCAAACTTCAGAGCATTGGATAGTTAGTCCCTACACTCCCTTGTAACATTTGTACTGTTTCGGAGCCTTGCAGCCGTAGCGGCGAAATAGACCACATCAAACATTCCCCTCAGCAAAATGTTTACCCGGCACTAGACCATCAGTTTGTTACACATAAAAACTCGCATCCTTTATTATAATTATTACAGCTTTGTCACTAACAAGTAGCTTAGTTCATCTAAACCGTGGGTACCAAATAACGTAAAGCAATTAGAATGATTCACATGTAAATGACAGGAGACATAGATATACTATGGACAGGCCTTGGCGTACCCTGAAGGGTAAACTATTTGTTGAGCGTCTTCCTCTGCTATATAGCTGATGTACCAGGTGCATAATGATTCCCTCGATATCCTAACGTACAATCATATCTAAACTTTTCTCCTACTCTGAAGTCTGAAATCCGTGACATTATAAAGTATGAGTGCTTCCTCAATGCAAACAAACCAACCTTGTCCAACAGTCCTCTGCGCAGTCAAAGAATAGTTACCATCGCCTTCCCATGAGGACATTGCGACTTGACGGAGAGAGACATCCCATCTCTCCTCTAGAAAATTATAAACACGAAGATACTATGCTGCCAATTTTCCAGTAAACTAGAGCATCTTTTCTCACATCTTGTACCATTCATCGTTTGTGATAGTGAGTCATACTAAAACATCCCCAATATCTCGTCACCAAATAGTATCCACGTGTGCGCCCGTGTGCAGCAAAGGACACCGCCCTGTTCCCAAATTTTTCACTCATGGTATGCTCCAGCGCAATTGTCCTAGCTCCCTTTCGCAGTGTTCCTACGCCTTACACTGTTGCTGCGGCTCATTGACTTTGTCAATTCCAGCTCATATATGGGTGTTCGCCCAAATTCTATGTTGCCGGTTAGTCCTTACAGCTACAATGTTCATTGGAATAATTAGCACCTTCGTTCCAAACAATCACAGCCCTCGTAATCAAGCGTGTCTAACGTTTCATCCCCGGTCATTCGAGTGCCACGGACGTAGCAGACCAAACAACATTTCCACCTTTATGAGCCGATGTAAATCCCACTGTGTATACAAAAACATGCATCTTTCACTCTGGCCTGTGTATGACCAACAAATAGAATACGTGCAGTAACATACAGACGAAGCGCACTACACAACTAAATTTAGGAAACTGAGTTTGAACCGGTACGCTTTACATACAACGCTGAACAAAATTAACTTATCCGCACATCGAAACACGATGAAACCGTGAAGCTAAATAGAACGAGTGCTGAACAGATGTGAGCCACTCCCAGATAATGATGACTCTATGTGTTCAACCCAGAGCCAACTTGCATGAACATTATATAATAAAGAGTTTCGGCACATCAAATGAAGACCAGCCTTTTACAATACAGTCGACTCCATATCAGAAAAAAAGCGTTAAGTTAGCGTTAACACGCGTTCGTTTTGAGCATCCAACAAGATACTATGACAGTGCTTTTTGGCGCCTCGACTTGTTACTGTTGAGGAAAGCCAAAGATATACGGTGCCACCCTCAAAAACCGTAGTCGGCGGCCCGAACAGTCACCTAACGCCATACACTGAGAGAGAATTACTCCAATAAAGACTCCCCAAAACGCAAGAACACAAGCACGAACACCAAATAGCCCGGGAGCTAAGTCCAGGTAGTCCCCTCCTAACAACATCCATTCGACCTGTAGCTGCCGCCACCTCAGTACACACCCAACACCCCACACATCACAGCACACACGCCCAGCAGACCGCACGACCCACTGCGACAGCCACAAAACAACATCACACCTACACTAAACAACATTAAATAGTTAAATGACTCACTAGCACTAATATAAGATTTCATGGTGCCATTCATCAAGCCACGGCTTGGAGCGTCCACCCCCAGCCAGTTCCACCGAAACCCCGCGCCCACCAAAACAGCAAAGGTGAGGGGGGGAACAGACTTACAGGCGAACAGCGCGCTAAACAACGCGTAATGAGACCCTTGAGGTAAAGGAAGGGAGAAAGCCCAGGTCGGGGTAGAGGGCATTGTTGTCCGCCCATGCCCCTTAGCACCAACACACAATGACAAACCTCCCACCACGCCGCGAAAGAGGAGGGAGCGATGGCGAGCAGGAGGACCCTATGCTTTCAATGGCATAGGGAGCCACAGCCAAACAACCCTGTTAGATCAGGACTGGTGATGCCAGAGTGCCAGCCAAGCAACCTGGTCAGGCCGCCCAGCGTGCGTAGGGTAAGGACCAGGAGCAAGCGATACGACCCCCGCCCACCTTCTGGCATTGCCGCCACCCTACTTACCGGTAGGCGCCTCTAGAGGCGGGAACCCTCACGCGCCACCCCCGGACTGCCCGCGAGGCCGCGCCATCTGTACTGCTCCCGGCGACTGAGGGGGCGGGCGCTCCCTGGAGGCGCTCCGGGGGGACCGCAGGTGAAAAAAGGAGGCGCGCCGAAGGACTGGAGCCGCCCCCTCGCAGAAGCTGAAAGGAAAGGGCGCCTATCCCTGCGCCAACGCTGCCTGAGGGCGCTTGAAAACGGCAAGAGGCGACATCTAGGAACGCCCATCCGGGCTGTGTGGAGAGGCACCGTCTCTTGGAGGCTCCGGCTGGACCGCCGCTGAATTGGAGGACTTCGGAGTGCCACAGATCTACACCCTCCGGAAAAAGAGGAACATCCTTAGTCGCTGTACACCGATAGACCGTAGGGCATGGAGATCAATACACGGGGAAGGAAGAAGGACGCGTATAGGCGGAAGCCGAATGGAATCCCCATCACCGGAAGGCTATACAGGATATGGCACATGGAACAATCACCTCAGTGAACCGCCTGTCGTGCCATGGATCGGCAGGTCACCGAGGCTTCCCGGTATAGCCATAGGTTATCATGCAGACCGGAGGCACTTTCCTTGCCGGATGAATGGGCGTATGACATCCATGTTCCACGGGAGGGGCTGGTCCAACGCTCTTTATGTCCACTTAGAGCTTACGGTTCTGCCAAGCAATCATCACCGGTAGCGGTCCCTTCTGCCAATCGGATTTGCAATCCACTCCCGGACGGCATCCTTAAACGCTCACACAATACCTGGATGGTTCCATCAACTCCGCGAATAAACACCACACCAGGCACCTTTCTCAGTGCCCAATTGGTTGATATGTGTCAGTACAGCGAAAAAGAGCTTCGTTACCGCACAAACTGTGCCAATCCACAACTCACTTATGCCAAGCCTTCTTCTGCCATTATGCTAGCGTGTTCATCACTGAGAGGACATTTGCGTGCATCGACATCACACAGATAGGCCTTCGGTAAACTCTTGCAGGAGTAAAGACAGGCAACTCTAAGGCATGAATGGATGCTTAGTCCAATTTACGGACCACCAACTCACACAGTAAGCATGGGAGTATTCGAACCAGTTAGTTCTGCGAGTTCAATGAGTTAGTGTAATCTGGCTGGTAGACACAAAAGGCAAAGGCAGGGAGACACGGGCAGCACCGGGATGCAATCACGGGTGGAATGGAGACGATTGAACAGAGACTCTGGGCCTCATGGCTCGTCCTTGGCGCACGCAGAGGACACGTCGGGTTATGTCCTCCTAACGACTTGGCGAGCGCGTCGAGAAACCACTAACAGGTTTCAGCCCCGAAGGGGCGCAACCTGACGAGATCCCTAGTCTCGAAGGCGTAGCAACACGGAGATGACCAATGCGTACAGTACGAATCAGCGGCGATCAAACGTGGTAGTCTCATGAGAAGATGAGAGGTGAGTCTCTCCCTGGGCGCATCCGCGAAACCCACGTCAGCTGCGCAGGCACCAGCGCAAAGGCAGATGACAGGACAGCTCGCCAGACGTAAAGTGAACAGCACGAACACTGGAAAAAAGGACCGGAAACAATTGAGCCGCAAAAGAAGACCGTGAGGCAGGTTGATCCATGGTCGCAAACGATTCAAAAACGAGCAGCTAGAATAACCCCGACGTGAGAGGGCAGTTGCTGGAGAGCAGGAGCTTCCCAGATCCAACGCAACTTGCCTCCTGGCAAAACTGGGAACAGCCCACGTGGCGTGACACCCTCCCCATGCGCGGTCAGCGATCCGTGTGAAGAACGCAATGCGGAAATAAGCAGTTTGCGTATGCGGACAACCGGAGAGACGCTAAGAAGAAGCGCCAATCGACTACAGCTGCGACCGGCTACCCAAATAACCGCGGCGGCTCTCCTTCACTGTCAGCCACCCCAGACACGTTGAAGCAAAACACATTTTAAACGTGTGGTTGAAACCCTCGCAGCAAAGGGTTGCCCACCCAACGGCATCCCTAGCTCCAGCGCCGCGCTCTAGACGACACGCGATCGGTGCAAGCACCAGCTGGCGTGTGAGACTAGGGGCTGGGAGCGAGAGATTTGTCGACTCAACGGTTCTCCAACTACACTGCCTTGTGAATCTCCCCCTAGCCACTCGCCTGTCCTGTTTGCCCCACCCCCCCCCAAATAGACTTACATCATAGGGAGGGCACTGCCCTCCATTCGTGCACTTGGTCATCCCACACGGTATTTGAGCCAAACTCCTTCAAGATAGCGATACGTCTTAACGCTCACGCCAAATATTAAGCTGACATAATCTCAACTACCAGAACATTAAAAAAAAAAATAAGAGGACGAGCGATATTCTTCCTTTTCTGTCCTAACTAATGCGTCACTCAGGATTTGCCATCCTCAGTGATCTCAAAACGTCATTCACAAGACAACCGCCCGCGTAGGCCATACCCCTCATTCTTACACGTCCCACCATCCGTGACTTGAGTGCTCGCGCTTTTGATAGTATGTTAGCAAGTCAAGGAGGTTCAGATATCTACTCAAGTCCACCGTTCTAGCCTTACCCTTAGACCCTGCTCTAGTCTAAAGGATGATTGCCAACTTCAGCAGACGGTCCGCGATATGAAATATACAGTTCCTTACACGTTCCTGGAATAACCGCCCAATCGCCAATCACACTGCAAAGACATGCACCTCGCAACTAAACTAACAACATCAATCCAAGAGAACAAACGAGAGAGAGTGAAGCTAAAATTAGAGAACCGCAGTAATACTGACATGTCTAAACTCCACATGAGACAATGACTCCCACAAATACTTCATAAAATCGACTACATAGTTGGCCAAGACTCTATAAACTAAGGCCATATCCTCCATCTCCAGAAACGCTAGTACAATCGAAGATGACAAAGAACGCTGTGCCTTCTGTGAGTTCTCGGACACCGACCCAAATTCTAGGTGCGCCACGCAGGCTGAAAGCCCTGACGGTTGCACGCTCACTCTTACGGTAGTGCCAGTATTGTCCATTATAGGTTATTTGATCGAACATCCACCCCGAGCCGCACACGAGGTAGCTCACTGTACCTAAATGGTGGTAGCTTGCATGGTGCGCGCAGCCCACTCCCTTTCTACACTTGTTGAGCTTATCTCCACTGTTCTACCCATCTCCGTCTGCTGTTTCGTTAGTTGTTACTTCGCTTCATATTGCGCTCAGGTGGGAGGCGGGCATTTTGGCAGCGGGCGTTGCAGGCAACAGCGGACTCAAGCGATATTTTCGGGACCGATCGGGGACGATGGTGTGTCGTTACCTGAGTCGAAGAAATGACAACACTGAAACCACACAACGTAACAAAAAACCAAACCACACTCCACACACACACAAGAAAAAGGACCACACACAACAAAAAAACCCACCCAAAACCAAACAACCCACCACGAAGAAACCCCACCAAAAAACAGCACAACACACACCGACCCACACCCCCAACCCCCCACAACAACCCACAACCACACCACCACACCCACAACAAAGCAGGCAAACAACAACCACCCACCACCCACCCAGAACGCAACAGCAACGACCAACAAAAACAGCACAACCAGCACGGAAACCCAGCAGAACAGGGACCCCAACGACCAACCCCGAATAACTGAAAAAAAAATCAGAGCACAAACAAACACAACACAGCGCAAGAGACGGACGCTAACCGCACGGCCCACCGGCCCGCCAGCGCCCCCGAGAGAAGGGTACAGAGGGGGTGACAAGAGAAAGGAAAAGGGAGGGAAAGGGGGAGCCGAAATCAAAGCAAAAAACAGCACAAACACCACAGGGAGTCAACAAAAAAGAGAGGAAAGAAAAAAAAAAAAACAAAAAAAAAAAAAAAAGCCGAAAAAAGAACAACAAAAAAAAAAAAAAACAAAAAAAAAAAAAAAAAAAAAAAAAAAAAACAAAAAACAAAAAAAAAAACAGGAAAAAGAGAGAACCCAAAAAAAGAGCAGAGAAGGAAAAAAGACAGTAAGATAAAGACGGGCAGCTGACAGAAGAAAAGAAACGGCCCTGAAACCCTCGAGCCCCTCTCCCAGGAAACCAGGATTCATTTTTAATTGTATTGATTGACAATAGTATTAATTAGGTTTACCCAATCATGTCTATCTCTCTAGCCCAGCATCTGAACGACTGTGTTCTAGAAGAATCAGCCGTGTATAAATAATTCACATTGAGAAGTAGTTTCTGGTCAATGAGTACATAGACTGACCCGCTGGCTGGCTGGCTGACTGGCTGGCTGACTAGCTGGCTGGCTGACTGGCAGACTGACTGGTGTAAGACGGATGAGGCAGCTGCAGGATGTATGCTACTGCCCTCATTTAAGTTTACAGAAAGGAAGAAAACATACACACACACACACACACACACACAAACATGCACACTCTATCCTAGTTCACACTCCTTCAATTCAAAGACACATCAATGTCATAGAAAACCACAGAGCAGCTGATCTGACCGCTCATCCATACTGCAGGGTTCAGATTTGTCTGGTCTGACAAAAAAACAAGCCACTTCTGGGTTTGATTATAATGACTTGGCGCAACAATAATGACCAAACACTCTGAGCATCTCTACCACAGCAGCACACCATTTCTCTCCTTCCAATTGGCTGCGGTGTGATTTGTCCTTTCAGTGGGTTATAACTGAACTGTATTATCTGTGTTTATTGTTCATCATTCCTCAAATCAAATCACATTTTATTGGGCACATACACATGGTTAGCAGATGTTAATGCGAGTGTAGCGAAATGCTTGTGCTTCTAGTTCCGACCATGCAGTAATATCTAACAAATAATCTAGCAATTTCACAACAACTACCTTTTAGACACAAGTGTAAAGGAATGAATAAGAATATGTACATATACATATATGGATGAGCGATGGCCGAACGGCATAGGCAAGATGCAGTAGATGGTATAGAGTACAGTATATATACATATGAGATGAGTAATGTAGGGTATGTAAAGTGGCATTGTTTAAAGTGACTAGTGATACATTTATTACATCCAATTTTTAATTATTAAAGTGGCTAGAGATTTGAGTCAGTATGTTGGCAGCAGCCACTCAATGTTAGTGATGGCTGTTTAACAGTCTGATGGCCTTGAGATAGAAGCTGTTTTTCAGTCTCTCGGTCCCAGCTTTGATGCACCTGTACTGACCTCGCCTTCTGGATGAT
>NC_036860.1:6990609-6993109 GCF_002910315.2 Salvelinus sp. IW2-2015
TTTAAATGTTTTACTCACGTTGGCTGCAGTGAAGGAGAGCCCGCAGGTTTTGGTAGCGGGCCGTGTCGTTGGCACTGTATTGTCCTCAAAGCGAGCAAACAAGTTATTTAGTTTGTCTAGGAGCAAGACATGGGGGTCCGCGAYGGGGCTGGTTTTCTTTTTGTAGTCCGTGATTGACCCTGCCACATACCTCTCGTTTCTGAGCCGTTGAATTGCGACTCTACTTTGTCTCTATACTGACCCTTAGCTTGTTTGATTGCCTTCCTCCTCCCCTGACATGTCTGCCTGATGGCGAAGATCCCGGTTTCGTCCCAAATGGCAAMCTATTCCCTACATAATGCCCTACWTTTGACCAGAGCCCTATATGAGTTGTGGTCAAAAGTAGTGCACTATATAGGGAATAGTGTATCATTTGGGATGAAACCCTGTTAGTGGGTTTGTCCTGCATCATTAGGGGGAAAACACGTTATCTGCTGGGGTTGAAGTAGATCGATAAAGATTTGTGTAGAATTCATCAGTGATTGCACAGAGATAATTGTCCYCCTTGTTTCCCAGATTTCTTAAATGACGATAGTGAAAGTGATTTAGCTCATTTGTGGTCAGAATTGATTACAGAATCATTACAGATATTGAGGGTTTCTATCTGCAGCAGTTTAATTCTGAACTGTTGTGTACCACTTGTTCTACAGTAGGAATAGATACAGCAAGGATAGGTCTGTTCTGAGTCCTGTGCTTTTCATTCTCACCAATCAATAATGTAGAGGTGCCTGGTGTGGTGTTTATGTGAGTGAAAGCCACATTCTCTGTGGATTAGTGTTGGAGGTAATGTTGATGATATGCCACTCCCTGTCTGATTGGGGCGGCAGAGTAGCCTAGTGATTAGAGCGTTGGACTAGTAACTGAAAGGTTGCAAGATCAAATCCCCGAGCTGACAAGGTACAAAATCTGTCGTTCTGCCCCTGAACAAGGCCGTCATTGAAAATGTATTCTTAACAAATTCTTTGTTCTTCTTGCCTAGTTAAATAAAATAAATAMAAAATTTGGACTGAAGCCTAACCTGAAAATAATAGTTGTCTTGTTAAGAGACTGCATGTAATATTTGGTTCTGGGTTCTAAGATTAAGTTGATAACGCCCATAGGGATATATAATATGAGGATCATCAGCATCAATGGAGCTTTTTGCCCTTGCCACCAGAAAGGGCAATTTGTACTTAATGCAACTTAGGGGGCTTTCTGAATGAATTTTTTATTTATTTAACTCGGCAAGTCAGTTAAGGACAAATTCTTATTTACAATGACGGCCTACACCGGCCAAACACGGACGACGCTGGGCCAATTGTACGCCGCCCTATGGGACTCCCAATCACAGCCATTTGTGATACAGCCTGGATTTGAACCAGGATGTCTGTAGTGACRCCTCTATCACTGAGATGCAGTGCCTTAGACCGCTGCGCCACTCTGGCATAACCAGTCTCCCTGATCTAGGTTTTGGCTGTGATAACAAATATGCATTTGAAAAGCCWTAGGSAATAGCCTAATGATAAGACATATTTCATGCAAATACACTCACATTCCCTGTCACTCACATTCCCTAATCAGAGGAGGCTGGTGGGAGGATGTTGTGCTCATTGTAATGCCTGGAATGGAATAAAGGGAATGGTATACAAACCATTCAAACATATGGAAACCATATTCCATTCCAGCCATTACAATGAGCCTGTCCTCCTATGGATCCTCCCACCAGCCTCCTCTGCTGTTAATATGTTACTGTGTTTTAGCCTGGAAATGGCTTAGGCTACAAGTTGTGGTATGAATGAACATGAATCATTTCAGTGTGAGGAACATTAATAATTTAAGTGTACGTGTGTGTGTGTGTGTGTGTGTGTGTGTGTGTGTGCGTGCGTGCGTGCGTGTGTGTGTGTGTGAATGAGCGCACACGGACATGGATCTTGTAGGGAGGGGACAAGCGACTAACTCACATAACAGCGCATTGTATATAGCTGCATCCCGCGGATGCACGTGGGGAAGCTTCTGATGTATCATCTACAAGAGCGGATAGGAGAGTAGGGACCAGGCGAATAGGACGTTCTTCTGCATGCAGCATCGGCGCAAACAACAAGCTTGGAGAAAAACGAAAGCGCGTGTAAACGCTAATTAACGCCTTTTTATTAGCCGGAACTGTTTCTGAGGGGACTCCTTATGAATCCATGCAGTTAGCTAATCACACCAGATCACATACGGAGGAYCATCTGTTCATGTTCGAGCGACAAGAGTTTGTTCAGCCAGAAGCGGACGGTTCAATCAGTCTATCCTAGATTCAGTGGACTGCGCTTCGTCTGTAGACTGATGATCTTATGTGGTCTACACAGCCGTGGACTCATGTTTTGAAACAATGGGTCAATGCACTAAGTTGAATGTGTTGCTGTAACGTCCGTGGATGATGGCAGGGGTACACGCTTCCGAGGCTGTGTCGGGACATTTTCAAAATCCTACCATTGCA
>NC_036860.1:7002707-7011147 GCF_002910315.2 Salvelinus sp. IW2-2015
GGTAGGACTAAAGAGAAGACAGTACACACTGGGGTAGGCCTAAAGGACAGTACACACTTAGGGTAAGGACAGACAGGTACAACACTGGGGTAGGACTAACTGACCCCCAAAAACCATCTGGTCAGAATGGTTTATACTCCTTTCTTCTAGGTTGGCTTACTCCTATCATCACCAAGCCTTCTCCAACCTTTTAACCTGTCACTCTTTCTGGGGAGGTTCCATTGCTTTGGAAGGCAGCCATGGTTCGGTCCCTTTTTTAAAGGCGGGAGATCCAAGCTGATCCTAAGTGTTAGGCCTTTTCCTAATTTTTACCCTGTTTTATCAAAAGTGTTGGAAAAACGTGACTATAATAACTTGACTGTCCTTCTTGAGTCTATAGTATTTTCTCTGGATGGCATTGGTTCCCGCTCAGGTTATGGATGTGTCCAACTGCAACCTTAAAAGGTCCTCAATGTGTCACCATTCCTTGATTCTAAACAATGTTGTGCTGCTACTGGACTGGCCAAAGCTTTTGATACGGTAGACTATTAATTAATTTGGGCCGGCTAAAGAGTATTGGTTGTCCCTCTGAGGGTCTTTGGCCTGGTTTGTCCCTACTACCTCTCTCAAAGAGTGCAGTGGTATAAAGTCAGAAATCTGCTGTCTTCAGCCCACTGCCTGTCACCAAAGAGTACCCCAAGCTTGATCTTAGGTCCCACGCCTCCTTCAATTTCACATCAACACAATAGTAGGCAGTAGGAAGCTCTCCTCATCCATTATATGCTGATGATACAGTTCTTAACTCAGCTGGCTCCTCCCCGGATTTGTGTTATTAATGCCTACCAACAAAAGCCTTTCTAGTGTCCAACAGCTTTCTCTACCCTTAACCTTGTTTTCTGAAACATCCTCCAAAGACAAAGGTCAGTGGTTGGTAAAGAAGAATGTTCCCTCTCCCACAGGTGTGATTACTACCTCTGGGTTTTAGAGCTTGAGGTAGTCACCCATAAAGTACTTGGGGAGTATGGGCTAGACCCGGTGCACTGTCCCTTCTCTCAGCACATTCAAAGCCTGCAGGCTAACAGTTAAATCTAACTTGGTTTCCTCTATCGTAATCGCCTCCCTTTCACCCCAGCTGCCAAACTAACCCTGATTCAAGAATGACCATCCTACCCATGCAGATTACGGAGACATAATTTATAGATCGGCAAGGTAATGGTGCTCTCGAGAGGCTCCTAGAATGGTCCTTTACCATTCCGGCCATCAGATTTGCCACCATGCCTCCTTATAGGACGCCACATCACTGCAACTCCTGTACTCCCTCTGTAAAACTGGTCATCTCTGTAACCGTCCGCAAGACCCACTGGTTGATGCTTATTATAAACCCTCCTAGGCCTCACTCCCCCCTATCTGAGATATCTACTGCAGCCCTCATCCTCCACATACAACACCCGTTCTGCCAGTCACATTCTGTTAAAGGTCCCCAAAGCACACACATCCCTGGGTCGCTCCTCTTTTCAGTTCGCTGCAGCTGGCGACTGGAACGAGCTGCAACAAACACTCAAACTGGACAGTTTTATCTCAATCTCTTCATTCAAAGACTCAATCATGGACACTCTTACTGACAGTTGTGACTGCTATTGTGCCCAATAATGTTTGTAACCTGTTTTGTGCTGCTACCATGTTGTTGTCATGTTGTGTTGCTACCATGTTGTGTTGCTACCATGCTGTGTTGTTATGTGTTGCTGCCTTGCTACTTTGTCTTAGTAGGTCTCTCTTTATGTAGTGTTGTGTTGTCTCTCTTGTCGTGATGTGTGTTTTGTCGTATATTTTTTTTAAATTTATGTTTATTTTTAATCCCATTCCCCGTCCCCGCAGGAGGCCTTTTGCTTTTTGGTAGGCCGTCATTGTAAATAAGAATTTGTTCTTAACTGACTTGCCTAGTTAAATAAAAAATCTAAAGAAATGTTCACTCTGTCAATTAGGTTAGTTTTGTGGAGTAACTACAATGTTGTTGATCCATCCTCAGTTTTCTCCTATCACAGCCATTAAACTCTGTAACTGTTTTAAAGTCACCATTGGCCTCATGCTGAAATCCCTGAGCGGTTTCCTTATTCTCTGGCAACTGAGTTAGGACGGACGCCTGTATCTTTGTAGTGACTGGGTGTAATTAATAACTTCAACATGTTCAAAGGGATATTCTGTCTGCTTTTTACATTTTTACTCATCTACCAATTGGTGCCCTTCTTTGCGAGGCATTGGAAAACCTCCCTGGTCTTTGTGCTCGAATCTGTGCTTGAAATTCCCTGCTCGACTGAGGGACCTTACAGATAATTGTATGTGTGGGATGAGGTAGTCATTAAGAACCCCTGTTGATTCTTTAGAGTCTAAGACGTTGGGGGAGGGGTGGTGCTAAACGGACATGTTTTAAGACGGTCATACTATGGATCATTTAGCCATTTGATTTAGAATGTTAGGACACCTTTAGATATAAAAAATAAATAATGATTTCATAAAATATTTAATTTTGGCATTTAAATATTACTACATTGAATAACACATTCATAAATGGTGAAAAGGACAGTAAATAATAAATCCAAAGACACAAGATTCTGAAGTAAATCTACACATATTTAACCCCATTATTTGAGTTGACACAAAACTACCTTCATACTTCCATGAGTTGTTTTTTTAACTGGTTACATTCAGATGAGTCCTGGTTACATTCAGATGAGTCCTGTCGTAGAGCAAAACGGAGAAAACCAACGGGTTCGTGAGAGTCTCCCCTTTCCATTGAGTGGTCCTGATAGTTTTTAGGTCAAACCGTTCGGACGCTACAGACATCGTCTCTAACTATGTCACCTTTCATCGCAGATGCGGAAGTGCGTGGATTGAGACGCACCCAATGCAAAACAATATCTCTCTAGATTAAACTGGCAGATTTTGATGGAGATTTTGACGGTGCGTCAATCGACTCGGGGTTAAATACTATTATTACACACACAGAGTAAATCCATGCCACTTATGTGACTTGTTAAGTACATTTTTACTCCTGAACTTATTTAGGTTTGCCATAACAAAGAGCTGGAATACTTATTGACTCAAAACATTTCAGCTTTTCATAAAACATAATTCCACTTTGACATTATGGGGAAATGTGTGTAACCCAGTGTCGTGTGTTTCTTTTCTCTCAATGTCATCCATTTTAAATTCAGCCTGTAACACAACAATGTGGAAAAAGTCAAGGGGTGTGAATACTTGCTTTGCCCCCCAGCAGGCAAATCGAATGTGATGTTTATTGATAGTTGGCTCTGGCATCTTCCCCAATATTTGGAACCAAGGACTGATCACACCAATCCACAAAAGTGGAGACATTCAACCCCAATAACTACCCTGGGATATGCGTCAACAGCAACCTTGGGAAAATCCTCTTCATTAACAGCAGGCTCCTACATTTCCTCAGTGAAAACAATGTCCTGAGTAAATGTCAAATTGGCTTTTTACCAAAATGAGCGGCAGGTAGCCTAGTGGTTAGAGCGTTGGACTAGTAACCGAAAGGTTGCAAGTTCCAATCCCCGAGCTGACAAGGTAAAAATCTATCATTCTGCCCCTGAACAAGGCAGTTAACCCACTGTTCCTAGGCCGTCATTGAAAATAAGAATTTGTTCTTAAATGCCTATTGGATATATTTGCCTAGTTAAATTTAAAAAATAAATAAAAAATACCCTACGACAGATCACATATTCACCCTGCACATCCTAATTTGACAAACAAACCAAAAAAAGAGTTTCAATCATAGTGTTGATAAGTTTTTGCGGGCTGCACTTGAAGACACTTTCAAAAGTTTTTGGAAGCATTTTTCGGATTGATGACCCTTGTCTTTAAGTTCCCAGTTGTCAATTATCACTGAAGCTGAGATTTTCCCAGTAGAAATGGGTGCGTTTTAACAAATCACTTTGTCAAGTTGATAGTCAAGCCTTTCAAAGTGTGTTGTCATGGTGGGGATAAAAATAGTAGACTTGCACCTACAAGTCGAAGTTTAGACTGCAGTCGACTGCCATTTTGGGCAGTTGCTCTTCTCATAGAGAATGGTAGAGCCTCTAGTGGCAAAGGCATATTAGCACGGGCAGCGCCATTGAGAACGTCACCATTTAATGTAGTCAACTGGGTGCTGATCCTCCTGGTGACCCTGTTGTCCAACCGGGTCATCAGGTGGATCAGCCAATTGTGAGGAGAACATTTACAACTTTAAAATGGAGATAAGTCTTCATGACGGCTCGCCCATGATGTACAGAAGCTACGATGTCAAGAAGCTACGATGTCAAGAAGCTATGATGTCACAGAACAAGATGAGTCTCAATCTCTGTGCTCTTCACCAGCGTCATCTTGCAGCCACGCTGGGTAGTGGGGGTCTATTGTCAACAATCATCTGTTTTTGTTTTGTTTTGACCGCCATGTGTAACGTGATCAGTATACATGACTGAAACCAAACGCAACTTTGCTGCAATTAATGTATACTGGTGGAAATTTAAAATGAACCCAATTGATTGTAAATGTCCACATATATTTTTCAGTTTGAGTGTGATGGGTGGTTGGAGACATATTCTCATTATAAGAAACGTCGTTCTAAAATGGGCAGACTGCCAGTGCTCTGGGCTCGCTGTTGGAACGACTGCCACGATGCTCTGGGCCTCGCTGTTGGAAAATGCACGGTGCTGCGCTGAAACTGCCTGCTCTGGGCCTCGCTGTTGGAAACATGCCACGATGCTCGGGCCTCGGCTGTTTGGAAAACACTGCCATGCTCTGGGCCTCGCTGTTGGAAACACTGCACGATGCTGCTGGGCCACCGATGCTTCGCTCGTTTGGAAAACCATGCACGATGCTCTGGGCCTCGGCTGTTGGAAAACACTGCAGATGCTGTCTGTGGAACGCCCATGCTGGCTGTTTGAAAACATGCCAGATGCTCTGGGTGCCGCTGTTGGAAAACACTGTGACGATGCTCTGGGCCTCGCTGTTGGAAAAACTGCCAGATCTTGGGCCTCGCTGTTGGAAAAACTGCAGCTGGCTCTTTGAACATGCCACATGCTCTGGGCTGTGTTGGAAAACATGCCACGATGCTATGGCCCGCTCTGCTGTTGGAAACCACTGCCACGATGCTCTGGCCTCGCTGTTGGAAAACACGTGCCACGATGTCTGGCTGCTGTTGGAAAACCACTGCCATGCTTGGCTCGGTGATGCCCTCTGGGCCGCTGGGACACTGGATTGGCGGGAAAACACGCAAGTCGCTGCTTTGGACATGAATGCTGCCCGCTGTGAAACAACGTGTCGATCGTGAGTAGCCTGCTTTCGGCCTCAAAAAGTCAATGTTTTATGTTAGGTTCTGTCAAATATTCGATGGAACATACTCTTTTGGATTTTAGAGGGAATGGTGGCGTTGGTTTAGTTTATGTATGTGTAAACATAGGGGGGTAAACTCCTGATAAAAAGTAAACACTCCGTATACTTTTAATGACTTTTTTGCAAAGGTGGGTAAACTGTAGGAAAAATATACCACTAACGTGCACAATGGCTTTAATTGATCCTAATTGTCTGTAGGAAAGGTGAGTGTGACAAAATAGTTCTTCGATGTCTTCATGATTCACTGATGTCACGCACGTGCCAAGTATTACAGTTAAAAGTATTTCCTACAATACACAATCAGAAATGAACAAAATGCATACTTTAGTTGGTGTTTGTTTTCAATCAAGTAAAGTATGTGATCAATAGAGATAGAGATGGACTGAACCGAGGTGCATAACAGTACAACAGGGGGATCAGGTGAGAAGAGATGGAAACGGGAGGAAACAGAGAATGGAGAACGGGAGAGAACAAGTAAATAGAGAGAGAGATTGAGGGCACAAAGTCAAGGATTTGTGATTAGGAACCGTAAGTTTTTTTCCTGGCTCGTATATGCCAGTTCTGCTAAGCTGCCTAGAGGATGAACACATTTCACTTTCTACTACTCATAGTTCTGTTACCTGTGGGCACCACAACTTCACTCCACTGACGTCATAGTTCTGTTACCGTTTGGGTACACCAACTTCACAGTCCACGATCATATGTTCTGCATTACCATGGGTCACCGTCTTCACTCCTTCCTAATTACTCGTTACGTGGGCACCACATTCACTCACTTCTCCTAGATATCGCGTTTAGCCGAATGGGAGGTGCACAAGGTGAGTGTCAACGTGACTTCATAACACGGGAGGGAATGGACAGTTGGTACAATGCTGTTAAAACACAACATTGTGCTCTATTGGACTTCCTCCATTGAAATTGGTTTCAAACATGAAGCAAAGAACACTGTTTTCGTCACTCAGCGTTGCCTGATATTTTTGAGGGGCATCGCAGGAATTATCCTTGCAATTTGATCAACATATGGTGACCACTGGCATAAATAGCACAGAGGTTGGACTGCACACACTATGAGGCACAGGGTGTGTGTGTTGCATAATAGTTTACTGTTTGTGTAGTGGTGTGTATACAGTTGTATATAGTACCACTCTATATTATTGAAGTTTGGTACCCTGGGTTAGGGTAGGGTCCGAGGTGTTGGAGACCGTGAGCTGAGAGCCTGGGCTTCAGGTCGTGGGTCTTGTTACCCGCTGGTGAGCGCCTCAGCCTTGGTCCGCAGGTTTAATGGTTATAACTCCTCTCGGATGGAATCTGTCAGGGCTTTCTCTTCATCTTGTGGCATGATGTGACCTTGATCAGCAAATGATATAATTGACCTGATTCCCATGCTCTCCTCTGGCTTCTCTGTTAAGAGCTGAGCTGTTTCAAGGTTCTTATTTTACTGCTAAACCCTACAAAAGCACTACAATGGGTTAGACTACTTACATCTTCATGATTTGGTCCTGCCGAAATCACATACCTACTGTCCTACGCTATAGGCAATACACATGACGCAGGCTCCTTACTGTCGCTAAGAAATTCTAACGCAAACAGCTGGAAGAGCATGGGCTTTCATCCTATAGAGCTCCATTTATGGAATGGTCTGCCTATCCAATGTGAGAGACCGGCAGACTCGTCCTCAACCTTTAACGTCTTTACTGAAGACTCATTCTATTTTGCAGGGTATGTTCTCTCTAATATCGGTCCAAATTGGGAGTGAGGTTTAGGAAGTGCAAGCTAGTTTCCTACCATCATTTTCGTGGGGATGTGTCCACTCAAGCCTAGTCTTCATCTGAAGAGCAGTTGCCTACGGTTGGCCTTTCTCAATCAGCAGGGCCTATGCTCACTGGAGTCCTGTCATAGTCAATAGCTTTCCATAAGTTTGGGTCAGTCACCAGTGGTCAGGTTTCTGACACATGTGTACTCTGTTTGGGCAAGAATAAAGCATTAGAGTTTGGCTCGTTTTTGTTAATTCTTTCCAATGTGTCAAGTAATTTTATCTTTTCTTCGTTTTGTCAATTATATTGGTTGGAGGGTTCTAATTGTGTTGTCTCGTCCTAAACGGGCTCAGTGTTGCCTGCTGAGATGGAAATCTCTGTTAGGTGAGTACTTTTATGAAGGTTTGGGAATCACTTCCTTTTAGTTAGTTTTAGAATTTAACATTTATTTTCTGGATTTTGCTAATTAGCGGGTATCGTACTAATTCTACTCTGCTAGCACTTATTATTGTGGTTTTGTGTTTTGTACACTGAGGTGTTTTCTGCAGAATTCTGCATGCAAAATCTCAATTTGCTGTTTTGTCCATTTTGTGAGTTCTTGGTTGGTATTTGCATTTACTATGGATCCCGTTAGTTCCTGCAAGGCAGCAGCTACTTTTCTGGGTTTTATTATGAATCCCATTAGTTTCCTGCCAAGGGCCAGCAGCTACTCTTCTTGGGGTTTACTATGGATCCCCATGATTCCTGCCAAGGCAGCAGCTACTCTTCCTGGGGTTTATTATGGACCCCATTAGTTCCTGCCAAAGGCAGCAAGCTACTTTTCCTGGGTTTATTATGGATCCCCATTGTTCTGCAAGGCAGCAGCTACTCTTCCTGGGGTTTATTATGGATCCCCATTAGTTTCCTGCCAAGGCAGCAGCTACTTCTTCCTGGGGTTTATTATGGATCCCCATTAGTTCCTGCCAAGGCAGAGCTACTCTTCCTTGGTTTATTATGGTCCCAATTAGTTCCTGCAAGGCAGCAGCTACTCTTCCTGGGGTTTTATTATGGATCCCCATTAGTTTCTGCCAGGCAGCAGCTACTCTTCCTGGGGTTTATTATGGATCCCCATTAGTTCCTGCCAAGGCACGCAGCTTACTCTCTGTGGTTTTATTATTGGTCCCCATTAGTTCTGCCAAGGCAGCAGCTACTCTTCCTGGGGTTTTATTATGGATTCCCCATTAGTTCCTGCCAAGGCAGCAGCTACTCTTCCTGGGGTTTATTATGGATCCCCATTAGTTCCTGCAAGGGCAGCAGCTACTCTTCCTGGGGTT
>NC_036860.1:7011172-7016746 GCF_002910315.2 Salvelinus sp. IW2-2015
CTCTTTTAGTTAGTTTTAGAATTTAACATTTATTTTCTGGATTTTGCTAATTAGCGGGTATCGTACTAATTCTACTCTGCATGCATTATTTGTGGTTTTGTGTTGTACACTGAGGATGTTTTTGCAGAATTCTGCATGCAAAATCTACATTTGCTGTTTGTCCATTTTGTGAGTTCTTGGTTGGTATTGCATTACTATGGATCCCGTTAGTTCTGTCAAGGCAGCAGACTACTCTTTCCTGGGGTTATTTGGATGCCCATAGTTCCTGCCAAGGGCAGCAGCTACTCTTCTTTGGGGGTTTACTATGGATTCCCCATGAGTTCCTGCCAAGGCAGCAGCTACTCTTCCTGGGGTTTATTATGGATCCCCATTATGTTCCTGCCAAAGGCAGCAGCTACTCTTCCTGGGGTTTATTATGGATCCCCATTAGTTCCTGCCAAGGCAGCAGCTATCCTTCCTGGGTGTTATTATGCGTGGATCCCCATTAGTTCCTGCCAAGGCAGCAGCTACTTCTTCCTGGGGTTTATTATGGATCCCCATGTTCCTGCCAAGGCAGAGCTACTCTTCCTGTGGGTTTATTATGGTCCCATTAGTTCCTGCCAAGGCAGCAGCTACTCTTCCTGGGGTTATTATGGATCCCCATTAGTTTCTGCCAGGCAAGCAGCTACTCTTCTGGGGTTTATTATGGATCCCCATTAGTTCTGCCAAGTGCAGCAGCTACTTTCCTGTGGTTTATTAGGTCCCCATTAGTTCCTGCCAAGGCAGCAGCTACTCTTCCTGGGGTTTATTATGGTCCCCATTAGTTCCTGCCAAGGCAGCAGCTACCTTCTGGGGTTTATTATGGATCCCCATTAGTTCCTGCAAGGCAGCAGCTACTCTTCCTGGGGTTTATTATGGATCCCCATTAGTTCCTGCCAGGGCAGCAGCTACTCTTCCTGGGTTTATATGGATCCCATAGTCCTGTCAAGGCAGCAGCTACGCCTGGGCATTTATGGATCCCCATTAGTTCTGCCAAGGCAGCAGCATACTCTCTCCTGGGGTTCTATTCATGGATTCATTAGCTTCCGGCCAGGCAGCAGCTATCTTCTGGGGTTTATCGGATCCCCTTAGTTCGCCAAGGCAGCAGCTACTCTTCCTGGGGTTTTTATGGATCCCCATTAGTTTCAAGGCAAGCAGCTACTCTTCTGGTCGGCATTAGGCAGTACATTTTAAAAAAAATTCAACAACAGCATTTCAATGAGTGTGTGCCCTCAGGACCGCTAGCTCTACTATCATATGTATCCCCGCTGTCCATAATGTGTATTTTTATCTGTTTAGAATGGTGAGCGGACCCACACCTCACAACCATAAAGGGCAATGGTTTCTAGAACTGATTAAAGTATTTTTAGACAGATCCTAATTGAGTATGATTGAATTTTATGTTCCTTTTGATGCATGGCGCCCTTCTTGCCTCGTCACAGCTTCTGTAGGAATTACCTGGTGGCGCTGATGTTTAGGCCGAGGTGCTCAAACTGAGGGGCACGCCCTTAGGGCTTTAAACAGGTAGCTAGTGTTAGAGTGGAGGGCAGCAGCAGTAGCCAGTGGTTAGAGTGGGAGGGCAGCAGGTAGACCTAGTGCGGTTAGAGGTGGACCAGCAGCAGCCGTAAGGGCCTCATAGTGGTAGAGTGGAGGGGCAGCAGGTGCCTACCAGTGGTTAGAGTGGAGGGCAGCAGGTGCCTAGTGGTTAGAGTGGAGGGGCAGCAGGTAAGCCTAGTGGTTAGAGTGCGAGGGCAGCAGGAGCCTGTGGTTAGGTGGTTAGCGCGAATCAGCAGTAGCCTAGTGGGTTAAGATGAGAAGGGCCACGCAGGTAGTAAAAGTTGTCGTAGGGCATCCAGCGGTGCCGCTAGACGCCCTGGGAGTGGGCGCAAGGAGAGGATCTGGTTGGTGCGCGTAGACTAGTTCCTAGAGTGGAGGGGGCCCAGTCACGTGCTAGCTGCGTGGGTTAGCAAGATGGCCAAGGAGGCAGCACGGTAGCCTACTAGTGCGTTAGAAAAGTGAGAGGGCAGCAGGTAGCACTACGTGGTTAGGTGGAGGGCTGAGTAGCCTATAGTGACCGGAGGCAGCTCAGTAGACCTATTAGGATTATAAGATGCGAGGGAGCAGGCTAGCCTAGTCTGTTAGGTCAGGAGCGGCAGCAGGCAGGTGAGCCTAGTGGTTGAGTGACAGGGGCAGCAGGTGCCTAGTGGAATAGAGTGGAGGGGCAAGCGATCTTGTGGTTAGATGTGAGGCGAGCTTACGTCATGGTTAGAGTGCGAGGTCATCCGAGCAGCCAGGATAGCTAGGGTTTAGAGTGGAGGGGCAGCAGGTGACTTAGTGCGTTAGATGGGAGGAGGCAGAGGAGCCTAAGTGGTCTAAGAGCTCGCTGGCCAGTAACCGAAAGGTTGCTGGATCGAATCCCAGAGCTGACAAGGTACAAATTCTGTCGTTCTGCCCTGAACAAGGCAGTTAGACCCACTGTTCTCCGGATCAGGAACGTCCATGTAATAAAAATTTTGTTCTTAACTGACTTGTGCCTAGTTAAAATAAGGTTAAAAAATAAAAAATATCTAACATGACAAGAATTGGCGCAACAGCACTAAACGTCTACACAAGCTACCAGGCCTTAAACCTACCGGAGCGTCAGATATCAAAATGTCTACTGGTTTCAGATAACTTCTGAGGGGCTGATCTTCCGCACCCAAAGGATCGCGCCCTATCAGCAGCACCTGAATCTTTGACACAGGATTCTATCAAACACCCTGGGGGCCTGACAGGAAAGTCAGTAAGACAAAAATAATGGGTGTTCCAAAAAGGATCCAGTTGCCACAGGACCTACGAACAATAAATGATATCTAGACCAACTGTATGCACTAGAGGAGTGGTTTCTCAAACGTTTTCGCGCTCTGGGCCCCCGTTCCCGCGTATGGGAGACATCAGAGCTGTCGCAACCACATCTTTTCTCTATCGGCAACAAGCTGTAACGAATGTCTACTTGTCCTCCTCACTCAGTACGAGGGAGGCGAGAGGATCAGATGACCAATATGCAGCGTCGGATAGTCTGACATAAGAATTAGCTTAGACAAGACGAACAAACGAACTACACTTGATATTCACTAAATAACCAAAACGAACGGTAGAACAGACCTTGGACATGAGCTTACATACAACGAAAGAACCGCGCCACGAACAGTAGACTACAAACAAACGAAACCAGTCCCGTGTGCGACTCCGAGCAACAACAGACGCACAGGACAAACCACCCACAACCAACAAAGTAATTACAACAGCTTACCGTAATTCGCGCTTCTCATCAGAAGAAACGTAAAACCACCTGCCTCTAATTGAGAGAGATAACCATATCAGAAACCTCCATTAACCAACATAGATTACAATAACATAGAATGCCCCACAAACCCAAACTCACGCCAACTGACCGACTAACACATACAACAACAACAGAAACGCCAGGTCAGGAACGTGACACAAGCACTGTTCATGCAAACGCGTTTCACACCACCTCTTACTGGCGGAGACAATTTTACAGGTTTAAAGCTTATTTCACTAGCAATTCTACACACTTTTTGTCCATGGGTGGGTCGCTGAAACACAACATTTACGCAGTTCTGTAAAGGCAAATTTTTTTGCAATTATATACTTTATTAGCATTTGAATGGTATTATGTGATATCTTGAGTGACAAAAAATGTACACACATTATCTATAGGCATACAAAAAAGTAACTATAAAAACGCGGCTAGTGGCACGGGCTAGTTTGATCTGCGACATTCTGACAGTATAAATATTTTAAGTCTGTAATGACAAGGAGGACTGATGATGTAATACCCATAAATAAAAATTGCACCTTGTGGATTTCTTACTATTACAACTGTCAAAGAGTAAAGTCTTAAATGTGTTTTTTAACTCGTAGTAACTATATTTAATTAGGCTAAGTCATTTAAGAGACAAATTCTTACCTTACATGATAGTTAAAACGGACTTCCATGTTCATCCCAACGGCTGGGACGTGTAAAATAAATAATCAAATACAACATCTGTGTTGTTTTTGCCGCAACTTTTACAACTCTGTTGTTGATATGTGACATGGATTGCATGATACATTTTGTCGTATTTCCCCCCATCAACAGCTTAGTCCATACAACTTTGTAAAGCAACCTCCTCATGCCCAACATTCAGCCAAAAGCTTTTCTAGAAACTCAACAAAGCGATGCCTGGCTCTCATGAGGACCGCCACAGGAAAGGAAGACCCAGAGTTACCTCTGCTGCAGAGGATAAGTTCATTAGAGTTACCAGCCTCAGAAATTACAGCCCAAGTAAATGCTTCACAGAGTTCAAGTAACAGACACATCTCAACATCAACTGTTCAGAGGAGACTGTGTGAATCAGGCCTTCATGGTTGAATTGCTGCAAAGAAACCACTACTAAAGGACACCAATACGAAGAAGAGACTTGCATGGGCCAAGAAACACGCGCAATGGACATTAGACCGGTGGAAAGCTGTCCTTTGGTCTAGAGTCCAAGTTGGAGATTTTTGGTTCCAACCGCCGTGTCTTTGTGAGACGCAGTGAGGGTGAACGGATGATCTCCGCATGTGTATTTCCCACCGTGAAGCATGGAGGAGGAGGTGTTATGGTGTGGGGGTGCTTTGCTGGTGACACTGTCTGTGATTTATTTAGAATTCAAGGCACACTTAACCAGCATGGCTACCACAGTATTCTCTTCAACCTCAGGAGGCTGAAAAAATGTGGCTTGTCACCGAAAACCCTCACTAACTTTTACAGGTGCACAGTTGAGACCATCCTGTCGGACTGTTTCACCAGCCTGTACGGCAACTGCACCGCCCTCAACCGCAGGGCTCTCCAGAGGGTAGTGAGGTCTGCACAACGCATCACCGGGGGCAAACTACCTGCCCACCATGACACCTACAACACCCGATGTCACAGGAAGGCCAAAAAGATCAAGGACAGCAACCACCCGAGCCACTGCCTGTTCACCCAGCTATCATCCAGAAGGCAAGGTCAGTACAGATGCATCAAAGCTGGGACAGAGAGATTGAAAAACAGCTTCTTCCTCAAAGCCATCAGATTGTTAAACAGCCACCACTAGCACAGAGAGGCAACTGCTTACCTACAGACTTGATATCATTGGCCACTTTAATAAATGGAACACTAGTCACTTTAATAATGTTTACATATCTCTCATTACTCATCTCATATGTATATACTGTATTCTGTATCCTTCACTATCTATTCTTTACTATCTATTGCATCTTAGCTGCTCTGTCACTGCTCATCAATATATTTTATATTTATATATTCTCATCCCATTCCTTTACTAGATTGTGTGTATTAGGTTTTGTTGTGTAATTGTTAGATATTAGGTTTTGTTGTGGAATTGTTAGATATGACCTGTTAGATACTACTGCACTGTTGGATCTAGAAGCATTTCACTACACTCACAATAACGTCTGCTAACCACGTGTATATGACCAATAACATCTGCTAGCCATGTGTATGTGACCAATAACATCTGCTAACCA
>NC_036860.1:7019457-7027303 GCF_002910315.2 Salvelinus sp. IW2-2015
TCCGCTTCGCCCTATGTATAAATTGCAATAGCTGCCAGTCCACCTATTATGCTATCATTGACTTGAAGGACGCCACTTCGTCTGTTTTATTTCCATGCAAAACACAGCAGTCAGGAGAGGAGAGAGGAGAACATGTTTCCTAAAAGCTGCTTCATCAAAGAAAAAGGGGGCTACTTGAAGAAATCTAAATCTCAAATATTTGTATGTTTAAACCACTAGTTTGCACGTTACTACATGATTCCATATGTTTATTCCATAGGTCTATTGTCTTCACTACTTATTCTAACAATGTAGAAAATAGTACAAATAAAATAATGAGCAGTGGTCCAAACTTTGTGACTGGTACCTGTATATATATTTTTGCTATTCAATTTTTTTACAGATACTGCAGTCATTGCTGCTCAGTTACATCATCCAAAATGCCATGACTGCCACAGCCATTACTACGTCGTCCTACACATAAGAATGACAAATTATAACAAAAACTATGACAAATTCTCACCACCCTCTTGTTTTTTCTTCAGCCTAAAAGTGTGTACAGTTTAAAGTAAAAATTCATGTCCAGACTAACTATACCCACATAAAAATGTTATGATAATCTAAACTTAAAAACCTCTACAGATTGGTGTCTCCCCCTCGACGTTGAGCTACCGTAACTGTAGCTAATGCGAAATTAGCATGAGGTTGTAAGTAACCAAGAACATTCCAGACATAGACATATCTGATATTGCAAAATATTACATTCGTGCTTAAATCTAACTGCACGTCCAATTTACAGTACCTATTACAGTGAAATAATACCATGACTATTGTTTGAGAGAGTGCACAGTTATGAACTTGAACATATAATAAACCAATAGGCACATTTGTGCCAGTCTTGATACAACATTTTGAACAAAATGCAAGCGTCACTTGATCAGTCTTCAGTCCAGTCCACATACACTGCTGACATCTAGGGCCAAATCTAATTGCGCCTGCGGAATTAATTTACATTATGTCCTTTCTCTTGCATTTCAAAATGATCGCTACAAAAAAAGTACAGAAAAAAACATGTTTTTCTTCAGATGTATTATATTTTACCAGATCTAATGGTTTCGTTATATTCTCCTACATTAATTAACATTCCATAAACTCAAGGTTCTTTCATTAGAGTGAGGTGCGAGAAATATGCATATCCTTGCTTCAGCCGTCGCTGAGCCACACACAGTAGATGTTGGTAAATCATTTTAAGGTGAAAATGATGTCCGCATCTTGAAAGCCTGGGCTGTAATTATTTTCCATGCCATTAAAAGCCATATTGCCATTTATATTGAAAGGAAAGTGATAAAGAAGTTCTAAGTGTCATGAGCCAGACCGAAGAAGATTAATATCCCCAGACCAGAGGCGAAAAAAACATTGTATGCCCAAATGCGGACCCTGATCCCTATGTAGCCACTACTTTTGACCAGACTCCACGATGTCAGTGTGGTCAAAACTTAGTGCACCAAAATAATGTGTAGGTCTGCAATTTGGAAATAAAGAATTTTTTATTGAATAGAGAAAACTCTGAATTTGCAATCGTTAATAAAATAACATTCGAACACAAACCACCTCAGAGACATGGACTGTCCTCACATCTCAAGATATGCGATGCGCGTATGACTTCTATAAATATATATCCTAATGACTCATTTCTGACCATAACCACAATTTCACCATCATCTGTAAACACTATATTTGCTTTGACCAAATAATTCAATTTACAGTGTGTAGTGTGCTAACATTCACTATAGTTGATGGTTAATATAATTTATACATGTTTCCTTGTAAATAATGTAGTACTATCGATGAAATGACATCTTTACAATCACAGGTAAATGTAGATGAATAATAGTAATTTGGTGATAGATAATTGTCTGCTGTATTAAAATATCATAGTAATTATATCCTCATGATCTCGAATAATGCTGTTGTGCGAGAAATGTGTGTGAGTGTGTGTGGGTAGGTGTGTGTGTTGGAGTATATCCGCTAGCCCTGGATGATTGCCTAGGATGCGATGTGGTACTAAATCAATGAGGGCCTGATTTCTTATTATAAGAGGTACAAAAATGATTCAGTAGAAAGATTTGCCACCTGCTCAGCTAGCATCCTGTGTTCAATTAGTGATTAGTAGAGGCTTGATCTGGCTACCTACAGCTCACTCCTCGTTAACCATTCAGTGAGTTTATCCTTCCCCCATAGTCGTCCGTCGAGGAATAAAACCAATAAGGTATAGATGAGCTGTGGTGATATCAAATTTGATATTGTGTCGGAAACAGTGTTGATACCTTCGAGTATGTATTATTCACGATCTGATGTGATGTAAGTTGGATAGAGTGCCGTTGTAATTTCTACATCCAAAATGCGTATGTTCCTGATACCTAGAATATAGTATAACAATAGTGCGGCTCACCGCTATACCTCCTATTATCACAACCCATCTCATCACCAGACCAATACCGTTCATTACCTAATGTCTTGTTGAACCTGATATACCATATATTCACATCTCTTATTTCAAGCCCTTACATTAATTCCAGCAATACCTTCATTATCTTAGATTGTCCTGCATCTCAAACCTCATTCTAAACACTTCTTATGACCTGCGGAAAACCATACCGTTCGAGTAATCGATCCAAGCATTCTTCCTTGTGCATCGGCGTGTGACACCAACAACCACAATCCTACAAACTATACACCCGCAAAAATGCATATATCCTAGCATTCCTGATTCGAACCTATCACCAATCAACCCCCCTATATATCTCCCCAGCTCCACTATTCTACCGATATCATAGCCCTCCGCTTAAAGGAATCTACGCATCAGACCTTTATAAATGAACCAGAGCCTACCAATTATTCTAGATTCTATACCTCCGCCTTTTAGAACTCTATCATCCATCAACCCCAATACCTTCCCACAGATCTAGAGACCATCCTAGATATTACCAACACTTCCATATCAACCACTATAGATACTCTCATGGACAAAATAGACAATGTATCTAAAAGATGACCTGTATTATTAAAACCTACATCACCCCGCCAAGGAGAAAGGGAGATAAACAACAGGGGATTAGACAGAACATAGAATGTGCCGTGATTGTGAAACATAAAAACTCAACCTATATTCACCCATACCACACCATACCGATACAAGTAGCGACATCATGAAGAAAGTGTGCACTGGAATATGAAAACACATTCATCAACCCCACGCACAAGTAGAAGCACGGGTCATACAGCATCAAAAAATGTCACATCGTGAGAAAAGATTGAGTTACATCTATAACAAACCTAAGCGCAATACCGCCGAATATAGTATCTTAGAGTTGTCACATGTTAGGACCTAAACGGTATGCAACCCAGAAGAATGAGCACGATCAACCTAGTCTAGATTGTCACTCTTGAGCCGACAGTATTAAAAATAAAGACAACGACTCACCAACACAATGAAGTAGTCAACAGACCGATTCAGTATGATACAAAAGTAGCGCATGAGATTGAGAACCAGGACATCAACCACGCGAAGAATCTACCACAGCTTGAACACATCTCTACGCGATTCCACATTGACCACCTCCCCAAGTCACCACACCCTGAAACAAATGAGCCGCTTCTTATTATCAATGTCCTGTTAACCTCATCAACCAATACCCGCATTATCTAGCATGCTCCTGTTGAACCATCATCAACCAATACCGTCAATATTCTAGATTCCTGATTGAAGCCTCACAACAATACCGTCCCATTATCTAACTCCTGTTGAACCTCCCTATCAACCAATTACCGTTCATTTATCTAGATTCCTGTTGAACCTCACTAAACCAATACCCATTCATTATCTAGATTTGTTCCTTCCCGTGAAACCTCATCACCACCCAATACCGTCATTATCTAGATTCCTCTGAACTCATCAACCAATAACCGTTCATTATCTAGTTGTCCTGCTTTAATCCCGCATCAACCAAACCTTCATTATCTATTTCCTGTTTAACCTCATCAAACCAAACCCGTTCATTATCTTAATGTCCGTTGAGGCCTCATCAACCCCAATACCTTCCATTACTTTCACCCTCCCAAACATCAACCACCTTTCATCATCTGAGCCCTAAACCTCAGTCTCTCTCCCTTCTCATCATCTGAATCCCTATAGCTCAGTCTCTGTCCTCTTCATCATCTGGGTCCCTATAAGCTCACGTCTCCTGTCATCCTCTTCATCAGCTGAATCCCTATAGCTCAAGTTCTCTGTCTCCTCTTCATCATCTGCCCCTATAGCTCAGTTCTGTCTCCTCTTCATCATCGATTCCCTAATAGCTCAGGTTCCTCTTCCTCTTCATCAGCTGCTCCCTATAAGCTCAGTCTCTGTCTCCTCTTCATCATCTGATCCCATAAGCTCAGGTCTCCCTTCCTCCTTCATCATCTGGTCCCTATAAGCTCAGGTCCCTGTCTCCTCTTCATCTCATCTGAGTCCCTATACCCTCAGTGTCTGTCCTCTTCATCATCTAAGTCCCTTACGCTCAGGGCCCTGCTCCTCTTCATCATCTGAGTCCCAGTAGCCTCAGTCTCTGTCTCCTCTTCATCATCCGATCCTATAGCTCAGCTCTTCCTCTTCATCATCTGATCCCTATAGCTATCAGTCCCTGTCTCCTCTTAATTCATCTGAGTCCCTATAGCTCACCTGTCTCTGCTTCCTCTCCCTCATCATCTGAGTCCCCCTATTAGCTCAGCTCTGTCTCCTCTTCATTCATCTGAGTCCCCCTATAGCTCAGGTCTCTGTCCTTCTTCATCATCTGAAGTCCCTATAGCCTCAGCTCTGTCATCTGCATCATCTGATCCCTATAGCTCAGGTCTCTGTCTCCTCTTCATCATCTGACCCTACTACCCTCAGGTCTCTGTCCTCTTCATCATCTGAGCCCTATAGCCTCAGGTCTCTGTCCTCTTCATCATCTGGGTCCCTATAGCTCAGGTCCCATGTCCTCTTCATCATCTGAGTCCCTAATAGCTCAGTCTCTGTCCTCTTTCCATCATCTGAGTCCCTATACTCAGTTCTCTGTTCCTCTCATCATCTGAGTCCCATAGCCAGGTCCCTGTCTCCTCTTCATCATCTGATCCCATAGCCTCAGGTCTACTTCCTCTTCGTCATCTGAGTCCCTATAGCCTCAGGCTCTGTCTCCTCTTCAGTATCTGAGTCCTATACTCAGCGTCCACAGAGTGGGTGCACCTAATTAGGGAGGGCTGGCTTGTAAGCTGCGGTCGCGAATCAGAATGGTATCAAATACATCAAAACACATGGTGTCCATTGTTTGATGCCATATCCATTCTCCGTTCCAGCCATACTAGCAGCGCGTCCTCCCCTCAGTACCTCCGCACCTCATCTCTCACCTCACCTACGCTATTTTTGTAGAAGGACAGACACTTGATCATTGTATTGGCTTATCAACTGAGTACCTACTTGTCTCTCAGGCGGTCTCCTTCACCTAAACCATGTGGTGTTGTGTGTGTGTGTGTGTGTGTGTGTGTGGTGTGTGTGTGTGGTGTGGTGATGTGTGTGATGTGTGCTGGGTGTGTTGTGTGTGGTGTGTGATGTGTGTGTGTGGTGTGGTGTGTGTATGTGTGTGTGTTGTGGTGTTGTGGCGGGTGTGCCGTGTTGTCTTGTTGTAAAGTAGGACAGAATGCAAACCCACGAAGCCCTTAGAATCTCTCCATTCCACGAACCTGGATTCTAATTCTGTTGGCCTCATCCGCTCCAAAACCATCTCCTCCCCAGAGAGCCAAGCCAACGTGCGCATTTAAATAAGAACTTTCAAGGCAACTCAGTCAATGCCCGAATTCCCCCCCCCACCCCACACACCACTTTCATTTACCCCTCCACAGATCTCAATTCACTTGATGCACAGTCCTTTCTCCTGAATCAGTTGTGTGCTTCCCCTCTAGTGGCCTGATGTTGGCAAGTACTGCCCACCAATCAGCTTTGAAATTTTTTCATAAAAAGGCTACCAGTCCAATAAATACCAACCCTAACCATGAATAACACATTAAACCCCAACAAAATACCAACCCTAACCATGAATAACACATTAACCCCAACATAAATTACCAACCCTAACCATGAATAATACAGTTTAAACCCCAACATAAAATACCAACCCAACCAGAAATAACACAGTTTAAACCAACAATAAACCAAATGTCTCTTCTCTCATAGACCACCACTTGTTCTGAGGCTCCTCTGATTGCATTGCTGTTGGCGATAGCCCCCCCTGCTCCTCCCAACACTGACAGTGCGAGTGAAGTTGTACAGTCATCCCGGAACATTTCCCATCCAGGATAGCGGCTGGTTGGCTGAGCCTGATTGACAGGAATCTCTGGGAGCCATTGGAGGTCAAAGTATCGTTAGTCACCAGAGCGGGACCATCCCAGTCAGTCTACAGCAAGCTGTTTAGCACTGGACTGTCTCATGAAGATACCATGGAGGGAGGCTCTGGAGCTGAGGAAAAACACAGACAGATAAGAGGCTTTACTACAAGCAACACAAAAACACAGATATAAGCGACTACAAGAGCACCAAAACACAGACGATAGAGCTTAACTACAAGTAACACAAAACACCAGACAGATACAGGCTTTACTACAAGTATAACACCAAAACACAGACAGATACAGGCTTTACTACAAGTAAACACAAAACACAGACAGACAGCCTTTACTACAATAACACCAAAACACAGACAGATACAGGCTTTACTACAAGCAACACAAAACACAGACAGATAACAGGCTTACTACAAGTAACACAAACACAGACAGCATACAGCTTACTAAGTAAAACAACAAAACACAGACAGATACAGGCTTTACTACAAGCAACACAAAACACAGACACATACAGCTTTACTACAAGTAACACAAAACAACAGACAGATACAGCTTTACACAAGTAACACAAAAACACAGACAGATACATGCTTTACTACAAGCCAACACAAAACACAGACAGAGGCTTTACTAACAAGTAAACACAAAAACACAGACAGACAGCAGAGGCAGGCTTTACTACAAGTAACACAAAACACAGACAGAAACAGGCTTTACTACAAGTAACAATATTCTGAATAAGTTGAACTAATTCTGTGTGTTCATTTTTTTCTGTCATTAGGACAAGTTAAGGTATTCTAACTAAGGTTTAAGGTACTAAGGTATTCTCTAACTAAGGTATTAAGGTACTAAGGTATTTCTAACTAAGGTACTAAGGTACTAAGGTATTCTAACTAAGGTATTAAGGTACTAAGGTATTCTAACTAAGGTAATTAAGGTACTAAGGTATTTCTAACTAAGGTATTAGGTACTAAGGTATTCTAACTAAGGTATTTAAGGTACTAAGGTATTCTAACTAAGGTACTAAGGTACTAAGGTATTTCTAAACTAAGGTATTAAGGTACTAAGGTATTCTAACTAAGGTACTAAGGTACTAAGGTACTAAGGTATTCTAACTAAGGTATTAAGGTACTAAGGTATTCTAACTAAGGTACTAAGGTACTAAGGTATTCTCTAACTAAGGTACTAAGTACTAAGTACTAAGTATTCTAACTAAGGTATTAAGGTACTAAGGTATTCTAACTAAGGTATTAAGGTACTAAGGTATTCTAACTAAGGTACTAAGGTACTAAGGTATTCTAACTAAGGTATTAAGTACTAAGGTATTCTAACTAAGGACTAAGGTACTATAAGGTATTCTAACTTAAGGTACTAAGGTACTAAGTACTAAGGTATTCTAACTAAGGTTATTAAGGTACTAAGGTATTCTAACTAAGGTACTAAGGTATTA
>NC_036860.1:7033530-7035335 GCF_002910315.2 Salvelinus sp. IW2-2015
TCTAACTAAGGTAGTACTAGTCAACATAGTTGTTAAAGTAGAATGGACACATTACAAAACAACTATCATCCCTGGCATCATTGGATCATTATAAATGACTATGAGTTTCAGAWAGAGAGAGAGAGGGTTGTGTACTGACCCGTCCTTCCCTTTGCAGACRCAGYATTAGTCAGCTCTCCACTGTGTGTGACCACCTCAGCCCGGTACACACGGCCAGGTACCAGTCCCTGGAACAGGTGTTCTCTCTGCTCCATGCCCAGCTCCTGGGCTGCCAGGGTAGTGGTTGAGCCCTCCAGGCCACCGTACAGGACCACTTCGTACCCACTCCACTCCCCTGCCCCAGGCAGCCAGCTGATGGAGAGACGATCAGTACGCTTAGCACCCTGGACGTGGAGAGAGCGCACTGGGGCTGGGACTGGGGGGGAGAAGAGGGTAGAGAGGGTTATCTGGGGGTGAGGGATGGAAGAGAGAGAACAGGGGTTTGGGGGGATGGTTAAGGGAATGGGGGAGAAGAGAGAGAACAGGGGTTTGGGGGGATGGTTAAGGGGGAGAAGAGAGAGAACAGGGCGATAGAGTTAGTTCGTGCTCTGTTGTATTATCAAGAGGAAAGGCAGAGATTCTGAACAGGGTTGTGTATCTGGCATGTAGACATCCATCTGGACGTCTAACATTCATCTGATGAGAGAAGTTCTTCATCATGTTTAATCACTCAAATGTCTGTCAGACCAACGACGTTCTAATCTCTCCTGGAGATTGGCATCTGACCAAATTACGTGAGATTTTACTTCTGGGTTGTCGAGATGAAGTTCAAATGAGAAGAAGTGAGCTCAGAGGTCAGAGGTCAGACTGTGTAAAAGTCACAGTCATTCACATATAAATCCCGTTGGGAGAAAAGTCATTTTGACATTCACATTGTTGACAAAACAAAAAGATTAGCAAGCAGGGAATTTAATGACATTATTAAATCACTGATTTCCCCAGACTGTGTCCCACCTCAAAGACCACAAACTGCTTGAATTACATCCATCAACACATGACATTGATAAATGAGTCACTTCTGCAGAGCTGTATCTTAATATTCACATCAGAGTCTCCATCAGGCCCAACAGGGAGCTACCACACATGATCTCTGCAATAAGAAATTAACAAATACAACCAATTGACCAGTGGTGAGTTTCCACTGACGATTTACCCCCCGTGTTTTAGCCAAATAACTTTTCTGTTTCTATCTACACGGACCAGCAGTACCCGGCACCGTGTCTCAGTGGGACATGGCTCCTGTTCTCTCGTGGGTCTAATGGCAAGCCACTGGTACTTTCATCTGGTACATACAGCGCATTCGGAAAGTATTCAGACACGTTGACTTTGTCCACATTTTGTTACATTACAGCCTTATTCTAAAAATGTATTAAATAAAAAGGATCCTCATCAATCTACACACAATACACCATAATGACAATTTTAGCAAATTTGTAATAAAACAAATAAACAGAAATACCTTATTTACATAAGTATTCAGACCCTTTTTCTTTGAGACTGGAAATTGAGATCAGGTGCATCTTGTTCCCATCGATCATCTTTGAGATGTTTCTCCAACTTGATTGGGAGTCCATGATTTGGAAAGGCACACACTTGTCTATATAAGGTCCCACAGTTGACAGTGCATGTCAGAGCAAAAACCAAGCCACGAGGTCGAAGAAATTGTCCGGGAAGTGGAGGTGACCAAGAACCCGAAGGTCACTCTCACAGAGCTCCAGAGTTCCCTCTGTGGAGATGGGAGAACCTTTCAGAAGGACAACCATCTC
>NC_036860.1:7035435-7062699 GCF_002910315.2 Salvelinus sp. IW2-2015
ACGGGGTCGAGGAGAGACCGAGGGGAGAAGAGGAGAGAACATGTAAGTCTAATCAACAATGTATACTTTTTCCCCATATTGTGTCAACAACATACCTTATTTGGGTCCAGGCTTTGTGAGGTTCAACTCAAGGTGAGTCATACTCATTTCCGTCCACCATCAGAAGTCGGCCATGTTGAGACGCTCTTGCACTGTGCGGGGTCACCAGAGTACAAGAGCTAAATCAATCTCAGTCAGAGAAACACCCTTACTAAGCACTCCTGCCCCTGGCCTCTCCTTGAAATGTATGCCAACACCCGAGCCCACAGTTAATCGATGGTGACAGGACATGAAGCTTAATACCTTGCATTTCACAGTTAATTTGCAAATGGATGCTAAATGAAGTTTAAAAAGAGTGGCTATGGTCAACGAGCCAGATGGAAATCTACTGATAAGGAACTTAGCAGTGGCAACGATGTACGGTAGTTGTTACTTTATGCCTCTACGTTATGGTGAAATAGTCAATTTATCACCATCAAGTCTCCAGTCTCCTGATCTCTTCTCTCTACCAATTCATCATTCACATTCCATCCCCTACGCATCCCACCAGCCCTCCCCTCCCAGGAGCCTCAGACACATTATATATACACACACACACACGCGCGCGCGCACGCAAACACGCACACACACACCTACTTACCTCCAATGTCCTCAAAGGTGATGAGGGCAGAGCCGGGTGTTGCCTTGACAATGGTGACATGTGCTATTTCCCCTCCACCATTCCTAGCCCTCAGGAAGTAGATGTATAGCTTGTCTGTCAGTCGGTCCTCCTTTATATCAGTGGGCAGGCCACTCACCCTTACTGTCCTGCACTGCTCCGCCATCTGCTGGGCAAAACTGGGTTACTGACATACAGGAGGAATATATAGATGGGTATACCAAGCCATGTCTCCCTTCAACCATAACCACTGATCGTAAATAAATAATAAATTTGTCATTGCCATGTAATAGGCCAACATAAGATTTTTTTGTGGGGCTTATCTGGATATTTGATCAAATTACACCCTCTGCTGGACGTTGCCACGAAACGTCACCAACACAAACGTCGTTGTATTAAACTGCTGTGTCAACGTTGGTCAATGCTATGGAAACAGCTTGAGGTACCGTTGATGTTGATAGTATACTGTAAAGGGAGATGTGCGAACTGTTCACATGACATGCGCACTGACTGCTTGAGGTTCAAATGGAGTCCACAAAGAGCAATCGACCAGTAGTCGGCACAGTATGCGTCAAATCACTTTCATCCACTGTTTCAGAAATAAACGCTAGATGAGTGCGGATAGTTATCCATTCCCTTCCCGCTCTATAAAAGAGACGATCACTTTGACCATCAGGTCACAACATCTGTGAAAATCAAAGGAATGGGTAAGTGTGCGGACTACGGACTGAGAAAATGAAACTTCAAGGAAGTGCACAAATCCAACGACACAATCTAAAATAACCTCAAAGTAGAGCTCTTCAAGGCATTGGCTTTTTTCACAATGATATCAACGCAAATATCCTTACCGTACCTTTTTAGAAGCCTCATATCTCTCGTCTCGCACCAAAGACGTGGACGTGCTTCGCTTGCATGTTGTTCAAAACATGGATGGAAAGTGAAACTGTATGAAGTAGGAACTGGAGGGTTAAGATTGTTGTTGTTCTTCATTTCAAACGCCAGGGGGCGAACATAAAGCCAGGTTCACAGGTCCAAAAATGAATCAGTGCATTGGTCAACTGAAACCTAGATTAGAATTGGCCAATAATGAGATACATTTGACTTTCAACAAATTGTGTGTGTGTGTGTGTGTGTGTGTGTGTGTGTGTGTGTGTGTGTGTGTGTGTGTGTGTGTGTGTGTGTGTGTGTGTGTGTGTGTGTTAGGAGCTAGGGTTAGTTTTAGGGTTACGGTTAAGGTTAGGTTTTCAGTTTAAGGTTAGGGTTAAGGTTAGGGGAAGGTTTGGCTGGGGTAAGCCGTCATGGTAAATAAGCATTTGTTCTTAACTGACTTGCCTAGTTAAATAAAGGTAAAATTAAAAGGGTACGGTTACAGGGTTAGAATTGTGAATGGGACTGAATTGTGTGTCCCCACAAGGTTAGTTGTATAAATCAAATTGTATTTGTCACATGCGCCGAATACAACAGGTTACTGTGAAATGCGTACTTACGAGCCCTTAACCAACAATGCAGTTCAAGAGATAGAGTTTATTTAGAGTCTATTTACTAGGGGGGGGGGGGGGGGTCAATGTAAATAGTCCGGGTGGCCATTTTGATTAATTTACTGTTAAGGAGCTGTAAGGAGCCTTTTGGTCCTAGACTTGCCGCTCCAGTACGCTTGCCATGCGGTAGCAGAAAGAACAGTCTATGACTAGGTGACTGGAGTCTTTGACTATTTTTTGGGCCTCCTCTCTCAACACAGCCTAGTATATAGGTCCTGGATGTCAGGAAGCTTGGCCCCAGTGTTGTACTGGCGTGTACGCACTACCCTCTGTAACGCCCTTATGGTCAGATGCCAAGCAGTTGCCAATACAGGTGGTGATGCAACCGGTCAGGATGCTCTCAGTGGTGCAGCTGTAGAACTTTTTGAGGATCTGGGGACCCATGCCAAATCTTTTCAGTCTTCTAAGGGGGAAAAGGTGTTGACGTGCCCTCTTCACAAGACTGTGTGTGGTATGTGTGTGTGTGTGTGTGTGTGTGTGTGTGTGTGTGTGTGTGTGTGTGTGTGTTGTGTGTGTGTGTGTGTGGTGTGTTGTGTGTGTGGTGTGAAAGCCAGCCACTGAACGTTCTGAAATGATACACAGTAAGTTCAACTTTATTTTCACAATATGTCTCACTAACCTCTCAAAATTAGAAAAATTAAGAAGAAACAGTCAAACATCTGCCTAGACATTATTCTCGCCAAAGAGATGATTCATTCTACCAAAGACAGTACAGTATGACGATAGGCTGAAACTGCTTCTCCAATAGAAATCCCCGATCACACTTGTAGGCGATGTCATGGCGACAATGGCTACCTAAACTCATACGCAGAAGCACTTCATCGGGTCTACGGGTTGTCTCGCGCTGAGCTGCGCTTGTGCAGACCGTCAAATCAAAGGCACTCCTTGGATATAAAGTTGTTTTTCACGAATATTAAAACGTGTTAGTTTGTCAGTTTCACGAGGTTGGAGTAATAACATGTTCAACTACTTTAGACATTGACTCAAATATAGGTTGTGCCTTTACATTTTGAGAAAATGAACAACTAACGAAGAATTTTTTTTCACTTCTCATTGACTTCTCAAACCCTGGCCCTGCATGGTCTGTTTCGCAAGTCTTCCGCAAGTCTCGCGATGTGGCCCCTTAGGGGTTAGAAACTCTGTGATTCAACTCTGTTCAAATGACAGAAATATTTAATTATCATTATAAACTGGGTGGTTCGAGCCCTGAATGCTGATTGGCTGACAGTATACCACGGGTATGACAAAACATGTATTTTTACTGCTCTAATTACGTTGGTAATCAGTTTATAATAGCAATAAGGCACGTCGGGGGTTGTGGTATATGGCCAATATAACACGGCTAAGGACTGTATTCAGGCACTACGCGTTGGGTCGTATTTAAGAACATCCAATAGCCGTGGTATATTGGCCATATACCACACCCCCTTGTGCCTTATTGCTTAATTAAATCGTAATATTACTATTATCATAGTTGGTGAACTTCAGCAACCAGAATGCTCAGCGATATTCTCACTAGCCAATGAATTGAATCGATAAACAAGTCCCGGAGCACTACTTATCCAATCAGAGAGGAGTTTGTTACAAGTTGACGCGCATGCTTTGTAGAAAAATAATTCATGCGTTCTAACGTCGGATCTGGTGGAGGTCATAGACAGAACTGACAAAACAGTAGGTTAGTGCTAATGTAGTTATGACCATATACGTGTATCAAAATATTATTAACACAGCTCCCTAATAGTCAGATATTGCTGTGTGACTAGTTATGTGTGTAATTATTCAGTAAACCGAGAAGGTATGTATTGAGTAACATGGACACGAGCGACCGATTTGCAAGTTCATGTCGCTGCGTGAGCATGTAGTTACAGATTGTCATGATAGCTCTAGATCAGGGTAACAAACACTGTCGTTTGGCATGACAGGTCCAGGTGTGACATTGCGTGTTTCATGTTTCAATTCACATAGCTAGTTAAATAATCTTAGTCGTTTTTGTTGCGAAGTCTGCTTGCTTGGCTAGCTAATGTAGCGTTGGCATCATTGACAGACCAAGGCCATCACGTCAGAATTGAATAACTCCGAGCTCTGGATAGCATTAATAGCTACTTGCCTACATGCAGATATATTATACCACCACATACAACTCTAGCTCTTAATTATATTATTGCGTATCTGGTGAGCTCACATGGCAATGAATAGCTCGCTATAATATTTAATCTTTTTTTTTTCAGGGCTGCAGACATGGCGAAACTATTTGAATCCATCGGGAAGTTGGGGCTGGCCCTCGCCGTTGGTGGAGGTGTTGTGAACTCAGCCCTCTTCAATGGTGAGACATTGAACTCTGTAAATTGATCTTGATATCATGGAAACACCTGGATTTTTATTCTATTTTACCATTATTTAACTAGGCAAGTCAGTTAAGAATAAATTCTTTTTTTCAACGAATAAGAATTTGTGGGTTAACTGCCTTGTTCAGTGGCAGAAGCACAGATTCTTACCTTGTCAGCTCAGGGATTTGATCTTGCAACCTTCCGGTTATTAGTCCAACGCTCTAACCACTAGGCTACCTGCTGCAATACTAGAATTTATGATTTTTTTTTTTTTTTTTACCGGTTATTTACCAGGTAAGTGACTGAGAACGTTCTCATTTGCAGCAACGACCTGGGGAATAGTTACAGGGGAAGGAGGGGGATGAATGAGCCAATTGTAACTGGGGATATAGGTGACCGTTGATGGTTGAGGGCCAGATTGGGAATTTAGCCAAGGAACACCGGGGTTTAACACCCCTACTTTCTTAACGATAAGTGCCATGGGATCTTAAATGAGCCTCAGAGAGTCAGGAACAACCGTTTAACGTCCCATCCGAAAGACGGCACCTACACAGAGCAGTGTCCCCAAATCACTTGCCCTGGGGCATTGGGATCTTTGTTTAGACCAGAGGAAAGAGTGCCGTCCTTACTGGCCTCCAACACCACTTCCCAGCAGCACCTGGTCTCCCATCCAGGGGACTGACCAGGCCAACCCTCCTAGCTTCACGAAGCAAGCCAGCAGTGTGTATGCAGGGTGGTCTGACATAAGGCTTAAAGTGTGAATTCCGTAACACTACCAACCTGATAATTGTCCTAATATTTTCTAATGTTTCAGTTGACGCAGGTCATCGGGCAGTTATATTTTGACTAGTTCCGGGGAGTTGCAAGACGCCGTAGTTGTGAGCGAGGGACCCACTCCTCATTCCTGGGTACAGAAGCCTCTCATCTTTGACTGTCGTTTCTCTCGTCCACGCAACGTGCCTGTCATCACAGGCAGCCAAAGTAACTTAACATGAGTCACGGAGGACCGGCATATAAGCCTCAGCACTTAGTCTTTCTCTGGCATAACTAAAAGCTTTTACCCCACCCCCCCCCCCCCACACCACAGATTGCAGAATGTAAACATCACACTGGCGCATGCCTCTTACCGGCGTGACTAGCCAGCTCCCACGCATCTTCACCAGCATCGGAGAGGACTACGACGAGAGGGTACTGCCATCCATCACCACAGAGGTCCTCAAGTCCGTGGTGGTGAGTGTTGGACTAATGCCACATTTCCTTTAAGTTTTTACCCTGGTGTTTGGGGTAAAACCAAACTCTACCTCAAAGTCTGAGTGGCATTGGGTTGCAGTGAAGTCTACGCTATCCTGTTATTTCCTTGCGTGTATGTTTATATAGGTGTTTGTGTGTGCCTCACAGGCCCGGTTTGATGCCGGTGAGCTCATTACCCAGAGAGAGCTGGTGTCTCGGCAGGTCAGTGACGACCTGACAGAAAGAGCCAACACCTTCGGCCTCATCCTGGATGACGTCTCACTGGTGAGCTGCTGTTTAAAGGAATAATACACTCAAAACAACTAATTCCTATGATTTATAATTTTGTCTTGTGTGAACAATATTTTTCTGCGCTAATGTTTCATTTCATTGTTCTAATGAGTAGGGAAGCAACAGTGTTTTATCCAGTGGCTCTGGTCATCACTTGTACATGTTCTGTGTTTTTAATTGAAGACCTCATGTTCCTCCAACAGACACACTTGACGTTCGGTAAGGAGTTCACAGAGGCTGTTGAGATGAAGCAGGTGGCTCAGCAGGAGGCCGAGAGGGCCAGGTTTGTCGTGGAGAAGGTAAGGATGAAAGGGTTTGTTTTGAGACATTGACAGATTTATTCTTTAAGGTGATAAGAATGATAAACATGCATTTAATACACTTGAAGTTGGAAGTGACCCTGAACAACCAAGTGATTCTGACCTTGCACACCTTTTTATAAAGGATGAATAGAAGTGAACGGTGTGTTTCTTCTCTACTTCCCCCCCCAGGCCGAGCAACAGAAACAGGCAGCCATCATCTCAGCGGAGGGTGACTCCCAGGCCGCCCTGCTCATTGCTAACTCCCTGCAGGAGGCTGGAGACGGCCTGGTAGAGCTGCGTAAGCTGGAGGCTGCCGAGGACATCGCCTTCCAGCTGTCCCGCTCCCGCAACATCACCTACCTGCCCGCCGGCCAGGGCACACTCCTCCAGCTGCCCCAGTGAGACTCACACACTCTGACCTAACCGCCCCTCCCTGTGACCAGCCAATGCATGGGCCATGGAGGGTGGGGAGGGGGTGAGGGAACGGGCGTCCACCTTCACACTCTCTCCTCCCACTCCGACTAACTATGGACTGGTGAAATAATGGCGGCTTGGGAGTGTGGAAAGATCCATGATAAGGTTCTGAAGTCTGGGCAGTGTGTGGGGAAGAGGAGGGAGCCTTAGGCTTGATCTATGGTAAACTACATATAGTAAGTTCTGTCAAAAATACAAAATTGGTGATGCAGTAAATTATCTTTGCTTTGTCTGGCAAATTCAGCGCAGTGACAGAGTCCTGTGATATGAAGAAGTTGTAATTGTGTTAATTTAGGGGAAGAGCTGTATGGAATGTCATGGAGGATGGAACATTTTAGCACTATTGTAACCACCACAGCAATCACAATACTGGGGATTTATTGATCTGAGAGGACAAGCTATTTAATCAACTGGATTTACATTAATCTTAGCCAAGCACAAACTTCCATGGGTGAATAAGATGCTGCTATACACAAGTAGCGTAGGATCCAAAGCACCCTTGTTTTTCCACTCATAACTTTAAATTACATTGTACAAATGATCTGAACTAATCTACCCAGAGCCATATATTCAAAATTTGACTCTGAATCTACCCATCCCTTTGACTTAGTCTATTGTGTCGATGGCCTGTCAAATGTCCTCTCACAGCTAGCTTTCCTAAAATCCTCAGTTTGATTGCCATGGAGTCCCAGTGCTGTACTCCCCTCTACTTGATTGGATCCTCTACAGAATCATCTTTGGTTTACTAGCATGCTGTCCACACCACCTCATCCATGGTCCTCAGTGACATGTCCCTCCTAGCCCAGTGGTATGAAACGTGCCTGTAAGATGGTCAAGTGTCATAACCTTCCCTGATTCTTTAAAGTTTGTCGCTGTGTCTTTATTTTGAAGGAAGGATATGCAAGTCCCCGCATTCCACTCAATATGTCTCAACTTAACAATAAAATTGTCCTATTTCCACAGCAGCTCTTTGTGTGTGTGTGTACCAAATCTCTGAAATGTGACACGGTTGATGTTATGGTTTCTCATTTATAGCCACAAGAGGGCCCTATAAATATATTGAGTTTTGCATCCAATTTGTGAATACCTGCACTTGAGTGCATAAATATAAAACTTAGACCAGATGTAACTTGTCTGCTATTGAGTAAATTCTGTGTAGTTTGAAAAGCCTCCCTAAGCATCTTTTTTTTATGTTTACATTGAGGCAGAAAACATAAACATTTACTAGGCTACCATTGCACAAATGCATACTATGTAGTGTATACTGATAACTAAAATAGTGGTAGTTTAAGAAATATAAACCTGGCTATGCTTCATATCAGATGGTTTTGTTCTTGATTGGTTCTATTGCCTTTCACCTAGCCCAACAGCCTGATTTATAGATTGTAGACATTTTAGCACAGATATTGGCAGAATGGAGTACTATAAACTGCCTCATTTGGGTCTCGCTTACACAGGATGTAAGTCTGATTTCCTGTTTGTTTTACACACACAGTCATAGTTGTGGGCACTACAGTAAATATTACAATCTAATACTTATTTGTATGACCGTAATTGGCATACTTCAAATGGCAATTACACATTTCTGTACCTAGGTCAGAGGGGAAAGTGAGTAAATATACAGTTGCACATTGTTCCACATTTCATTTTAGAAGAGTGGTTACAGACGGGAACAACCGAGCAGTCTCAATATACTGTGTTTGGTTAGTACAGACATCCATCCTTATAGGCTTCTATGTTCAGGAAATGGGCAATGAAAAAATGTACAAAGTGAAATACTGTATTCAACATCTGGTCATTGCCATGTAGATGTACATTTCATGCAGTAGTTCGATTTTTCCAGTAACTGATTCCGTGTCTAATCCAGCTCTGGTTTTCTCATAATTTCCCGGCTAAAGATGGGGACAGACACGAGTGCGCGCATCGTGCGCAGTCTGGTTTGGATAGAAGACGAAAAAATTGTGGCGCGCCTACCCAACCCAGACAGCGGCCTGCCTGTCAGTGCCCGGGATGAGCGAGAGTCGGTAACGTTAGTGCGAGCGAGACCTTGGCTGGGCCACGTAGCGATGGATCTACAGTAGCACTGAGTCTACTGTTAACATATCAGTGTCATACATTCTAAAAATGCATTAGTAAACACATTTGCAATCGAGCATGCAATAGGATTATCAAACAGTGGTGAACTGCAACAGTAGCTGGCTCTTTTTGTGCGTCTGCAGCACTCCAGAATCCCTGCAACTCTGATTGCACGAAATGAGAAAGAGAGCGCTCTCACCGAAGGTAACATTTCTCTACAAGTTATTGTATATTTTTTAATATATTTACAAACATGACATTTGTCTACAATGCAAGACAAATGAAGGATTTTCTTAGCGATTTTATTGTCTTGGTTATTATCAAGCTAGACTGCTGACAACCCGTCATTGAGTATGTAACGAGCTGTGTGCTATCTTGCTAGGTTTTTCATGGGGAAGAGCGAATTTAAAAGATTCTTGTAGCTATGATTGTTAAACAATTTTATTAACAAATATTGACATGTTTAACCTTGATTTGTGTAAACGATGTATAAGATATGATGCTGCAATAGTGTATACTGGTGTAAAATCTCGGTTTAGCCAATTTATATCTGGGAGGTTTTGGGTTAAAAAAAAGTGAAAGTCGTCTGATTAGCTAGGATTTGCTAGCTAACGTTAGCCGTGTGCCATGGTAATTCACATTTGCGCTAGCTATATTAGCTAGTATTATTTCTGGTGAAACGGACAGTGCATGGCGAGTTTGATTAGCTAGGTAGATACATTCAAATTGTTTCTGTCTTGTTAGTATGTCGATTTCCAACCAATGTAAAATAAATGCATCTGTATTTATATAGCTACTGTAAACTGAATCTACCTTGTTAGTTGTTTGTAAGCTAATAAATTGGCTAGCCGAACGGCCTTCCGTCCGACGGTCTTGACCAACCAATGTTTCCTTTTTGTTTAACCCTTTGCACTTATTTTTAAAGTTGGTTGTTACCAACAAAACTGCATATAATCGTGTAACCGTTTTTAATATGCGTTGCTTTGGAGTTTGTAGGATTCAACTAATATAGCCATCCGTATTTTATCAATCTGTTAGTATTATGAAAATATATCGCGGGTTGGTAACGCGTTAGCGCCAAATTGACGTAGCTAGCAAGTTAAGCTAGCCAGCTGGCGAAATAGCTAGCAAGGCCAGATTGATTACAAGCGAAGTAGAGTTAGCATTCGTGCTAGATAGTCTGTTATGTTTGAGAAGGGGGCAAATGATTGCTTTGCAGTGTCAACCGTGATTTAGGCCCAGCTGCAGCCTTGCCAATTCTTGCGAAAGAAAATGTCAACTTCTTTCGGTTGTGCAGACGCTTTTACGAAGTGTATTTTGCCATGCACACGTTCGTTGTGTTGAATATAGCCTCATTTCTAAAACAACATTCAGACATTTTGCTTCCAGGTCCTTCATATCACATTGTCAGACCCAACTTCATAGATACATGTTTTTGTCAATAGTAGCTAAATGGCAATCTCTCACTAATCACTGTGACATGTATTTTAAGGGATTTCAGTATTAGTGTTTGTTATTAGTGTTTTAAGTTTGACAGACTTCTCATGTCAACTGAGACTCACCGTGGACCATCTCCTTAGCCTACATTGTTGCATTTCATCATCCGATCCTTTCCCCTCTTCCTTTCCTGTGTTGTCACAGAGAGGGCTGTGGTGGAAAAAGTACCTAATTCTCATACTTGAGTAAAAGTAAAAGATGCCTTAATAGAAAATGACTAAAGTGAAAGTCAACCAGTAAAATACTACTTGAGTAAAAGTATTTGGTTTGAAATATACTTAAGTATCAAACGTAAATGTAATTGCTAAAATATACTTCAAGTAAAGTGTATGTCATTTCACATTCCTTATATTAAGCGAACCAGGCAGTATTTTCTTGTTTATTTTAATTTACAGATAGCCAGGGGCACACTCCAACACTCAGACATCATTTACAAATGAAGCATGTGTTTAGTGAGTCCTCCAGATCAGAGGCAGTAGGGATGACAAGGGATGTTCTCTTGATAAGTGTGTGAATTTGATAATTTTCCTGTCCTGATAAGCGTTCAAAATGTAACAAGTACTTTTGGGTATCCGGGAAAATGTGTGGAGTAAAAAGTATATAGTTTTCTTTAGGAATGTAGTGAAGTAAAAGTTGACAAAAATATAAATGGTAAAGGAAAGATACTGCAAAAAAACTACTTATTAAGTAGTACTTACAAGTATTTTTACCTAAGTACTTTACACCACTGAGGGAGGGAAAGAGCGAAAAAGAAACGTAGTCCATGCATTTGGATGGAGGATTATGACAGAGCAGAGGCCTGTGGAGGTTTAAAGCGTGATTGCCTACCACTGCTGCCCTTCTATCTATATCTCTAGAAAGCTTAGGCACAAATACCTACAGGGGCATGGGGCTCCCCTACTGTGCGCAACACAGTGAGCTGGTTAAGGTCTTATGAGTTTGGAGTCAGGAATGTGAACCCTCACACATTTGCCTCAAAGGGAAAGCTCATTAAAGTCCACAGACAGAGAGAGGGTGGAATTCAATGCTGCAGAATAATGCATTGAAACAGTGGTGAATGAAATTAAACCTCTGGGAAGGATTCAGCTGACACACTTTGATGCATACCCTCGACATGTCACTATCTACATGAAGTTGCGACTCCCATTTGCACAGGATTTGAACCCATCTTGCAGACACTTTAGATGAGAGGGAGCAAAGTTCATATTTGAAAGCAGGCCAAACGGTTGTGCTGAGCGATCTTTTTTTTTTTTTAACAACTAATTGACCAATGTCAGTTCAAATATTTGAATTCCATTTTGTTCTGTTTTTTTTCTTCCTGTGAGCTCAATGCAGACATTGCACAATTTCTCTAGAGATAAATCAGATCAGGCCGAACTGTGCGCTGTAGTATGGAGTTGTAGTTTCCAACAGGCCAATAGTCTACAAAGTTTAACGCAGAAAACGTGGTAAATAACTACAATGACCGTAATCCTTTGCTCACCTACTGTCCGGTCTATGTTTACTTTACTCTTGCTACATAAAAGAGACAGAATGCGAGATCAAGAGGGAAAGAGAGCAGTTGCTTTGAGGTACCTCTACCTGAAAATACATGATCTAAGTGATTGATAGTTGGTATTCAGCAGTCATAAAAGTATGCCTTATTTACTTTGAAGAACCTCTAAAATAGTGATTTTTGTCAGACTGCATAGGCAGCAGCTCTATAGATGAGATGACTTAAAATAAAATTATAGTCATCAATTAAAACATGTAATATACACAACTGAAATATTTCATTAATGTGAATAAATTATGGTTAATAAATGATAAGCAGTAATGGGTAGTCACTACCACACTGCAACTTTTATTAATTGTTTTATTCTGTGTTACAGCATTCAACTCACATAATACAGTTGAAGTTGAAAGTTTACATACACCTTAGCCAAATACATTTAAACTCAGTTTTTCACATTTCCTGACATTTAATCCTGGTAAAAAAATCCTGTTTTAGGTCAGTTAGGATCACCACTTTTATTTTAAGAATGTGAAATGTCAGAATAATAGTAGAGAGAATGATTTATTTCAGCTTTGATTTCTTTCATCACATTCCCAGTGGGTCAGAAGTTGACATACACTCAATTAGTATTTGGTAGCATTGCCTTTAAATTGTTCAACTTGGGTCAAACGTTTCGGGTAGCCTTCCACAAGCTTCCCACAATAAGTTGGGTGAATTTTGGCCCATTCCTCCTGACAGAACTTGTGTAACTGAATCAGGTTTGTAGGGCTCCTTGCTCACACATGCTTATTCAGTTCTCCCCACAAATTTTCTATAATTTTCATTTTTCATGATGCCATCTATTTTGTGAAGTGCACCAGTCCCACCTGCAGCAAAACACCCCAACAACATGATGCTGCCACCCCCGTGCTTCACGGTTGGGATGGTGCTCTTCGGCTTGCAAGCCTCCCCCTTTTACCTCCGAACATAACGATGGTCATTATGGCCAAACAGTTCTATTTTTGTTTCATCAGACCAGAGGACATTTCTCCAAAAAGTGCGATCTTTGTCCCCATGTGCAGTTGCAAACCGTAGTCTGGCTTTTTTATGGCGGTTTTGGAGCAGTGGTTTCTTCCTTGCTGAGCGGCCTTTCAGGTTATGTTGATATAGGACTCGTTTTACTGTGGATATAGATACTTTTGTACCTATTTCCTCCAGCATCTTCACAAGGTCCTTTGCTGTTGTTCTGGGATTGATTTGCACTTTTCGCACCAAAGTACGTTCATCTCTAGGAGACAGAATGCGTCTTCTTTCTGAGCGGTATGACGGCTGCGTGGTCCCATGGTGTTTATACTTGCGTACTATTGTTTGTGCAGATGAACGTGGTACCTTCAGGCGTTTGGAAATTGCTCCCAAGGATGAACCAGACTTGTGGAGGACTACCATTTTTTTCCTGATGTTTTGGCTGATTTCTTTTGATTTTTCCCATGATGTCAAGCAAAGAGGCACTGAGTTTGAAGGTAGACCTTGAAATACATCCACAGGTACACCTCCAACGGACTCAAATGATGTCAATTAGCCTATCAGAAGCTTGTAAAGCCATGGAATTTTCCAAGATGTTTAAAGGCACAGGCAACTTAGTGTATGTAAACTTCTGACCAACTGGAATTGTGATACAGTGAAATAATCTGTCTGTAAACAATTGTTGGAAAAATGACTTGTGTCATGCACAAAGTAGATGTCCTAACCAACTTGCCAAAACTATAGTTTGTTGACAAGAAGTTTGTGGAGTGGTTGAAAAACGAGTTTGAATGACTCCAACCTAAGTGTATGTAAACTTCCGACTTCAACTGTACATAGTGCATTTAATGTATAAAGAAATAATTGAAACTGATTATTTTTAATATTCAAGCTGAAACAGGACCAACCTCAAAAAGCATGAATCGCTCAGCACTACCAAACTGAAAAAGCGGAGTCATAAACGATCAACGTTACACTGAATTTAACCTCGAGATCTGACAAGGTAATCGTACAATTACCACTGATATTGTGAAGTCTGCTCTCTTCCTGCTCACCACATCAAAGGGCTGTGCTCTCTCATTGTGAGTGAAACTCTACTGTGACTCATCTAAGTAAGGATTTTACTAAATGCGAGTTGCATAACCTCAGCTGTCCTGTGTGTGGTTGTGGAATGTTTGCACATGCTCTCTTGCCCCCCACCCCCCATCATCTCACTCTCTGTTTGATCATGTTAATGACCGGAACAGCACTAAGGGTATGCAAAGTTGTTATATGTTCTGGTCCAGTGATTTTATTTGCAAATCTTCACTGAGCAGAATGAACCCTCAGTCTTCGGTGTAAGGCACGTGTCAATCTCATTCCACGGAGGGCCAAGTGTCTGCGGGTTTTCACTTCACCCGTGTACTTTTATTGAATTAAGGTCACTAATTAGTAAGGAACTCCTCACACCTGGTTATCTAGGTCTTAATTGAAAGGAAAACCAAAAACCTGCAGACACTCGGCCCTCCGAATGATTTTGAAACCCCTTGGTGTAAAGGTAGACCGACATCTGCCTGCGCTACGCATCAGGAAAGCCGTGACGCTCACTCCACTCAGAGGGACCATCAAGGCACAGGCCTCTTGTCTTCTTGACCCTACTACATTCCTGTGCATAAGCAGCTGTTAAGAGAGTACAGGGCCTATTTGGATTGGTTCTGGCAGATATAACATCACATCTGCACACGGGGCAGGAGATGATCTGAGGGAGTTTAATGCTCCAGTAGGTGAGACGAGGTGCTCTATGGAGCACAGTCACTCGTCTTGTGGTTGTAATGCACCTAGAGCGGTCCATTTCTCAGAAAGGATCAGACAGTCAACATGCACAGGAAGAAAGGTTGTGGGTGGGTGTGCATTGTTTTGCTTTTGTCTAAATGCCGAGGCATCTGTCCTCTTTTTTTTTAAAGTATATCTATATATATTTTTTGTCAACACATAGCTGTAGGCATTTTGTTTGTGTGCTTGCATGTGTGTATTTGAGTCGCTCTGTTCCAGAATTGTACTTCTCGCAACTTGAGTGTAGTGGATAGAGGAGGTGGACCCAGAGAGTTTGGGGCTGTGTGTGGTTCTCGGCCTCAGACACAGTCCAGCTGCCTGGAATCTGTTATTAGAGGGCCTCTGGCTTGATCAGTCTCAGAATCGTGGAGGTGGGTTGTGATGGTTAACCTGTACTGGGCCGTTGAGCAGAGGATGTTTGTTGTTTATGAGAGAGGATTTTTTTTTTTTTCTCTAGTGGCTCTCGAAGTCATTGCAAATCAAGAAACCAACCCCAGTGCTGATTCAGCGTCCGTGCCTAAGGTCATTTGGGGTCAAACATCCATGTGGAAATAACAAAAAGCTTAAAGCTGTAGCTATGTCTGACTTAAATGTTTCAATACTCGTGTCACATCCTCGCACTGTGCCTCGAGGGTCACTGCCATGACGGTGTTATAGGGGCAGGCGGTAAACGACCCCTCAAAAGCCAAGTAACAAAAATATTGCAAAAGCTTTGTTCACATTTACAAACAGTATATTTTTTTGTTCTTTGATCACTTGCACACATGCGCTGTGCAGGCTCACTCAATCACTCACTCACACAAAAGCTGATGTACAGTTTCCTGTGGTTGAACTCATTTACAACTCCCATACTGTGGTTATTTTGTGCTCCGTAACTGCCACAATAGAGGGGAAGGGGGGGGGGGTGACATTTTATAGGCGTTAAGGTACGAGTGCAAATCATACATGCATTGAAGTAGCACACCCCCTAATCAGAGTTCAAGAAGCCATTTGAAACACCTGGAAGAGCAGATTTCTTACTTTGTCAGTAAGTTTGTCGAAAGATAGGCCGACATGATTGCCAATATTCATTGCTCCGTCATGAATCGTTATTGTAAAAGAATGTGTTCTCAATGACTTACCTGGTTAAAGGCAAAGTAAATAAAGCAGTATTGTATATTTCATACCAGCTTATGAATATTGTTATATATGTCAGTGTATTTATTGAACCTTTTATTTAACTAGGCAAGTCAGTGTGTTAAGTGTGACCGCTATTGAAATTTGAAAGCTGAGATTAAGGTATTGATTTGTGAAACTGGTGTTTTGAAAGCCGGGTTGAGATGGAAGATGGGTTTTCTGATTAAATGTGAGCGGATAATTTTTGGATGATATGATGGCATATATCAAGTCTGGTTAACAAGATGGTGAGATTTAATGAAAGATGATTTGACCTGAAAGCATAAATAGATTGTGAAGAGCAGGAGGACTGTGTTTGGGGTTAAGTCCTCTCTCACAGAGCTCTGATGCGTGTGGTTTGGATGTTCACACATGCCAGTGAAACGGTTGCGGTGAAGCATGGCTCAGTCTCCGTTCACAACGCCTTCACCAGGTTGTAGTTTCACATCAGACACACTCACTCTGAGGCTGCACCACACGCTTGTCACAGAATTGAGCCTAATCTCTCGTTCTCCATTTCTCTTGCTCTCACAGGCGGCAGATTGCAGATGGCTCCTGAAACGAGGCACAGAAGTTCTGACTGCAGCTCAAAGTCCGGCGTGAAGCTCACCCTCAAGACAGAAGCTTAAAGACGGAAGCCCTAACGGACAATATAACACTGACAGCCTCGAGTGAGAGACTAACCTGAGAGGCTTCATCTGCGGAGAGACCGAAACCTCATCGAGGTTGAAGAGCAGACACCCCAGCATCCAGAGAAGCTTTGAGATTCAAGCTCAACAGAAGCCTAAGCTGTAGCAGAATGCCACTCACGGTCTGTCCTCAGCCTTTGTCCTGTGGTGAGCATGGATCCCCTGTTTGAATCTGGGTGACGCTTTCTTCCCTTCACCCCTTCCTCCTTCCTGTCTCCTCAGTGGCGGGAGGGGTGGGGGATTGCTTCCGTTCCCCCTGCCCCTCCTTACAACATACTCTCACAGTTTAAGAATACCAACACTGCTAACAAACCTCTGGCTGTGCTTCAACTAGCACTACTACAGTCTTCCCCTCCCACACACATGAAATCCTGCCAGAGCCTGAAGGGAGAGGTGTCCAGCCCAGGTGGGATGTCACAGGAGGGGCGCAGAACGCAGCAGGTGGCCCAGTCCTACTACCACTCCCCCGCCCCAGACCTGGACCTAACGGGCAAGCTGTACAAGCGGGAGGGCGGGGGCAAGCCTTACTCTGTGCTAGTGGACAACAAGATGGCAGCCAAGACCCCCATGGGTGACCAGACTCCCAGTCAGCTGTCCCCGCAGCATGTTACCTCCCCCCAGCAGCAGTACTACCGAGAGGGGACAGTAGGGCAGCAGGGGGGCGCCTCCGAGGACTCAGAGGAAGAGGAGGAGTCATTCAATCGGGAGCAGATCATCGTGGAGGTCAACCTGAACAATCAGACACTTAACGTATCAAAGGGGGACAAGTCCGTCCCCCAAACCGATGCCTCAGAGAGACACTGCAGCGAGGAGGAGGAGGAGGAGGAGGAAGAAGATGAGGAAGATGTGGAAGAAGATGAAGTTGAAGAGGAGGAAGAAATAGAGAGCCGTAGAACGAGAGCCAAGAGGGCCCGGCGTGGGGTAGCCCCCGCTACCAGCCAGTCCCGGAGGAAGAGCCAGTTCACCGCTCTGAGCACCACCGGCATGACCACCAGGGGCCGACGGAAGAAGACCACCCAGCCGCCCAAGAGGACACGCCGGACTGCCAGGGAGGGCAAGGGGACCCCCTCAGCTGGCTCTGCCACGGGGGATAAAGCGGATGGGGAGGAGCGGGAGACGCTGGCGTGTGAGAAGTGCCCCCGCGTCTTCAACACCCGCTGGTACCTGGAGAAGCACATGAATGTCACACACAGACGCATGCAAATCTGTGACAAGTGTGGCAAGAAGTTTGTCCTGGAGAGTGAGCTGGCCTTACACCAGCAGACTGACTGTGAAAAGAACATCCAGGTAAGGAGAGCTGGTGCTTGTCACAAATGGCCCACTATTCCCTATACAGTGTACCACTTTTGACCAGAGACATATGGAGCCCTGGTCAAAAGTAGTGCACTATGTAGGGAATAGTGGGCCATTTGGGACGCAGGCCTGGTCTCTGGTTTTTAATTAACTGTACACGGTGTTTTTGACCTGAGCAATCAAAACGACTCCATTGATTAGGTACATTGGCTACAGTTACGTACCAGGTACAGTGAAACGAAAATCTGTCTGTCATCAAGGCCAGATTTCTGGGGTTTGAAGGATGTAAGAAACGTTTTGTCCAGCAGAGGGAATCGGAGCGTTAGGAACCAGCCTAGACGGATACTGTTACAGCAGTGTGGGAAATACCACCTGCAGCTCCAGACACTGTGAACACTGTGATTTGTCTCAATTGCTTGCTCCTGTTCTTAGGTTGTGTCAGGGTAATCAATGGCACAAAACAACAGCAATCATCACCTGTGACTGAATGTGTTCTCTGTGTGTGGTGTTCTGCTGCTCAGTGCGTCTCCTGCAACAAGTCTTTCAAGAAGCTGTGGTCGCTGCACGAGCACATCAAGATTGTGCACGGCTACGCAGAGAAGAAGTTTGCCTGTGAGATCTGTGACAAGAAGTTCTACACAATGGCTCATGTCCGCAAGCACATGGTTGGTAGGTGGACTCCAGTTTGTCTGTTCCTGCTCTTCCTGGTAACTCCCACATGTCCCTAATAGGATATACATTGCCTTGCAAAAGTATCATCCGCCTTGGATTTCTTCACATTTTGTTACAAAGTGAGATTAAAATGTATTTAATTTAAATTTGACAACAACCTACACAAAATACTCTGTCAAAGTAGAAGAACATTTGTAATATTTAAAAAAATATTAATTTAAGTTAAATTAAATAACAAAAATATAGTTGTTGCATAAGTATTCAGCTCCCTGAGTCGATACATGTTAGATAACACCTTTGGCAGTGATTACAGCTGTGAGTTTTCTTGGGTAAGTCTATAAGAGCTTTACACACCTTTTATTGTGCAATATTAGCCCATTATTCTTTTCATAATTCTTCAAGCTCTGTCAAGATGTTGCAGATCATGGCCAGGCAGTCATTTCTGAAGTCTTGCCATAGATTTTTGCCATAGAAGTCTTTTGCCATAGAAGTCTTGCCATAGATTTAGGCAACGATTATATTTTAGTTATCTATATGGAATCCTTCTTCCACTTTGATATTTTGAGTAGTTTGTTGGCCCAAAAAAAGACATTTAAATCCATTTTAATCCCACTTCGTATCATTAAAATGTGAAGAAATCCAAGGGGTATGAATACTTTTGCAAGGCTCTACATCTGTATCGATAGGAACTAACTCGCCCTCTTTTGCCTTTCTTGCTCTCTTTCATGGAGCAACATTCAGATCTCTCTTTTATCGAGAGCGAGAAAATGAATACTCTTCCCTTTTTGAGCACGACGAATCACTGTTTTAACACCCCCAATATCTATCCCCTGTCCCTCTCTGGTTGGCGCCCACCTTTTAACCTGTTCCTTTCTCTCTGCAGCTCACACTAAGGACATGCCGTTCACCTGTGAGACCTGTGGCAAGTCGTTCAAGCGCAGCATGTCCCTGAAGGTTCACTCGCTGCAGCACTCTGGGGAGAAGCCCTTCCGCTGTGAGGTGAGCTGTTTAGACTTGCAGTCACACTGTCCCTCCCACACTCAAACACAGACTGAAACAGAAGATTTATTTAACTTTGTAGGGTATTGGAAGAGATGGACACACACACACACACACACTGTCCAAAAAAATATATATCCAAAACTGAGGCTTGAAAGCAAAATAAAGATGTTTCAATAAACATCATGGTGCCCTTAAAATCATAGTGCATAAATGAAAAGTGAAAACAAAACACAAACGTTTCGGCCTCAGGCCATCATCAGTTGGAATTGTCGGCAGGCACGTCTGGCGTTGTTTCAAGGATAATTGCATATGTCACATGATCAAGCAAGAAAACACATCAGAACATTAGTACAATAGAATGCCTGATCTAGATTATATACGAAAGGGAACAGAGAAATATCATCAAATATTGATTTACAGACCTCTAAATGCTTTGTAAGTAGGAAACACTGCCGATTTTGCAGGTTATCAAATACTTGTTCTCCCCACTGTATACCATGTGAACATTTCTTCAGAATATGTAACACAGGATTGTAATAGAGTAGGGCGCTAGAGAGACCACTAGATGGGGATATGGGACACCAATAAGTGGCAATATACCAGTTACAGAAACCCTTCAATAACAATTCTTCATTCATGCATGATGGGTGGAGAGTTTTTAAATAGAACATCCACCTGCTTTCGGTCTGGAGAAGACTAAGTTCAATATTTCATGAATATTCGTTTTATAAGGAAAGTGTTTTATCAGAGTATGAATAGTGTCCATTTTTAATGTATTTGATTAGAATCCTTAAATATTGACTTCTAGCTGGTAAGGTTTGAATGGCTAACTCAGACAAACTGGGCAGGATTCATACAACTATGGGTTGTTTGAACAGAGGAATACGGCCTGCTGTACTGTGACTGCTCCAAAATGGTGATTACTATTGAACCAAGGCACACTTGACTACATATAAACTATCCCTAAATGTTTATGGTCACACAGTTGGAGCAGCGGCTAGCTGGTGTAAGCAACCAGGTCTAGATGCACCATGTCCAGGTCAAACATTAGCAGACCATGAATACACATGGTGTACAGAATAACTGGAATCAAAATACAGACGGGTGAAGTTGGATTTTTGAACTGTTTACTTTTTAAAGACCCAGTTTAGTCAAAACTCTTTTCCTGTGTTTTGTGTCATACATTGTTGTATAACAGCTGATGAAACTAACACTGTAAAAGTGTGAAAACATTTGAAAACAAGTGTTAATTCCTGATTTGTTTTTTTTCAACCAGTACGTTTTTTTTCAACCGTTTAATCAGCAGAGCTCTATACTGCAAATCAGGTTTGAGCAGTTAGAGAGGTAACTTTGGTCTACTGGTTATCCCGAGTTCAACTCGGGATAACCGGTACAACGAGGCTCACCTTTTAGCAAGGTACATTTCTATGGCAAGGAATCCTTCATAACTACCTGCCCTGGGGCAAGTAACTCTATTTATACTGAATGAAGTGTCTGAGCCGTAAATTGAGGACCAATAAATTCAGATTTATTCCCCCTCGCATAGATTGCATCATCATCCCCTTCATTTGAGGAAGACGACTGAATATTAAATTCTAATGTTAAAATACCTATCCCGTTACACATTTAGTAATGACAGAATGCATTTGAAACTTCACACTCAGTAAAACTTTTCTATGATTTAATACGATTCTTTTATCGCTAGGAGTGGGAGGTGCTTATGTATTGAAAAGCACAGCAAAGCTGGCATTAACGATAAGTAATAAAATAAAAACGGCACTTCTAAAAGCCTATTTCGGACCATAGCCTGCTATATTTGCAGTACAACTTTTCTTTCAATTAGATTTGGGCACAAATGAAAATGTGGTACCGACTCGCGCATGGATTGATGTTTCAGCATGGTCTCAGTGAAGAGTTTGGCGTTCTACTAGCCATGTGTGACATGTACACGCAGTTATAAACCTGCTAGAGTTAGGGGCAGGCGGACGAGCAATATCCACCATCGTAGTATGAATTAAGCCTGAGATTGAATGTGAAGCTAACTGAAGCTGGCTAGCCTTTGAAAACACTGAGTAGATCTAGCTTCCTTTGTAGTATACCCCTCCGGTTTTGCATGGGTGGAGTTTTGGTTCGCCTGGTGACATCACTGGTTGGTATAAGTTAATAGACCAATAACAGAGTTCCAACATTCGCTATTTAAGTGAAGATGCCTTCGAAGCCGGTGTTTGGAGGATATATTGGCACGGGTGTCGAGGGCCAGCAAACCGTGCCAATATATCCTTCAAACACCGGCTTCGAGGGCATTATCACTTTTATGCAACGGGTTACCAACATATTCAAATAATTATTGACATATTTTCAAACTTTTTTTTTKGTGATTTAATTAATTTCATCCTTCTGCAAGATGTCGTCCCGACACAAATCTAGGGTTGCTACCCAAGCCGGCTGGTCGTTCGTTCTATTGGTTTGGTTGCCAGAGACGCGGCCCAGTCGTTCAGTCTTTTTGTTCTGTATCTCTGGACGCAACCCAGTCATTCGTTTTAAATGTTCCATTGCCATACTGGCTGGTGACGTTCCTATCCCTTGCTTGTGATAGCAGTTGATGTTATTTTCAATAACACAGACCCCAAAGCAAATCAGGTGGAGATTTTTTTTTTTTTTTCTCCACAGAACATTTATAACCCCCAACCCTAGCCCGGGTTGACCTATTAGAATTCCTTGCAGTAAAATTGGGCCAGTGGCCAAATAACAAGTATCCTGTTTCAGGCTCAATGTATAGACGATTCAGACTAATGAGATCTTGCCACACGTAGCTGTGAGTCAGGACTGAAATCCCTACACAGATTCTAACCAGATGTTGAACTGAAAAACAAGTATTTCCATTGATCGTTAATTCCCTATTGATCTCTAGTCCTCTGCGTTGTGTATTATCTTAAAATATTCTTACACTTGTTAGCTAGAAAACTATGGCTAACATAGTCACGTCAAATAGTGCAGCCAGAATAACAACAGTAGCTGCATTTGTTTTAAGCTGTTTTCCAGTGACATTTATTTGGACACATCCAAAACAATGAGCTATTGAGGCAAGAATTCGCCTAGCTTAGAAAATGTTCTCTCTCGTCAGGACACTGTTGTTCAGAGGAGCTAGTAAACAACACCGCTAACACAATCACTTCAAACTGAAGCGGGAAAGACCGCAAACTAGCTGCACTTCGTTTCGTTTGACCTTTTTCTTAATTGACGTTTCGTTGTATATATCCATAAAAATGATTCATGATTTCGACTGGCAGAGAAACGCTGCCTGTCTGTCTTGTCCCGACTCCCGATACGTTCATTACAATGGGACACCTGGAGATCGAATTTGAATATTGAAACAATGTTGCAAATGTCAGAGAGACAGACAGCAAGGTTTATGCAAATCTCCGTTGTTGAAAAATAAATGTTAGTCTAAAAGAAATGAGATGATGTCTAGATGTGTTTTTATAGTGGAGATCAAGTTCAAGAACAAGGGCAAACCGAGCCCGTGTTGAACTCTCCTCAGGTGTTCGTCTGCATACCCAGCATTCTGGTTTCTAGGACATTCTGTAGGAAGCAGGTACCACCTCCCCCTGGGGGGGGCCTCTGTGTGGCCAACCACATAAAGGGAGGAGGGTTGTCTGGGAACATGTGGTTGGTTGGATGGGTGGGGCTCCATGTGATTAAATAAAGCAACTCCGCTAACATGTTGTTAAAGAGTGCAGCTGACTAAGTACTGCGTGGTGGGCTCCTTCTTCCACTGCATCTGTTAGGTATATATTATGTGTGTTTATGTATGTATTATGTGTATTATTATAGTGTTATTATACAGTAGCCCTTATGAATTTCCATTCCAGGGATGATTGTGTATGTGCCATGTCGTCTCCATGGCTGTGTCTCAAATGGCGGCATATTTCCATATATAGTGCACTACTACCCCCTATGGGCCCTGGGCAAAAGTAGTGCACTTACGAGGGAATAGGTTGCCGTTTGGGACACCCTAACTCTCTCTCCCTCTGTCTCTCTATAGAACTGTGCTGAGCGGTTCCAGTATAAGTACCAGCTGCGCTCCCACATGAGCATCCACATCGGACACAAGCAGTTCATGTGTCAGTGGTGTGGCAAGGACTTCAACATGAAGCAGTACTTTGACGAGCACATGAAAACACACACAGGTGAGACACGGTGAACACACACCAGTTTACACACTCACTGAGGAATTTGTGTGACACAAACGTGCAATTACAAAGCTCACCCTCCAAGGACTTATTCCTATAAAAGCCTTTGCACTTTGTCATGTCATCAAAATGTTTGAAACCAAATATTCAGACGCTGGTCTTCCAATAACGTTAGAAGCCAGGCCTCTTCATTCTTCAACATTCGGAAGTTCTCCCTGACCAACGCCACCCCATTTACTGGAGAGTCTGCATGGCCTTCAGTCTTGATCCCTAGTCAGCCAGTGAGACTCTGTAGATGCTCTATAAAAGGAAAGAAACGGGGCGTCCCAAGTTGAGCGCTACCGAGACCTCACCCAGTCTACATAATGAGAGGGTGGCAAAGCGTCAGTGGTGCCTCTCCTCCATGTCTACTTATAATGACTACCCTGACACATTCTATATTACATCTTACATTTTCTCCCCTGCCACTTTTCTCCTTTCCAAAGCAGAACATCGGGACCAGGCCTGTTCTTTTTCAGTCTTTTTAATTTAATTTCTCCCTCCCTAGTGTGGGTGGATTCCCTGCACTCCCTGGTGGTTATTCTTGTAAGGTGTAATTATTTGACCGTCTCTCCCGGCCGCCGCTGACCAATTTGGCCTCCTGTGGTCAGACACACCCAGTGATGCCTTGTAATACACAGTCTTCTCCTTCTTCGTCCTTTTTTCCTTCTTCTTCCCCCCAAAGGTTTATGCTTTCCTCTGGAACTTACCTACTACACAGAAGTTGCAGAACATTAACAAAAAGGCTCCGGTATAATTTCTCACAATTAAATGATTCACTGTCATACTGTAAATGGTTTACCGGAGCCTCTCAGAAAACATGCAGCTCAGATTAAAGCCGAGAGATGCTTTGAGTGTGCTGTGAATGAGTGTACGGGGGTGGTAACGGGCACATTGAATGAAAGGTTAATGAGAGCAGTTCTCGAATGGACAGCCGTTGTTCATTTTCTCATCTCCTCTCATCCCAAAGTGTGAACTGGCATCGCTGCCTGCTGAGTGGGTGGTTAGACAGCAATGACCCCTCATGCTCTCCTACAGGGACATTGTCTGATTGTAAAGTTCACTTCTTCATGAAGTTCAGAGGGGTTTAATCATCTCAGGACAAAAAGTGTTGCCAGGTGGTATATTATTCTTCTCATGCATGAAGTTCGGTGACGTGTGAAAGTTAAACTAATTAAGGAGAGTCAGGGACTAAGTCACCCATCTCCTCGCTCTCTCTCCTTTCTCTCTGTCCCTGTCCCCTGCAGGAGAGAAGCCATTCATCTGTGAGATCTGTGGGAAGAGCTTCACCAGCCGGCCCAACATGAAGCGCCACCGCCGCACCCACACAGGAGAGAAGCCGTACCCCTGCGAGTTGTGCAGCCAGCGCTTCCGCTTCTCCAACATGCTCAAGGCCCACAAGGAGAAGTGCTTCCGGGTCACCAGCCCTGTGACTCTGCAGGCCAGCAGCCTCCCCCTGCCTCTCCACCTCTCTGCCCCCTCCTCCTCTGGCCCCGGCCCGGGCCTCGCTCCCTCAGCTGCCACCACCTCCGCCCCTCTGGGCCTCAGCCCGGCAGGAGGGGCTCTTCCCCCACGCGCCCCCGTGGGACACGCCTCCTTCTCCCACCTGCACATGACCCCCTCTCACCATCTCCCTCACCACCACACGTCGCAACAGCAGCAGCACCACCCCGGCACGCCCCTGCAAGCACCCCCTCTCCCCCACCACCACCTGCCTGTGCCCCCCGTCTCCCCTCCCCCCGCGCTCTTCAAGAGCGAGCCCCTCACCCACTGTGGGCAGGAGGACAGGGGGTGTTTGCAGATTAAGAATATGTTTGATATGTTTTGTGGATTAACACAATAGGTATAGCATAGTAGTGGATCGGTTACTGTGTTTGCATATTGGGAAGAACGGAAGAGGAACAATAGCAGGCGTGAGCAAGGCCCATTGAATTTGGTTTAACAGTGGACGGAGATACCCACCCTCTAGAGAGGCTACAGCCATTCTGCCGTTACTGTGGGTCAGTTGGGTCTCTGTATCAGCTTAACCATGAGTTACTTACTGTTTTCACAGTGTTTCACTATGATTTTTTTTCGTTAGTTTTGAAAAGCTTATTCATTTGTGTGTATCCTCTGCACTTTACTGCTGCGTGAGTGAGCGCAGTGATGGGAGGGACTGACGATGCATGTGGGAGTGAGTGATATGGAGGGAGGTGATTGGTTTGGTGAGTGCTGTTTGGGCAGGAAAAAGAGGAGAATCAATCTGGAGGTGGATAGTGTGTAAGGGACCATGGCATAAGGAAATGTTTTGTTTTGTTCATACATTTGTTTATTGTTTCCTGTAAGGAATAGACTGACTCTAATATGGACTCCCAAAGAGTGATCGAGTAGTGTTGTGCCTCCTGCTTTGGTGATTTTACATAGCCCTCCCTGCTTCATCTGATCTGAAATACATTTGAGGTGTTTGCCTCATATCCAGTTTCCTCTTTGTTGTGAACTTTTTCTCTTCGATTTAATGTATGATTCTCCTCCTTTCATATTTGTTCTATAGAATGCCCTTTTGACTAAAATCCTGGCTAGTTAAGAAAAATAGCAATGTATATTCTTTAAAGATGTTTAAAAGAAATAATCAATATACTTTTCCCCTCGTGTATTTTTAACCACTTAATGTAGCATTGCATATTTTATTATTGTGAGTATCTGGTACAAAATTGTGCGGCTTTATACTGTCCTGGGTTGTTTTTGGGGGGAAGGGGGGTTTGTATGTTTGTTTTTGGAGATTGAGGAGAATTGAAATGTTGGGCTTTTTTTAATAATGTACATTTTAACAGACTATCTGCTAACTTTCAGAAGTAAAAAAAGAGTAGCCATATTATCACATATTTGTGTGCTGTCGTGTGTTCTTCTGTCATATCCTATGTGGTATTGGTAGTTTTCAAATGCACATGAAGCTTCTTTGCTTTAACGGTATCCTGTTCTCACAGCTTATGGATAATATTTCACAGTCTCAGCTAGGGATGCACAATTATTCAAATTATTATCGAAATTGAAATATTGACTTGTACAATATGCATATCGCAAGAGGTTGCAATTTATTCTTAAATGCCATGAATGTAACGTTCAAACGTACTAAGGGTCCCCTGGGAAACTGGCCGACACTAGTTCCTACCCTGTCACAACAATTCTACTGTACCTTGCTTGTTCTTTAGTTGTCATGCCAAACTACACCAAGCATAGAATCAGGAAGGCTATTTTTATCTCTATGATTACAACAGTTCAGCAAAGTGTTTTGATCTAAATTGCAAGTTAAATCATAATCGCCATATTTGGTAAATATCGTGCACTCCTAGTCTCAGCCCAACATCACATTGTCTGTTGCAACGGTGACCATGTGTCTTGTGTACAGACAGGTCGTAACCGAGGAAATGCATCATGTTCACTAAGAATGTGACAAAAATATTTTTTCAACTGAATTTTTAATCTAATTCAGATCCCCCCCCCCCC
>NC_036860.1:7064869-7076558 GCF_002910315.2 Salvelinus sp. IW2-2015
CCCCCCCATTGAATGGATAGTTTGACCAGCCATTTTGAGTCACAGGCTGATAATATACATTTTTTAAAAGCTGTACAATCAGTCCTGGACTAAACAAATCTGTCACCAAGGCAGAAAGCTGTGGTTGAAGTTGTGCACCATGTTGAGAACCAGAAGTTGGTTTCCCGCCAAGCTTTTATGAAACAGGGCTGTTTTCCAGAGTTAATCCCAGGTGGCTGTAATATTCATTAATACATTGATTTAATCAACAGGGTTTGTGTTCTGATTGCTTAGTCATGTTCTTTGATACAGGCTCCAGACGTCTACAGCTCTGATTCTGGTCATTCCTGTTACACAGGGTTTTGCAACTCGCTGACCTCTTTCTTTCCCTCCTTTTGCAAGCTGGCTCATTCTGTACATTTTGTTCTCTTTTTTTCTGATTTGTTCCATCTCTGTGGTTGCAGTCAGTTTTGTGTTTTGTCTGGTGATGTTTTAGGGTCATTTGACAAGCTCAACTCTTGAGTGGATGTGATTCTGTCAACAGAAAGAAGCTGATACTGATCAAACGGCTGCAATCACTGCATTACCAAACAGAGGCTTTCCTTTATCTCTCACCAATTGAGCTGTGTGGCAATTCCTTGTCTGTGGCAACAGTGTGTAGTTATGACCTGGGTCTGTGGTAAGTCTGTAGTAATCCCTGTGTCCTTGGCGACAGTGCTGGAGCACTGTATTCCCTTTTTAGCCTTGTGTGCCAATCCAAATAGGTCAAGTCTTCTACACCCCTGACCTTTTTAGATGACCTGACTCAACTCCATTGTTACCTGGCCTCACAGCTTTAGAAGTCTTAATAGCACAATGTCTGGGGGGGGTTTTCCTCAAGGAACCGTTCTAGAGAGGAATAAATGAAAGGCTTGCACAAACACAGCTTGACGGTTTCCAAAAAATGTGCTTTCATTTTAAGCACCAAAAAGACCACTGCTAATGAGCCTTGTAAGCACTGCACGAACACTTAGAGCAGTCCCTGTGCATAACTAGACAATATTATGCACCCGTTTTTAATTAATAGAACTGGGTTTGCCAGGAAGGAAGGAAGGAAGCGGGAGTGGTTGACATGGAGGACGCCACATAAATCATATGACAACACTTTAGCTTGATTGTATCCAAGATTTTTTAAGTAGCTCTCAATGGGAACAGTAAGTATTTTAACAGCAGTGTGTTGGGCTGCAATGTGTGGGTGTGTGTGTGTATTCATGAGAGTTTGAAATGTCTCTGCCTTCAGGAAAGAGAAGTGAAGATCATAAAGTGCATGTTCCAAATAGGTGGGTCCACGCCACATCAACCACCCATTAGTCCCTAGACTCTGTCTTGTCTGTTTTTGGCTTCATAAGTGTTTGTCTGTGTGTTCAAGTGTTTGCAGATGTTTACTCTTAATCCTATAGAGACCCTGTAGCCAGAGCAAACTGTTAGAGCAAGACCTAACAAAGTTTATTTTCAAAACTTGATGTGAGAGAAAGTAAATTACTGATACTGAAATTCCGCATCACAGTTCGTTGTTGACATCACAGGGTTAGAGAGGATGTGAGTCAGTGTTTGTGTTCTATGCAGATGAGAAAGAGACGGTGCGCCCAGCTAGCTCATTTGGTTCCTTGGAAGTTGTGGAAATGTGTGTTTTTTTTGGTATCCCAATTGGTTCTGGGAACAAAGCCGTATTTTTCCTAAACAGTAAAACTGAATAAGTAGTAAATAAGTAATAAATATAAACATTTAGCCTGTTCTGGGAACATACATTTTTAGGTTGCAGAGAGGTTCTGGATGGTTTCATAAACACTGAGAATGGAAATTATAGGTTACTTAATAACTTCCTTACACCTTGACCAAACCATCTTCGTCCGTGTGTGCGCCATTGTGCGCATGTTGATTTTTAACTATCCCTACCTGATGCGTTCATGACACGCAGGTTAAAATACCAATTCATTTGACAGGTCAAAACACAAATGAAACATTCAAAGGACATTTAGATAGCTTGGTATTGCTAGCTCATTTGTCCTGGGAGAAGAAATGCATATGGTCCTTTTTTTTTTTTTTTTTTGCTGGATCTTTGTAGAATTTTGGCCCATTTTGAGTCATCTAAAATCATGTGTTCTCTACTCTGACAATCAATCCACTGATGAAATGGGAAACCTAGTTAGATTTTTAGTCAGATTTCTCTCTTCATTCAGCTTTCTTTTTCTTCTGTGGATTTGATATGGTGTTTGGTAACCAACGTTAAGGTGCGTTACCTCCAATTGGACTGGAGTCTGGACCTCCATCTTTCAATCACCCACGTGGGTTAGTATGCTCTTTAAAAACCCATGAGTAGATGGGAGAGGTGCCGTGTCTAAAATGGAGCCAAGTTCTATTTTAGCGCCTGGCTACACAGACCCATGTGAGCTGTTGGGATGAAATGATTGAATAACACGTATGTGTTCATTTATTTTGCACGCAACACGGCTGGTTTAGTCACCATCTTAAAAGTTTCAATGAATCTTTCAATGAGACTAAACGCTGCTAGCTTGTTTTAGGTCAACTTTTTATTTTACTCCAAGCACAGATAGGACACATGGAAAGTAATTTCCTTAGGCTTTAATCATGCAAACACATTTTTATTTATTATGACACGGCGTCTGTGAGATTTGAAGCTCTGTTCTCTATCCATGGAATTAGTCCACTGGGCCACCAGGTTGGAGCTAGCGTTTTTTTTTTTTTTTTTTTTACATATACAAGGCAACATTCCCAGAAAGTTGTGGGAAGGTATGCAAAATAACCATAGGACAAACACGCTCTCATCAAGCGCTAAGAAACATGGTTCTCAGTTATGTGCTTGCTGGGAGTGGCAGGGGAACGTGTGAGTGACTGACTCACCACAGCACTGCTGCTGTTTGTGAGTATGTGAGTGGGTGGTCAGGTTCATTCTCTTGCACTGTGAGTGGGAGTGGGCCGGGTGAATACACAGCACCAGATATGTCTGCACTCCATCTGCGTTCAGAAATAGTCACTTCCCAACTGCTAGGCATTATTGGCTCTTGTGGCAGCGAGGCAGGAGGGAGGGAGGCTGTCTGAGAGGAGATAAAGACATGAGGGAGGGGTTGGGGGAGGGTAGCCTGCTGGGTCGCAGTGGCTGAACATTGAGGTGCAAATGTCTTGCTTTCACCTTTTTTCTAAACCATTTGTAAAACCATTCATAGTTTATTTTTCCATAAATTTGAACATTGTGCTCTGTGTTCTTGGTGTCACCCTTGGGTCAATTAGGGATGTGTGGTTTGCGCACAGCAAAAAGGCTGTAAATGATGTCACATAACAGGCCTATCTTGTGTACATACCACTAAGCAGTTTTGTTATGCATATATTGAGAGAACACAACAAACGGAATCTCTCCATGTCTGTGGAGGCTGTGCTGAGTGATATTCAAACCAGAATCAACCAACTTCTCTCCAGCCTGTCTACTGCTCTATGGGTTCACTTACACAGGATATTGGAGGCGGACGCCAAATGGGCCGTTGTTGCGTAGCCTAGGACGTCATAATCGTAGCAAGCTCAGTGGTTTTGACAGCCAATAAAACGAGCTGAAAGCACCCTGTTCCTCGACAATATATATATAACCAAGTGATGGTCAAGTTCGAGACTGGACAAAGTACATCATGCCGGTGAAAAATTCAAGAACATAGGCACCTTTTAGAGATACTGCGAGGGACAACCGTGCCGTTGGGACATGTTTGTGGACATACATTCTTAATGGTACATTTTTGCTATTGTTCCTTTGTTCTGCAAATAAGATGAATTATTTAGCAAACTAACCGTCGGGAAGTTTTCCAGTGCGTAAATATAGCTCTTTCACTCGTGGGTTAGGATACATTTGCATAAAGGCTCATTTATCTATTAGATGTTCATCAGTCTACTCGGTTTTTGGAGCAAATTGTTATAGCTTAAGTAATTGATATTCCTATGAAATGGCATAATATAATGCGCTACTGTACTATATTCATTGCATACATTTGTATGTAGCCTAATATTGTATGATGATGGTTACATTACGTAATTAGCCTACAGTAAGCGCTGCAGAAGCGCGCTGCACTTTCTGGCATTGTAGATAATTACAACATTGATCAGTGTCCGTCTCTTGGGGTTATTTACTGGGTTATTTACTGGGTTTTCCTTAATTATCTACCTCACTTTACAGATCCCATGTATTGGTTGATAGTGTTCTAGGAACCTTCTGTTGACAGCACGGAACATTGAAGGTCAGTACAGTATGTTCCGTTCTTTTCACTGATTCCTTGCAGCTTCAAACAGATCAGCATTGCATGACATGTAGGCTGGCGTTAAAAATGTCTTGATTTAAGATATCAAGTTTATTTTGCATGCTGTTGAATCATGTGTATTACTTGGGTCTTATTACATTTCAATGTTCTGCAGCTGCACAGGTGCAGGACATCACAGCTGTACCACTTACATAATAATGTGACTTTACATTTTGACGTTTCAAATGGTAAAAAATCTGTATTGTAGTACTCTAGTCCAGGACCAGATATGACTCGACACGACCAGTGGTGACTCTGAATCGACCAATGGTGACTTGAACTTGACCAGTGGTGACTCGGACTGAGAGTAGTGTCTTTGTTAAATTATGCAACAAAGAGAGATTTTCATACTAGCTACAACAGCAAACGTTAGAGAACTAAATGATCTAGATATCCTTACAATGTGCAACAATGTAACAGCATTTAGTACATAAAAAATGGTTGGGTGGCAGCTTAGCACTGCAAGTGACTTGTGACACGACTCGTGACTATAAAGGACTCGGACTTGAAGACTTGTGACTTGCTCTGACTTAATGTGGTTTCAGGGGTATAAATGTGCTTGATGTTTTAGTACACATGTTGGGTGGCTACCAAGCAGAAATGCAACCCACGCTGATATTGGCAAAATGATTMTTTCCCATACTACTTCTAATCTTTCTAATTCAGGTCCATTGAAAAAAAGAATAATCTCTAAATGTTTGTATTTTGTTTGTCTTTTCCTCTTCAATCTTTACTTTTTACTCTGCTTCCATCCTCCTCCTCCTCCCTGGTCTWTTAGACACATTCTTCCCAGAATCCCCTACCTTGTGTTTTCCGACCTGCCTCGTCGTGAACGAGAGACCAAAAGAGCAGGATTTTGGTGCCACTCATCTCAGTAAGAGGTTGTGTCAAAGCCAATCATGAACTGCTTTGGCTCTCCCCCAGGCGAGGACGTTACCCCCCCACGTTCCAGACGCTCTGCAAACAACATGGCCGCCAACTCAGCAACGCCCCCCTCTGACAGGCGCTTCCTCATCATCTTCGACTTTGACGAGACCATTGTGAATGAGAGCAGTGATGATGTGGTGGTGCAGGCAGCCCCAGGGCAGAACCTCCCCGCCTGGCTGAAGGACACCTACCGGCCGGGCCACTACAACGAGTACATGCAGCGCGTGCTAGCCTACATGGCAGAGAAGGGCGTGCCCGAGAGCGCCATCCGCTCCGTCATCGAGAAGATCCCCGCCTCTCCCGGCATGCTGGCCCTGTTCCAGTTCCTCCGCCACTGTCCTCCGCAGGACTTTGAGGTGGTTCTGGTGTCTGATGCCAACACCTTCTTCATCGAGTCCTGGCTCCGCCGTGTTGGGGCCCGCCAGCTCTTCGTCAAGATCTTCACCAACCCTGCCACCTTCGACAAGGATGGCCGGTTGGTGCTGCGCCCCTTCCACTCCCACAGCTGCCTGCGCTGCCCGGAGAACATGTGCAAGCAGGTGATCTTGAGGGACTATGTGATGAGGCGGACGCAGGAGCGCGGGCGGCCGTTCCAGAGGGTATTTTACGTGGGCGATGGGGCCAACGACTTCTGCCCGTCACTGATCCTGGGCCCCCGGGACACGGCGTTCGCCCGGCGGGACTACCCCATGCACCGGCTGATCACTGAGATCCACGAGGCCAGGCCGGGGGAGTTCAAGGCTGTCACTGTGCCATGGGCCAGTGGGGAGGATGTGGTGGAGCGACTCAGGAAGCAYGCAGAGGAGAAATGATGAAGCTAGGGGGGCGGGGGGTACACCACCTGCTCACACACACACACATTAACARATACTCAGACACACGCACACACACACACCCATACACACATACACAAATCACATTCCCAGATCAAATACCCACAAAACCACATACTGACACACATCAATGAAAAAACACTCTACACTCAAGAATAGAGCATGCCAATTGAACAGGCCTTTGATATATTGCCTGCGACAGACAGTGTCACACTTCCGCTCAGTCCATCTGTCTTACTCTGACTCAGCCATAGAGCTAGAGATACTGTAGAGATACTGTTGTCTTTCAGTCCAGCTCCTCACACTCTAGGCTTAAGGTCAATCAAAGACACCAACCCAATAAAAGCATCAACTCTGTTAATCATTACAGAGACCTATGCCTTAGTTGATACCCTACCAATCAGGCCAGTATTGAGTCAACCAAGCTTTTAGAGGGATTGATCCTCTGATCAAACATACATCATTGACTGAATAGGGGGTTCCGCAGTGATACATTTAGGACTGATGTATTACCTATATTCCTTTGTTAACACCGAGCTTTATTGGTTTATTAACAGTCAAACTAGGGCAGCAGATCGTGTTAGTTAGTGGCCCGTTCTCTGACTCTAGCCCTCTCCAGTCCACCCAATGGCATTGTCGATGCTAAATTAATGGGTGGCTATTCCAGTGTAATTCTTATCYTATATCAATAATGAATGGTGTTGTTTACTTGTTAACAGTGCTCTTTGTGWAATAGAGAATTTATGGCTGATCAGGGAAAATGTAATGTGACAACATCGCCATCTACTGGCAGACCTACAGATTGCAACTAGAGACCAGTTTTGGAAAATAAGTTCAAATGTAATGTACCAAATGACATAACTAAATATTGTATCATTTTAAAACATGTATTATTATTTGTGTATATATGTCTGTTTTTAATATGTACCATGTACTTGTTCCACCACCAGCAGGAATATAAAGCCATGAACTAAACTTCTGAGTCTGTACTTTAATGTCCTATCCTAACACACTRCAATTGCACAACCACTATGTTATTCTCTACACATAGGTGCCGCTGGAAACAGTGTTTCTTAAGGCAGCAGCACAATAGTCTTGAACACCATTTAGATATGTTTCGCACCCATGCCYATGCCACACCCCTCCCTCTCAAAACATTAGACCAYGGAGGATAATTAGCTGTGAGATAGGCCWAAACCAATGTGATAAAGGAAAGGTCTAAATAATGTCTCCAAAGTGGGTGAAAAATAGTTCACCATTACACCAAAGAGATTATGGATTTATTCTGTGTAATCGCTGATAAAATGCATACTTTTGTTTCGACATATTACAAGGCCTACTGAATTACAGAGGCAGATTTGTTCCTCATGCCAGTCATCTGACACCCMAGAACTATGCAACCATCAATGAATAATTGTCAATTTCCATAACAAGCACTGTAATAATTATAATTGTGCCAACACTGCTTGAGTCCCTGTGGATTTATCCATTTCGTATTATAAGTAGGCCTAGCCTATCTAGAATATAGATATATGACACTAGCCTATCTAGAATATACACTGCTCAAAAAAATAAAGGGAACACTTAAACAACACAATGTAACTCCAAGCAATCACACTCTGTGAAATCAAAACTGTCCACTTAGAAGCAACACTGATTGACAATAAATTTCACATGCTGTTGTGCAAATGGAATAGACAACAGGTGGAAATTAGAGGCAATTAGCAAGACACCCCCAATAAAGGAGTGGTTCTGCAGGTGTGACCACAGACACTTCTCAGTTCCTATGCTTCCTGGCTGATGTTTTGGTCACTTTTGAATGCTGGTGGTGCTTTCACTCTAGTGGTAGCATGAGACGGAGTCTACAACCCACACAAGTGGCTCAGGTAGTGCAGCTCATCCAGGATGGCACATCAATGCGAGCTGTGGCAAGAAGGTTGCTGTGTCTGTCAGCGTAGTGTCCAGAGCATGGAGGCGCTACCAGGAGACAGGCCAGTACATCAGGAGACATGGAGGAGGCCGTAGGAGGGCAACAACCCAGCAGCAGGACTGCTACATCCGCCTTTGTGCAAGGAGGAGCACTGCCAGAGCCCTGCAAAATTACCTCCAGCAGGCCACAAATGTGCATGTGTCTGCTCAAACGGTCAGAAACAGACTCCATGAGAGTGGTATGAGGGCCCGACGTCCACAGGTGGGGGTTGTGCTTACAGCCCAACACCGTGCAGGACGTTTGGCATTTGCCAGAGAACACCAAGATTGGAAATTCGCCACTGGCGCCCTGTGCTCTTCACAGATGAAAGCAGGTTCACACTGAGCACAGTGACACATGTGACAGACGTGACAGAGTCTGGAGACGCCGTGGAGAACGTTCTGCTGCCTGCAACATCCTCCAGCATGACCGGTTTGGCGGTGGGTCAGTCATGGTTGTGGGTGGCATTCTTTGGGGACCGCACAGTCCTCCATGTGCTCGCCAGAGGTAGCCTGACTGCCATTAGGTACCGAGATGAGATCCTCAGACCCCTTGTGAGACCATATGCTGGTGCGGTTGGCCTGGGTCCTCCTAATGCAAGACAATGCTAGACCTCATGTGGCTGGAGTGTGTCAGCAGTTCCTGCAAGAGGAAGGCATTGATGCTATGACTGGCCCGCCCGTTCCCCAGACCTGAATCCAATTGAGCACATCTGGGAACATCATGTCTCGCTCCATCCACCAACGCCACGTTGCACCACAGACTGTCCAGGAGTTGGCGGATGCTTTAGTCCAGGTCTGGGGGAGATCCTCAGGAGACCATCCGCCACCTCATCAGGAGCATGCCCAGGCGTTGTAGGGAGGTCATACAGGCACGTGGAGGCACACACACTACTGAGCCTCATTTTGACTGTTTTAAGGACATTACACCAAAGTTGGATCAGCCTGTAGTGTGGTTTTCCACTTAAATTGAGTGTGATCCAAATCCAGACCTCCATGGGTTTGATAAATTTGATTCCATTGATAATTTTTGTGTGATTTTGTTGTCAGCACATTCAACTATGTAAAGAAAAAAGTATTTAATAAGAATATTTCATTCATTCAGATCTAGGATGTGTTATTTTAGTGTTCCCTTTATTTTTTTGAGCAGTGTATGTATGACATTATACAGAATTTGAGAACAAGAACAGTCACTTTTATAGTTTCACTTTTATGACTGTAACCACTTAAACTGTTTACCAACAGCAGGCTATTAGAGAAAGCTAGTTTAACAACTTATATAGCTGATAATGGTTGCAATACATCTGCATTTGGCAAATATATGACTGTCGTCTCCACCTTAAAGGCCCAATGTAGCCATTTTCATATCAACGTCAAATCATTTCTGAGTAAAAGTTAAGACCCTTACGGTAATAATTTTCCACTAAAATGGTCAAAAAGAAACAAAAACAGCTTTATATGCCAAAACCTATTTCWCAAGCATGAATTTTGCTAAGAATGTCCGGGAGTGGTCTTAGTGGGGCGGGCAAAACTGAAAACTAGCTGTTATTGGCAGACAAGTTTGGAACTCTCTTTGTTATTGGTCTATTAACTTATTTACTGCCTGAGAATGTCACCAGTGAAGCTGAAACGCCACCCATTCAAAAACCTTCTGATTAGATGTGTAGATTGCATTTTCAACCAGCAACTATTAGGAAGTAGCCTAACTGTAGGAAAGCTTGCAGTTTATTAGGCTACAGATAAAGCTCCCGAGTGRCGCAGCGGTCTAAGGCACTACATCTCTGTGCTAAAGGCGTCACTACAGACCCTGGTTCGATTTCAGGCTGAATCACAMCCGGCTGTGATTGGGAGTCCCATAGGGCGACACACAATTGGCTCAGCGTCAGTCTGGGTTTGGCCGGGGTAGGCCGTCATTRTAAATAAGATTTGTTCTTAATTGACTTGCTTAGTTAAATAAAGGTAAAAATAATAAAAATAAAGATGAATAAGCTATGATTAACTTCACAGGGTGGTGAACGTGCAAGGTGATGAGCTTTATGCTTCTTTACAATAAATATCAAGGGTCTTATTCTTGTGACATGATGATCGATGCTGGGCTGCCGTTTGACAAATACAAATAATATCTCTCTTATAATAATAATCTCATAATGTAGGTAGCCTACCTGCACTGTCTCTGCGAGCTGTTGGCTAGAGTGCATGTGCAAAGACCATAGTGGACACATTTGCTATATAAAGAAACMGTTTTTGTGACAAAACCATCAGTAAAGTTGAAAATACGATGGAAACCCATTTAACTTGTATTTTTAATTCGGTACATGKGAATTTAACAGCAACATTTATTTTTATTTGCACTATGTCATCAGGCACAGCCTTTTATCTGCAAAAAGTAAGTTTGATAGAAACACATTTCTGRTGGGAAAATGCTCATATTTWTTTATGCAGATTTTAAAATATGTGCATGAAAATTTCTCAAATTGTTTGGAAACCTAGCTACTGATCAAATCTTTTTTACTGCTAAAATCTTTTTTACAATGTTAGTTTCATTAGCTGTTGTACAATATGACACAAAATACAGGAAACAACATTTTGAGTGCACTGGGCCTTTATAACAAACCTACAAATCCATTTTACACAGACATTGCCTTTCAGTCCAAAATACCGATCCTGAGTAAACTCGCTTGTCGTTCATGTAAAATATGCGCCTCCACAAAAAATATCGCCTAGGCAAGAGACTTCGCGCGCATGAACATTTTCTTCCAAATATATTAGCAAATAAAATATCTRTGGACTGTAAATGTTATATACATTTCCTAAAAMAAATAACCATAGATATATTATTTTAATATCATTATTTTTAATGCATTGTACTTTTACAAAAATATACAATCAGGCAATATGAAGATAGTCTACATTTGTGCATCACCTACGCTCGACGTCCGTTTGCATTGAGGGGTCCTACATGTGCATGGTTTGGAAACAGAAGAGAAAAACACTGAATAGTTCAAATAATTAGGAAAATAGCGATACAAATTTGAAACTACCGCTCGTTTTGCACATCAAGGTAATGTTATGTGTTTTTGTGCTGATATATTCTCCAGAACAAGCKTGCTACTTTATTGTAGAAAAGCGAAACGTCATCAACCGCAACACAGCCTGGCCGTTGGTTAGGGATGCCATTCATTCCCTATATAACTGCTATGGCTAACTAGCTAGCGATTCCACCAAAACATAGCTAGCTAGCTAAGAGATTACTGTAGCTACTAAATATCTGTATTACAAAGTTGCACATTTTAGRCCATTTTAAAGTGAGCCATTGTCTTTGAGGTGTGAATTTGATGGGTTTCTTTTCATGATTTTCTCAACTTACTCGCCAATGCATGCAGTATCTAGCTAATATTAACATGCAGTTCCTGTGTGTGTGTGTGTGTGTGTGTGTGTGTGTGTGTGTGTGTTTGTGTGTGTACCTGAAACGTTATACATGAACATCTGAACCAGTAACACAGCTAACTAATTGCAGAATTATAGTAGACAATATTAATTGGTTTGTAGAAGGTACTCTTTGCAGAAGGCTAAATCATGTGCGTGGCTGGGTGTGTGTGATGCAATTTTAATGCGAATCCATTATCTTTTCCTCTTACCCAGTCC
>NC_036860.1:7082652-7084063 GCF_002910315.2 Salvelinus sp. IW2-2015
GGAATGGAGGTAGTTCTGCACGAGGATAAGAAATACTATCCTACAGCAGAGGAAGTGTACGGGCCGGAGGTGGAAACTTTAGTCCAGGAAGAGGACGCACAGCCCCTCACAGGTCAGACACMACACACATATAAACACAGTCTCACTAATACACACTCAAGCACGTAGATGCATTAATTCAGATATGAAAGTATTAAACTTATTCCCATTTTCTCTCCATCSCCATCAGAACCCATCATCAAGCCTGTAAGGAACAAGCAGTTCACTCTGATGGAACAGGAGCTACCTTCCACTGTTTATGACATGGAGTATGTAATTGACCGTTCACAAGTTTGACTGTTGTAAACTAGACCTGCGTCTGTCTGACCTTTTGTGAGTATAGACAGAGACAAWGTTCAACCCCTACCTCTCCTCTTCTGCAGGTTCCTGGCTGACCTAATGGACAGTCCCGAGCTGATCCGTAAYGTCACCCTGTGTGGCCACCTGCACCACGGAAAGGTCAAAAACTCAGCAATTGACCTGCTTTCGAGCCAGACCTGGCTAAATCATGGATGTTAGTAGCTATACTGATGGCATTATTGTGATTTAATGCGTTTGTTTATTGTCTGTAGACGTGTTTCGTGGACTGCCTGATTGAACAGACACACCCAGAGATCAGGAAGAGAGATGACATGGATGTGAGTTTACGCTTCAGCTTGACTCAACTGCCCCAAACTTGCTGCTCACCTTTCATCCTAATTTGGAGAAATCCTATAACCAGAGAGGCTGCAGCCTACATACAGAGACTTTAAATCATTGGCCACTTTAATAAACGGAACACTAGTCACTTTAAATAATGTCACTTTAATAATGTTTGCATATCTTGCATTACTCATCTCATATGTATATACTGTATTCTATACTATCTACTGAATCTGTCTGTCGCTCTGACATTGCCCGTCCATATATTTATATATTCTTAGTTCCTTTACTTAGATTTGTGTGTATTAGGTATTTGTTGTGAAATTGTTAGATATTACTTGTTAGATATTGCTTCACTGTCGGAACTAGAAGCACAAGCATTTCGCTACACCCGCAATAACATCTGCTAAACACGTGTGTGTGTGTGACAAGTAACATTTGATTTGAATCTGAAATGCTCTGTGAATACTGTAAATCAGCCATTAATTCACTGCATTTTTCCTTGGTATTTCAGCTCCGTTACACAGATATCCTCTTCACTGAGCAGGAGGTAAGTTTTTATTGTATTCAGAGCTATGACAAGTTCTTGCAGAATTGTTTATCTCCCATATAAGTGCATTGTGCTGACTCCTATTTGGTGCCTCCACAGCGAGGGGTTGGTATCAAGAGCACCCCCGTCACAATGGTTCTTCCAGACTCCAGAGGCAAATCCTTCCTCTTCAACATCATG
>NC_036860.1:7084288-7129467 GCF_002910315.2 Salvelinus sp. IW2-2015
ATCCCCACTCACCTCAGTGCATCTCTCTATCTTGTCTCGCTTCTCTTATCAGTCTTTGCTTCGGTGTTTGGCCTAAAGACGCAGGCTTTTGTGTTCTGAGGCCTGGCCCCAGAAAGTCAAATGTACCATTTCTCCCCTAAACCAGGCCTCTGCCCCTCTGTGTGTCTTTAGGTGATGTTGAACACAGAGCGTCTGATCAAGCACGCAGTCCAGGAGCGTCTGGCCATCACCATCTGCATCAACAAGGTGGACCGCCTCATCGTGGAGCTCAAGCTGCCCCCTACAGACGCCTACTACAAACTACGCCACATAGTGGACGAGGTCAACGCCATGCTCAGGTACTGACGTGGGGAGGGCCTGATAGCCATGGCTACGGGGCTGACACTGAGGGGTGTGGAGGAAAGGAAATATCAATTTTTTTCAGATGAGATTACTACAAGTAGCAAACAGAGCATTTGTAAAGAAGATTCCATTGCAGAGTGAAACCATGAATGTGAAAACTACTAGCATTGAGATTAGCCTGTTGTAGTATAGTGTCCAGTGTGTGTCATTGACTGTGGCTCCACTCTCCCCTTTCCCTCAGCACCTACTCTACAGACGAGAACCTGGTGGTGTCTCCTCTCCTGGGGAACGTGTGTTTCGCCAGCTCTCAGTACTGTGTTTGCTTCACCCTGGGCTCCTTCGCCAAGATCTACTCCGACACCTACGGTGAGGCGACCCTCATTGTAAATAATAATTTGTTTTTAACTGACTTGCCTAGTTAAATAAAGGTTACACACACACCACACTATTTTGTTGGTGTTTACGTATGTCCCCATTACCAGTAAAACATAATCAAAACCTATTTCTTTCACTTACTTGCTGTGCTGTTTCGTTGTTCATTTCTTCAGTCGTTTCATTCTCAACCAGGATTTCTATGGTATGCCGTTTGGTGTCTTTGCGTGTCTAAAAAGATGTTGTCTTGCGCACCTACAGTGCTGGTCATAAAAAAAAGCTTGCTAGCTCATGGATGCAAACAATGTTCTTCCCCAGAAACATAGGAAAACAACATCTGTTTCAGTAGCTATAGTTAGCTAGGTGTCATCTAAAATAACCCTAATTTATAAGACAGTCTTATTTGATTAATGGTGGTCGGACCCATCTATGTGAAGCTAGCCACATTAAGGATTAGCCACAATAGTGGACTTTGCATTTAGCCTTCAAAATAAAAGTATGGCATAATTCTACTATTTGTATTCAGTTGTGTCACTGTCAATGACATACTTTTATTTTGAAGGCAAACCGCAAATTCCACTATTGTGCCTAATCCTTATTGTGGCTAGCTTCACAAACCCGGTCTGGTCGAGCTTCACTAGCCAGATGAAGCTAGCTGGCTACTTATAACGTTAGCTTTGGGCAAGAGAATAATGGAAATGACTGCTGTTTCTACTGGTCATTGTTTTCAGGCTGGTTGTATTGTGCTAGCTAGGTACAAGCTACAGCTAGCTACCCCAGAAGTTGCGGTTTGAACAAATTCTGTTTATTACCAACGCTCTATTGTAAAACACATTTTGTGGCTGGTGTTTGCTTGTTTGCAGACTTTTTTGGTACAGTTTTGACAGTGCTTACTTTATCTTTTTTTGACACGCAAAGACCCAAATGGCGTTCCATAGTATGTATGTTGTGAAGCTTAATAGCAGTATTACTGTGGTAACTCCGGTAGGGCAACATCTGAAAAATAGCGCGCTTAGTAGCGTGTACCGGTGCTCGACCAGTCAGCGCAAGCCAACATCACCCATGACAGAGAACGGTTGATTGTCAAGGGCAATGAGTCATTATTTGGCAGACATTGTGGCTAGGTAGGATTCTGTGTTAGCAAGTGTAGCGCAAAATTTACGTGGCGTCATTACGTTATGTACCTACGTTATATACAGTTTGAAGTCGGAAAGGTTACATACACTTAGGTTTGGAGTCATTAAAACTCGTTTTTCAACACTCCACAAATTCTTGTTAACAAACTATAGTTTTGGCAAGTCAGTTAGGACATCTACTTTTGTGCATGACACAAGTCATTTTTCCAACAGTTTACAGACCGATTATTTCACTTATCATTCACTGTATCACAATTCCACTGGGTCAGAAGTTTACAAACACTAAGTTGACTTGCCTTTAACTTGGAAAATTCCAGAATTGTCATGGCTTTAGAAACTTCTGATAAGCTAATTGACATAATTTAAGTCAATTGGAGGTGTACCTGTGGATGTATTTCAAGGCCTACCTTCAAACTGAACGTACTTTGATGCGAAAAGTGCAAATCAATCCCAGAACAACAGCAAAGAACCTTGTGAAGATGCTGTAGGAAACAGGTACAAAAGTATCTATATGGACAGTAAAAACGAGTCTATATCGACATAACCTGAAAGGCCGCTCAGCATGGAAGAAGCTACTACTCCAAAACCGCCATAAAAAAGCCAGACTACGGTTTGCAACTGCCACATGGGACAAAGATCATACTTTTTGGAGAAATGTCCTCGTCTGAGAAAAAAAATAGAACTGTTTGGCATAATGACCATCGTTATGTTGAGGAAAAAGGGGGAGCTTGCAAGCGAAGAACACCATCCCAACCGTGAAGCCCGGGGGGGCAGCATCATGTTGTGGGGGTGCTTTGCTGCAGGAGGGACTGGTGCACTTCACAAAATAAATGTCATCACGAGGAAGGAAAATTATGTAGATATATTGAAGCACACACTCAAACATCAGTCGGAGAATAAAGCTTTTGCAAATGGGCTTCCAAAGGACAATGACCCCAAGCATACTTCCAAAGTTGTGGCAAAGTGGCTGGACAACAAAGTCAAGGTATTGGAGTGGCCATCACAAAGCCCTGACCTCCCATAGAACATTTGTGGGCAGAACTGAAAAGTGTGTGCGAGCAAGGAGGCCTACAAACCTGATCGGTTACACCAGCTCTGTCAGGAGGAATGGGCCAAAATTCACCCAACTTATTGTGGGACGCTTTGTGAAGGATACCCAAAACGTTTGACCCAAGGTAAACAATTTAAAGGCAATGCTACCAAATACTCAATTGAGTGCATGTAAACTTCTGACCCACTGGCAATGTGATTGATAGAAATGAAAGCTGAAATAAATAATTCTCTCTACTATTATTCGGACATTTCACATTCTTAAAATAAAGTGGTGATCCTAACTGACCTAAGACAGGGAATTTTACTCGGATTAAATGTCAGGAATTGTGAAAACTGAGTTTAAATGTATTTGGCTAAGATGTATGTAAACTTCCGACTTCAACTGTAGGTATGCACGGCAGCTTTGACACTGGTTTTTAACATCGGCATTAAACTGCACATCAGGCCGATACCGATGTTGCCAATAACGATGGTCCATTATGCCAAACAGTTCTATTTTTATTTCATCAGACCAGAGGACATTTCTCAAAAAGTATGATCTTTGTCCCCATGTGCATTTGCAAACCGTAGTCTGGCTTTTTTATGGCGGTTTTGGAGTAGTAGCTTCTTCCATGCTGAGCGGCCTTTCAGGTTATGTCGATATAGTACTCGTTTACTGTCCATATAGATACTTTTGTACCTGTTTCTACAGCATCTTCACAAGGTTCTTTGCTGTTGTTCTGGGATTGATTTGCACTTTCGCCACCAAAGTACGTTCAGTTTGAAGGTAGGCCTTGAAATACATCCACAGGTACACCTCCAATTGACTTAAATTTATGTCAAATAGCTTATCAGAAGTTTCTAAAGCCATGACAATTTTCTGGAATTTTCCAAGCTGTTTAAAGCAGAGTCAACTTAGTGTTTGTAAACTTCTGACCCAGTGGAATTGTGATACAGTGAATGATAAGTGAAATAATCGGTCTGTAAAACTGTTGAAAAATGACTTGTGTCATGCACAAAGTAGATGTCCTAACTGACTTGCCAAAACTATAGTTTGTTAACAAGAAATTTGTGGATGGTTGAAAAACGAGTTTTAATGACTCCAACCTAAGTGTATGTAACCTTCCGACTTCAACTGTATATAACGTAGGTACATAACGTAATGACGCCACGTAAAATTTTGCGCTACACTTGCAACACAGAATTCCTAACCTAGCCCACAATGTCTGCCAATAATGGAACTCATTGCCCTGACAACAACCGTTCTCTGTCATGGGTGATGTTGGCTTGCGCTGACTGGTCGAGCACCGGTACACGCTACTAAGCGCGCTATTTTCAGATGTTGCCCTACCGGAGTTACACAGTAATACTGCTATTAGCTTCACAACATTACATACTATGGAAACGCCATTTGGGTCTTTGCGTGTCAAAAAAGATTGTCCGATTCCGATATGTTCACCGATATATCGTGCATCCCTAGTTTTTAACCCTACGAATAACTGTTAAAAATTAACTGTTTACCCTTCTCTCTGGTGTTGCAGGTGACATCAACTACACAGAGTTTGCCAAGAGGCTGTGGGGAGACATTTATTTCAACCCCAAAACGTAAGTGGTTTTCATTCAGGGTCATTTAGACTTTTTGTCTGTAACGCACGCGATAACCCTGTTTTTTTGTCTTCTCTCCTCAGGCGCAGGTTCACTAAGAAAGCCCCCACCAGTAACACCCAGCGTAGCTTTGTGGAGTTTGTGTTGGAGCCTCTGTACAAGATCCTATCCCAGGTAAGACCCCTCTAACGCAATCATCTCCTAGGAAACACATCTTATACACTACATGCTAGGGTTGCAAAGGGTCGGGAAACTTTCCGGGAAATTTCCGGAGATTTTCCATGGTTAAATTCAGCAAAAAAGTTTRCTTATAACAGTGAACCTTTTTTTGTGGGATACACAAGGCAATTCTAGGTCTTGTGGCATATTTTGATTAAACTATCCCCAATTCAATGGAATTGCAACCCTCTGCATGCACGGTGCATTCTTCCATCACATGTGCAGTGCACTCTCCATCACATATACAGCTGATTCTCAAGATCTTGCACACTAATGAGATGCACACTAATGAGACACTAATACACTGTGTGAGCCAAGGACTACATGCTTTCTGGTAAGTTTTGATTACAATACTGGGTGGGGTGAATATATTTTATATCACATRCATGATTTTTTGTTAACAAGTAAATAGTAGCCTACAGCAAAGTGTGTTTTAAATCATTTCTAACTTGATAACAATTTCTGCTAGTTAGTTTTTGCTACTGTGTGGGTGCTAACTGAGGAGTGTTAATTCACCATACATGTTTCCATACATGTTTCATTTTAAAACATGTATCTTACAAAGCTGTTGTTTAATCTAACTGCTTAACTATGTATCTGTACATGGAATTGTGTGTATATATTTATTTATTTTTACWAWTTTTTTTCTAATCTTTACAGGAAAATGCCACGGGCATTATCTAATGTGTGGAGACATTTCCCTGCAGCTAATGTAGAAGGAAAAGCTGTGTGCATTTGCAAATACTGTGCCAAATCATATGTGAMGAATGTAACAAAGATGCAGAATCATCTGGCCAAGTGCATAAAGACAAAAGTCCCTCTACTTATACTTATTCGAKGTGAAAATGATGWATCAGACACCTTATCGATAGCAACAGCTCATGGTCCTCCTGGAATCWKWTGTTTTTTTGACTCAATGGAGRAACGTAGTCAGAGAAATGCTGATKAATGTCTTCCTCCAGCTGTGTATGCAACTGGTTCACCTCTGATGCTYACAGGCAATGTGTATTGGAAGAGATTTCTGAATGTTCTTTGCCCAGCATACACCCCTCCAACCAGACATGCTTTATCTACTCATTTGCTGGATGCAGAGTTCAACAGAGTTGGTCTAAAGTGGAGGAGTCCTACCCTCACATCACACCCATTGGCTGTGCTGCTCATACATTGAATCTGCTCCTCAAGGACTGAAAACAATGGTACTRAAAACAATGGTTACACTCTACAAGAGAGTCATGGAAATGGTTAGTTATGTGAAGGGTCATCAAGTTATAGMAGCAATCTACCTCACCAAGCAAAGTGAGAAGAATAAGAGCACCACATTGAAGCTGCCCAACAACACCCGTTGGGGTGGTGTTGTCATCATGTTTGACAGTCCTGAAGGGAAAGGAGTATCTCCAAGAAATGGCTATATCACAGTCGCTCCAAGAAATGGCTATATCACAGTCGGCCGATATGGACACCCCCATCAAGAGGATCCTCCTGGATGATGTATTTTGGGAGAGCAGCCTGAAACTCCTGAAACCTATAGCAGTAGCCATTGCACAGATTGAGGGAGACAATGTCATCCTGTCTGATGTTCAGACTCTGCTTGCAGATGTAAGATAATAAATATGTACTGCCCTGCCCACTTCACTGTTGCTCCAAGCAGAGGAAACTGCAGTTCTGAAATCCATCAAAAAGCATGAAGACTTCTGCCTGAAGCCCATACACACGGCAGCGTACATATTGGACCCCAAGTATGCTGGCAAGAGCATCCTGTCTGGTGCAGAGATCAACAAGGCCTATGGTGTCATCACTACCGTGTCTCGCCGCCTGGATGAGGGCAAGGTTCTTGGCAGTCTGGCGAAGTACACTTCCAAGCAAGGGCTTTGGGATGGAGATGCAATATGGCAGTCGTGCCAACATATCTCATCAGCCACCTGGTGGAAGGGACTTTGTGGATCTGAGGCTCTTTCCCCTGTTGCCTCCATCATCCTCCAAATCCCACCAACATCAGCCGCCTCAGAGCGCAACTGGTCCTTGTTTGGGATCATTTTACAGATGTATGTTGAAAATGTTATTGTGAGATGCGATGGATCATTCAATATTCCCTTTTGTTGTTCAGTGAAATCATCCCATGTGAAGAGTCACCTCATTTAATTAGAGTTCGATTCGTAACTAAATAGTTTGTTTTATGTCTTTTGGAAGGATTTAATCATTTGAAATTGTCTACTTATGATAAGGTAAAATGTTTATGTATCTGTCTCCGTATGATATGGGAAATATATCCAATGCAAAAAAACATCTACATTTAAATGGTGTTAATATTAATTTGCATATATTTCCGTTAATTCCCGCGGAAAGTTTCCACCTCCTGAATTCTTCCCAAAATGTGCAACCCTACTACATGCACAGATGATTTCTTTAGTGTAGAGATGTCTGTTCCCTCAAACACACTGTCCCTGTGAGTCCAAAAAGCAAAAGAGGATTGCGTCTCCCTTATTTAAAAGCTGACGCATTGCGACCTCGATCGGTCTTTGTCACAGAAACAACGCTTTGAGAAAGGCCGAGTGAAACGCGTCAGCTTATGAAACCAATAGGAGCGCCGTGAATTAAAGTGTTGTTGAGGCCGTTCGTGGGAGATGCCGTCACATTTTCTTGTTTGGACTCCATGACTTTACCCAGATGTCCACCCCATTCCATAGAAGTCTTTCAGTAGCGCTTGCACGTCTAAAGAGTAAACTTCCCCCTTCTCTCTCTTTCCCTCCTCTCTCCCTCCCAGGTGGTGGGTGACTGTGACACGTCTCTGCCTCGGGTGCTGGATGAGTTGGGGATCCACCTGATCAAAGAGGAGCTGAAGCTCAACATCAGACCGCTACTCAGGCTGGTCTGTAAGCGCTTCTTTGGAGAGTTCACTGGTGCGTACGCCATCCGCCACCCCCGTTTCCTCTCTGACCTCCACTGCCTCCTCATATACCGCTCAATAACTATATCTCGTGTTTCATCTTATTCACAGAGGTCGTTTACAGTTGAGCCATGTTTATCTTCTGTCTTTAGCAAGGCCTAATTCTATTGTACGCATTCTCATTATAGGCTCTTAGTGTACGTTTGCGTACGATGACTCACTGTACGTGGTTACCGCTCACCCTCCGTGTGCTCTGGCCAGTGTATCCGCCTACAGTCTTGGATAATCAGTGGTATAATTGCACACAATGTTGTGTTTCTGGTGAGTGTGACAAGCATATTATTGTGATGCCAAGCATGACCTCCCTCCTGCAGGCTTTGTGGACATGTGCGTGCAGCATATCCCCTCACCACAGGGGGGCGCCAAGAACAAGATAGAGCACAGCTACACTGGAGGACTGGACTCRGACCTGGGGGAGGCCATGGCAGAATGCGACCCTGATGTGAGTGTGACGGAGTGGGGAAACACAGGCCCTGGGGCTGGGGGTGAGAAGAGGCGAAAGAGAGACGGATGGTAGTTGGTTTCTAGTAGGGGGAATCTGTTTTCAGTGTTAATCAATAGCCTCATTGCAATTGGAATCGCAATTAAGCAAGCGGGTGATTTGGAATTGACTGGGAGTGAAGTGAGTTGTTAAAAGAAATCGATCACAAACATTCCAAATGCCCTTCAGAGATCCTCTAACCAATAATGAAGGGAGAGGCTTGAGATGTAACAAATAGTTGCTTTTTGAATTCTGTTAAATAAACTTAGTTATTAACCTTTTCTATTTCCTTTTACCCTCTTTCCCCTCTCCCTGTATCCCTTCTTTATTGCTCGTTCTCTTTCCCCTCCTCCCACCAGGGTCCTCTGATGTGCCACACCACTAAGATGTACAGTACTGAGGACGGGGTGCAGTTCCATGCGTTCGGCCGGGTGCTGAGCGGTACCATCCAGGCGGGCCAGCCAGTCAAGGTGCTGGGAGAGAACTACACTCTGGAGGACGAGGAGGACTCGCAGGTCTGCACGGTGGGACGTCTCTGGATCAACGTCGCCAGGTAATGACAGTCATTGTTAATATGCCTCCTCGCAGACACATCACTTGACCTGCGTCCCAAATGGCACACTCTTCTGTACATGGTGCTCGAATTAGGACGAGAGCTTTATGGGCCCTGGTCAAAAGTAATGCGCTATATAGGGAATAGGGGGCCATTTTGGGCGAAGAATGAGTGTGTTCATTATAACAAGTTGACGGTTATGTATTCATTAGTCTAACCCCTCTGTGTTTCCTCCCTAGTCTCTGGTCCTCAATATAATAATCATCATCATGATTTGGTGGGTGCTTATGTAACCGAGGTGAAATGGCTAGCTAGTTAGCGGGGTGCGCACTAGCGTTTCAATCGGTGACGTCACTCGCTCTGAGACCTTGAAGTAGTTGTTCCCCTTGCTCCGCAAGGGCCGCGGCTTTTGTAGAGCGATGGGTAACGATGCTTCGAGGGTGGCTGTTGACGATGTGTGCAGAGGGTACCTGGTTCGAGCCCAGGTAGGGGCGAGGGGAGGGACGGAAGCTATGCTGTTACACTTATATTTGTCCTATTTCACATGTACACGTGTCTATTATACACAATGTTTTCTTGCGTATCCTAACTCCCTAAGTGKTCAGTATGAGAAGTTGTCTGTCATTTACCCCAGCAGTTGTAGCTCAAGCCCCTTCACGTTCTAAACCACAGGTACCAGATAGAGGTGAACCGTGTGCCTGCCGGYAACTGGGTTCTCATTGAGGGCTGTGACCAGCCCATCGTCAAGACCGCCACCATCACCGAGCCCCGRGGGAACGAGGAGGCCCAGATCTTCCGGCCGCTCAAGTTCAACACGGCGTCTGTCATCAAGATCGCTGTGGAGCCAGTCAACCCGTCAGAGCTGCCCAAGATGTTGGACGGACTGCGGAAGGTCAATAAGAGCTACCCCTCCCTCACCACCAAGGTGGAGGAGTCAGGGGAACATGTGATCCTGGGTACTGGGGAACTCTACCTGGACTGTGTCATGCACGACCTGCGGAAGATGTACTCTGAGATCGACATCAAGGTGAGTTGTCGCTCCCTCGCGTGTCCCTTCACCCAATTGGAACAACACACTAATCTTCCTGTATCGGAATTGTAACGTCTTAAACAAAATACCCTTCATGTCTGGTGTTATTCCTTGATTCGTTTTCCAGTACTGAATGTCTCTCTTTCTCCCAGGTGGCTGACCCCGTGGTGACCTTCTGTGAGACGGTAGTGGAGACGTCGTCTCTSAAGTGCTTTGCCGAGACGCCGAACAAGAAGTAAGCATCCACCATCATCTCCCATGGGTCACCAGTGACCTAGCCTACAGTACACTAAACGACTAGTGTAGACTGGGTGCGTCCCAAATTTCCTTCTATGGTGCACTACTTTTGACCAGCTCCCATAGGGCTCTGGTCAGAAGTAGTGCGCAATATAGGGAATAGGGTGTCATATGGGACGCATTCTGTTCCATGTTGAGGTGTGAGGTTTAGTGTGCTGTGTCTAGACCAGCTGGATGGGAGATTGAGAGTTGTGGCTGTTTGTCTGTGTTTTATTTTTATTTTATTTAACTTTTATTTAACTAGGCAAGTCAGTTAAGAACAAATTCTTATTTACAATGACGGTCTAGGAACAGTGGGTCAACTGCCTTGTTCAGGGGCAGAATGACAGATTTTTTAMGGGGATTTGATCTAGCAACCTTTCGGTTACTGGCCCAACGCTCTAACCACTAGGCTACCTGTCGCCCCTGTGTGATTGACGGTTGTGTGTTTTGATTGACAGGAATAAGATCACCATGATTGCCGAGCCTCTGGAGAAGGGCCTGGCTGAGGACATAGAGAACGAGGTGGTGCAGATCACATGGAACAGGTACGGGACACACCTGCACACCACCTATTCATACAGAGAGTTCACCTGCTGTATCCTTCTACCTGTCCACATGTCAGTGTCTCAACCCAAACAGACACCTGCCATCACAGAACACCTGTCTTGACCATACCTTGAGGCCTATCCTCCTATCCGCAGCTGTAGCCCAGTGTGTGTGTGTGTGTGTGATTGGAAGTGTACAGTGTCCGGCCCGCTGTGTGCTGCTCATCTGTGAACCAATCTGGGCCTGGCATTGTCAACGTGAGCCACGGTGCCAAGGCAGTGACACACTTTAACTTGACATCCCATGAAACCAACTCTGTTCCCTCTGTTCCTCTTCCTGTCACCCCCACATCCCCACGGACACCACTCACTAATCCATCCTGTTGTTTCATCCATGGTTCCAGGAAGAAGCTGGGAGAGTTTTTCCAGACCAAGTATGACTGGGATCTCCTGGCTGCCAGGTCTATCTGGGCCTTTGGSCCCGACACCACCGGGCCTAACATCCTGGTAGATGACACCCTGCCTTCTGAGGTGAGACCAGGGCTCTGGGGATGGGCTAGGGGTGGTGTGGAGGGCTGGTGGTCTTGGGGTCAGGCTGGGCTGAGGTGAGTTGGGCAGGCTAGGGCTCTGGGGTCATGCTGGGCTACTTTGGGGTCAGCCTGTCTGTCTCTAGGCCTAACTGTAAACAGACTGTGTGTGAATTGTGAGTGCGTGTTGGAGTGATTTAGGATGACTGCTGTCTAGCAGATGTGTGAAAATGCATCGATGGATGTGTCAGTGAGTTGGCCCTCTGTCGACACCGGTGTGATCATGGGGGCATTGACCCATTGAGTAGCCGGTCATCGGGCGCAACAACATCGGTCGTGGGTTATTGTTATGCCACCTGGAAGACAAGGAAATATTATGAACAATCAATCTCTCCATATTGATCTTTGATTATGACACTGTTGGGTGTGATGAAGGCAATTTCGTGTCCACTTGTATTCAGACGTGCGTAGCTTTGCACGAGGCATATGTCTCCAGGTAGTTGACGGTGGTGTCGTTGTGTGCAGGTGGACAAGGCTCTGCTGGGCTCGGTTAAGGACAGCATCATCCAGGGCTTCCAGTGGGGCACCAGGGAGGGGCCTCTGTGTGACGAACGTAAGTGTCTTGCCACTCTTTATCACTCACTCACTCACTCAATCACCTAACCGCTGTACGTCCCCTCCCTAGCTATCAGAAACGTGAAGTTTAAGATCCTGGATGCGGTCATAGCGCAGGAGCCTCTACACAGAGGAGGAGGACTGGCTGTCTCTTATACACATCTAGATGTGTATAAGAGACAGGCTTTGCACAGAGGAGGAGGACAGGTCATCCCCACAGCCAGGAGAGTGGTGTACTCTGCCTTCCTCATGGTGAGATCGTCTCTCTCTCTCTCTCTCTACCTCCCTCCCTCTCCTTTCTTTCATTAACTCTCGCTCCCTCTCTTGCTTCCTATCCTTTTTCTCCTGTTTTTCTCCTGAGTTACATTGCCTTGATTAAAGTGCTGGTTTCTTCCGACTTGCACTTGTTTGTATTGACGTGTGATAGCTTCCCTCTTTCAAGGGTGTCTCCTTTGCATCCCTCCATCATTGCCCGCCTCTCGGGCTTCTCTCCTCTCTGACTTTCTCCACTGTTCTTTCCTCCCCTGCCCTCTATCTTCTCTGGCTCTCCTTCCTGCCCTCCTCTCCTCTGGTTCTCCTAATGGCTGTCCCAATTACTGTCCCTCTCCTGTCCCTCCCAGGCCACCCCCAGGTTGATGGAGCCCTATTACTTTGTCGAGGTCCAGGCCCCAGCTGACTGTGTGTCTGCTGTGTACACTGTACTGGCCAGACGGAGGTGAGGTCCGCAAACCACTAAATAACGATGTCTCCTCTGTACCATCCCAATTACCCCACCCATAACTTCTAGACTGACCTTTTTAAACCTTCACCTGGAAAGTTGAACGTGGAAATATTGTGCTGATTGCTCAAATGTGGTGGTTTTGTTATTTCCGTTGTTACAATTCTATCTGCTGTGTTTTTGTGTTGTGCTACAGAGGTCATGTGACCCAGGACGCCCCCATCCCCGGGTCTCCCCTCTACACCATCAAGGCCTTCATCCCAGCCATCGACTCGTTTGGCTTCGAGACTGACCTGAGAACACACACACAGGGACAGGCCTTCTCCCTGTCCGTCTTCCACCACTGGCAGGTAGGATCAAACGGCCGGACACACACACAGACACACACACACACAGACATGTGTGCCCTCTTTTATGCCCACCAGCTGTGTTAACATACACATGCACACACACTCGGACAGAATGATGCCAGTCACGAACCTCGTGCTCATGCCTGCCACTCTGAGTAAATTGGTTTGGATGCTGACTAGAAGGGTGTTGAGTCAGCAGCTATTGTGTACGCTACAGTTTTTTCCCCCCCTGTGTGTGTCTCTCTCTTCTCCTCTTTGGCTGTGTCAGGAAAAATGTATTTGCTCCCGTCGCCCTCATTTGCCCCAGCTTGCTTCTAGTCTCTCCTCTAGTCTCTCGTCTTCTGTAAACTGAAACGCAGGCTGTTCCTCTCCGTAGCGTGATCATCGCCCCCTCCCAGTGTGGTGTGGTGGCGTTTAGCGGCCCTGCTCCGTCTGTTCATTGGGCTGCAGACGCTCCATTGATTTTTCCTCCCGTTCAATCTTTTCCCCCGCAGGCCTGGGGTTTTGTTACAGCACAGTCCTCGGATTTGTCCCAAATGGCACCCTACTCCCTATTTAGGCTAGTGCACTAATATTGACCAGGGCCCATAGGGCTAAATAGGGAATATGGTTCCATTTGGGATTGGAACGCAGCCCCACATGGAGGAGGGAGTGAGAGATTGCAGAGTTGGCGAAACAGCCCCTTGCCTGATTTGGGGCCAAGAGATTCACCCCCCCTTTGCTCTCCCTCCAACAGGCATGTAACATTTACCCATGAAAACGGGATTGAGGTGCCGGTGAAGATGATAGGTTTAAGTAATCATTTTAAAACGCCATTGGACTCAGCACTAGATGTGCTAACGTTGCGGCGGTGAAGAGTGTGACGGACACCCCCCTGACTCAGTGACGTGGAGAAGGCCGGCTGACTAGCAGAGAACCAATCACGCGTTTGAGTGGTGAAGGGTTTAGTGGTGGCGACTATTATAGGAGGCCTCCGCTCAGGTTTCAGCTCCTGTGCATCTAGTCAGTGTGTGGATCATGTGAAGCCGTAGACTAGATGGGGAATTCCTCAAACTGACCATATTGTCCTTTGCACTCATTCCCCTTTTTTCTTTTCAACCCTCGTCTGACCCCTGTTTCTTCTCTCCTCTCCCCCCAGATTGTCCCTGGTGACCCCCTGGACAAGAGCATCGTGATCAGGCCACTGGAGCCCCAGCCTGCCCCTCACCTGGCCAGAGAGTTCATGATCAAGACCCGCCGGCGCAAGGTACGTATACCCCCCACCACCATGTCTGTGAGGGAAGGTGTGCCTTAATAAGTATGTGCTATTGACCCGGCACATCACGACCATGTGACTGACCGACTCCATGGTTTCCATGCAGGGTCTGAGTGAGGATGTGAGCATCAGCAAGTTCTTCGACGACCCTATGTTGTTGGAGCTGGCCAAGCAGGACGTGGTGCTCAACTACCCCATGTGAGGTGTCCGGAGACGGGGAGACAACGACCGGAGTGCTACCCTCCTCCACCAGCACCACAACCAACATCCCCACACCACACTGTATGGGGCTATAAACCCCACTGAGGTGGGTGGASATTGTCACAGAGGGAAGCGGAGTCTGCCAGTTTTGTTTCCTGCTTTCATATTGGTGATTTATGTGGACTTTGTTAACCAGGTGAGRTCACTTACCCTCATCAATGACGTAAGTTAATCAATGAAGCACTGATATGGAACCCAACGGACGCTGCAATCTCCTGTTAAGACTTTGGCCACCCGTGCTCTCCTTGTAGGAGGGACTGTTATTATGATAGGACTGCATCTACAGTTGTAGGGGCGGCCGGGATAGCAACATCTCTGACACCTCTCGTCATCAGCGCAATGAATAATACTGCTGAGGTGTTTCCCCTCATCAATGTCTTGTTTATTTTTTTTGACATGTATAAATTCCCAAATGTTTTGTAGATGTACGATGACTTGAAAGCAGGCTTGATTTGTTTTTACTTTTTTAAATTATGAAATTGGATATCTTGCGTCTGTTTTGAGTAAAAAAATAAATATGCTTGTGAAATCAGTTTTGTTTGAATCCATAACCAACTGTGGTGACTTTATTTTCTTCACTTCCTTCCAGGCGTTTAGTTTGGTTCACATTGAGGGCCCTTTTCTGAAGTTACTGTATATACGTCATGACCTTGATGTGTTATTGCACTGTATGCAAATGAGGGGGTTTACAGCAGAAGTGGGCGTGTACAGTGCGGAGCGCCATGTTGGAGCACAGATGTCCGTGAGTGATTGGCATGTCTGTTTTGGGGGGCTGTGTGGGCTGTGACTGATGGACAGGCCTCTGGATGGGGATAGGCAGCCACGGAAGATAGATGGCGAGACCAGGGTCACATGCACCACAAGTGTGCTGGAGCACAAATCCTCAGTCTTTCTGTGATTCCTCACATTTTAAGATAATCTCCTTGGCTCCTTTTATTGGAGGAGAAGGTCCAAGGTCCCTCCCCTAGGACGACCACCTCCAATGGGTTTTGAGAAGGAGACGAGGAAAGAGGAATTGAGAAAGAGCCACCGGGAAAGGTAGCAAGGTGGGAGAAAGGAGGTAAAAGAAATGGACAGACTGGTGGTTTTATTTCTAACTGAGCCTCTCTCTTGGTGCCCTGATGATAAATGTAAAAGTAAGTAAGTCAAAGTTTCCCAAAGCTTTTTCCACTGACCCAACTAAAGTCTGAGTGCACAAGGAATTGGCTCCAAGATACATTTGGCAAAGACTCATGACATATTTGCGTAATAGCTTAAATATAACCACTATATATATGTGTTAGGAAGCAGGGCTTGATTCAGTACACTTGACTAATAGTGGATTATTCCCTTGACTTGGTGTGTGGTTAACTCTGTGTCTGTCACACCTAGAGAGCTCTGACATCTCAGCTGTATGCCCATCATGATTACTAGAATGGACACGGAGACGCAGGGTGGGGACTGGACCTGCAGGGACAAAAAAGGTCTCCGAGCAGCTTCGTGAGAACTCTGGGTGTGGTTTTCATTCGCAGAGACATCGGTACATTAAGATATGGAATGTTCCAGCAGGTTATTAGAAGTCCAATGCAGCTATTTTTATCTAGATGTCAAATCATTTCCGGGTGATCATTAAGTGATTGTCTTCAATTAAAATGGTAAAAATAAGCAAATAGCTTCTTACCGAAGAGTAATTTCTCAAGGAAGAGTTTTGTTAGGACTGTCTGGGAGGGGAACATTTTAAACTAGCTGTTATTGGCAGAGAGGTTTGGAACCCTCTTACTTATTGGCCTATTAACTAATTTACTAATGTCACAAGGCAGGTCARAATTCCATCCCACCAAAACAGGCTGACAATTCAGCTGTTCTTTTCAAACCGCTCTTGCACTAAATTTTCACAATTTCACAGTATTATTCCAAAGTCGTAGTGTGAAATAGATAAACACAGGGAAATCACGTTTTTGACTGCACTGAGCCTTTAAATGCAACGTTTTATGACTTTACTTTTTGTATCTTGTACATGTTTATGGTCCGATGTCATCAGTGTTGTCAGTGTCAAACACAGCATTTACAAGAGTCTCAGTTTGTTGCTAATAAACCAAGTCCCCTACCCTCCTTCGATGACRTCTGTTGTGACATTGTATATGATAATTTTCACTCTCCCACACTGCTGGTATGTACTGTACAGTGTGTGAATGTGTCTTTTAACCCTCTGCAGTGGTCCTATCTCTCTCYCTACCCCGTGCTGGCTGGCGTGAGTTGTGATCGTGCATGGCCCTGGGCAGTGGGACGGATGGCAGCGGTTCCTGCCGGTCTGAATGCACGTCCCCTGAGCGCTCGCTGCAATCTGTGGACTGCTGCTAAATATAGACGAGAGACACTAGAGACCGCTCTCTGCTATGGCCTGGCTGAGGGCACCCTCCCCAGCAAGGCCTTCCCTTCMCTCTCTTCTCTCATCTGTTTCTTTTCATCCTCCTTTTCATCTGCTCGATTTCCCCCCTCTTTTCATCTCCTCGCTCTCGGTCTATCTTCTCCTACACCTCTGGTTCTGTCATCTGCCTCCCTCTCTCTTTCAGTCTCACCTCTCCTCTACATCACAAGCAGTCACATACATTCCACCACCCCAGCAGAAAACATATTGTCTACTGTGATAAGAAATGTAATAATATATCATTATTTACATTAGTTTGTTAGCGCTACCAACCACATTACCCATAGACTGAGCAGAGACTGGTGGCTAAATGCTAAATATATGTCTCCCTTTATCAGCAGATGGCTAGACACTGGTAGACAGTAGGTGGCTTGAYGACAGAGCTGTATGTATACRTAGAGGTTATTTCCTAATCCTTTAATGGGGAGGAGGGTTTGTGGCTGCCCTGACCTCCCCTCCATCCTTCCCTCCCTGAATAGTCACACATGTCCTAGAGACACAGGGGGGCGCCATTGTTGCCTGGCTGGCCGGTCCGTGACAAGTGTTGGTCCGGCAAGGTCGGGAATACTGAACGAACAAAGGGAAAGAGAAAAACGCATGACTGTGTGACTCTCTCACCCCTAGGGCACCTGAAGGACCCAAAACACTGAATCATCATCCTCCGATGATGAGAGATCACAGGATCTGTGGAGGTCAGGCCACACTGCAGAACACAAGCAGCTAGGCAGGGAGAGTCGGGCTGGGGATGGCTGCGCAGACACATGCCTGCCAGAAAAAGCGAGACAGACGGGGTGGAGTACATTGGACCCACATTGAAGAATTAGGGCCTCAAACTTAAATAGCCTGGTTTCAATTAGCCATGTGTTCCCTGGCTTGAGGCTTCACACAAAGGCAGATCAAGACCAGACCCCATGTAATTTTTTACATTTTACCTTTATTTAACTAGGCAAGTCCGTTGACGGCCTAGGAACAGTGGGTCAACTGCCTTGTTCAGAGGCAGAAYGACAGATTTCTCAGTACTGAGCAGTTAGTTAGGGAATGGCATGGATGGATGGAGTGGCTATGTTCCTTTCCAGTATGGAGCAGGAGTGAGAATGTTAACGTTATTTCCAGTGAATCAAGAATGGAAGATTTGACTCCATGGGATCATTTACATTTACGTCATTTAGCAGACGCTCTTATCCAGAGCGACTTACAAATTGGAAAGTTCATACATATTCATCCTGGTCCCCCCGTGGGGAATGAACCCACAACCCTGGCGTTGCAAGCGCCATGCTCTACCAACTGAGCCACACGGGACTTATCATGATATGGAAGGGACTCTTTTGGAACTTAATCTTCCCCTTGGGACACTGTTGTCTTGGGCCTGGTGGTGGAGACTGTCAATTACACTCTGCATTATGGGTCATCCAACCAGTGAAGTCATCAAAGTTGTATTGGGATCCCAACTTTCCTCTCTCCTCGGGCTCTTGGTGTTGAGCAGCAGCAACTGAACAGAAAGAACGAGTGTAAACCTGGCATCAGCCTCTTCTCTGGGCGCCCTCACAGGCAGAGCCCAGACCCAGCCAATCCTGTCAAGCCTATCCTGATTTGACAGGCGCTATCACTATGGAGAGAGGATGAGGGACTGCCACTGGTCACAGCGGGAACCCGGTTCCGTTGTCACTCTCCATTTCATTGCCCCAAGGTTATGTCTAAAAGGACCTACATTGTTCTACCGTTGGAACTTTCCGTGTCTTTTCGCGCGCTTCTCTGTGATGGAAGAAGTAGAAAACGGGTTGTCAGCGCAACAGCTCCTTTCATAAGAAACGCAAATCTTACATCAGGCATTTTTAGGGTAAGTACAGTCAATTCGATTTTGAATTGKCCGTTGAGGCAAAGTCAACATTCTATGGGCTTGTGAGTTAATAGGGAATTAGATGGGGATTGGGTTACTCTAACATTTTAACAGTTCATTTGGAGAAGAAATAGCCTACAAAATTAGGTTATCACAATAATCACAATATTTGCACATCTAATTCTGCAGACAGTTCAAGGTAAGGTAACTAACTTTTACACAATTTAATTTGTTCCATTGAAATGTTCCCTCCCCCTAGATATAGCTCATATATTTAAATAGTTGTTTGCTAATGCAAAGGAATTGGCTCCTCAACGTGCGGTGATGTTTATGATGAGTTGTGTCACCAAAATCCAAATGTGTAACCTGACGGGCACGCGCACTGTCAAAGATTCGCAACATCCCACTGTCCTTTCGCATCACATCGACATCACTGCGCTTCTGACAGMAAATCGAGCTGTCACTCTCCCGTGTCCATCGTATCTTCAACCAAAACGTGTCAGCTCGAAGTCTAGCCAGCGACTATGTCATGCCAAATGGTTAACAAACGCTCGCCTGCCATAATAAATACGAGAGGAGAAGTCACTGTCGGATTGAGGTGGATTAGACCAGTTGAAGTCACTTGCACAAGACATCAACTCTCTGGTTTTCCGACGATGAAGCGACCCAAGAAGGAACAATAAGATGTGAGCGATTCATGGCTTTGTTAGAAATGTTGAATTGTGGCAACCCAATTCAGCGACTGACATGAACAAAATAATTTGTCTGAGAAGCTGATGCCACGGTTCCATATGCAAAGAAGCCTTTAGACCCGACAAGTGGCGCATGCACCCTACTAGAGCGTTTGGCCAGTAACCRAAAGGTTGCTGGATCGAATCCCCGAGCTGACAAGGTARAAATCTGTCGTTCTGCCCCTGAGCAAGGCAGTTAACCCACTGTTCCCCGGGCGCCGAAGACGTGGATATCGATTAAGRAAGTCCCCCGCACCTCTCTGATTCAGAGGGGTTGGGTTAAATGCGGAAGACACATTTCAGTTGAATACGTTCAGTTGGACAACTGACTATGTATCCCACTTTCCCTCATAGGCTACCGAAATGAGAAGACAGTAGACTGTTCAGGAATGCGCTCATTGGGATTTGGCATGCATTTTACGCAGCAGAGAACTTTGCTTTAATCGACATACTTGTATCATGATATAATAATAGTTATCATAGGAACATGGACAAATAATGCACAAGCTTTCCCTGATGCGATGAGATACTCTTCAAGTTCTCTTCAGAATTGGAGCCAACCATATCGACACCGACAAAAATTTAAGTTTGGACTGTGTGTTAAACCGACAACCAATTTCACGGGAACACCGCATCAATTTTAAAGCATCTTCACAGACTCGCATAGCGGTAAGAATTTCTACCCTATACAATAATGATACTGCTCTTTATTTGCCTATTCATTGTCTGCATGAGGCTGTGTTCCGTATTGCGTTTTGGTTAGCCTTGGGTAACCAATGCGCCTTTGCAACAACATTTTTGCATAGTCTGTTTTTTCGTAATTTGTGATATACATTTTGCATTGCCTGTTTCACTGTTATGTTGCCTACAGGCCTACTGTACCTTAGTATCACCAGGAGGGCAACTCTCAACCGACCACACCTGCATGCACATGTGGTTGGAGAGGCGGATTAGATTGTCGCGGCTAAATTGCGCGACGTTAATCTATTTTGTGAGTGCAATCCGTTTGCCAATCKCAAATGAATAGTCTATGGTTAATTGTATGGTTATTTCAAATAAGTGTATTYGGTTTGCATGTCAATAAGCGCTTCATTAGMCTATCCTTTGTTACAGAATATTGAYACTTGTCATGTTGATGATGATTATCTTTTTTTAGTATGCATTCATTTAAATGTATGTAGCTTTTCGGAACTAGTGCTTGGTTGCTCATAGATTAATTAACGATCATGTGCAGTGCGCTCGATTAATGGGATTAACAAACGTTCCGTAACCACAGTCAATGAGTTGGAGACAATAGGCTCTGGAGCGTTAGCTACTGTTCATAGTGTTTAGTGTTTACTACTATGCACCTTTGCACAATAAGACAATACACAAGGGAAATGTAGTTGTCAAGATATACAGATCCTTTTTATTTGTTTTTAGGCATATCTTATGTGTTTTTGTCTCTTGCGAATATGGTAACATTAGCCATGATTTATCTTTTACTTTTATGACATTAGTATTATATAACAATTAAATGATTATGATTATTATTTTTATTAAAGGAGCAAAAGAGTGAGTCGTAGACAGTGGAAGAATGGTATACCGTGATTTTCAGAAATGGCCCTCCTCCCCATAGCCACCTATTCCGTCTCTCTCCATTCTGTGGGTGATGCTTTATTAACCACCTGATTCTCTAATCCATGCAAGTATTAATTTTGACCAACTTCCCTCTCCCTGGATATATTTAATTTATCTGTAACTGGTTCAGTCAGAGGCACTCCCATCATGGTATGGTTAACCCCAAACATAGCCTGGATATTCCATTCTTATGTTGCTGTAATGAGTTCCTGTTCCATTATCCCGTATGCACATTAAATATACACTGAACAAAAATATAAACTCAGCATGTAAAGTATTTGTCCCATGTTTCATGAGCTGAAATTGAAAGATCCCAGAAATGTTACATACAAACAAAAAGCTTATTTCTCTAAAATGTTGTCCCTGTTAATGTTGTCCAACTRTTGATGAGCATTTCTCCTTTGCCAAGATAATCCATCCACCTGACAGGTGTGGCATATCAAGAAGCTGAAAAAACGGCATGGTCATTACACAGGTGCACCTTGTGCTGGGAACAATAAAAGGCAACTCTAAMATGTGCAGTTTTGTCACACAACACAATGCCACAGATGTATCAAGTTTTGAGGGAGCGTGCAATTGGCTTGCCGACTTCAGGAATGTCCACCAAAGCTGTAGGTAATTGAATGTTAATTTCTCTACCATTTCTCTACCACCTCCAATGTTGTTTTATAGAATTTGGCAGTACGTCCAACCGGCCTCATAACCGCAGACCACGTGTATGGCGTTGTGTGGAGGTGAGAGGTTTGCTGATGACAACCTTCTGAACAGAGTGCCACAAGCTACGGACAATGAACACAGTTGCATTTTATCGATGGCAATTTGAATGCACAAACGAGATCCTGATGCCCATTGTCGTGCCATTCGTCCGCCGCCATCACTTCATGTTTCAGCATGATAATGCACAGCCTTTTGTCGCAAGGATTTGTACACAATACCTGGAAGCTGAACATTTTCCAATTCTTCCATGGCCTGCATACTCACCAGACATGTCACCCATTAAGCATGTTTGAGATGCCCTGGATCGACGTGTACGACAGCGCTTTCCAGTTCCCGCCAATATCCAGCAAGTTCACACAGTCATTGAAGAGTGGGACAACATTCCACCAACCACAATCAACTSCCTGATCAATTCTATGCGAAGGAGATGTGTTGCACTGCATGAGGCAAATGCTAGTCACACCAGATACTGACTGGTTTAATGATCCACACCCCTACTTTTTTTAAAGGTACTGTCTCTGTGACCAACAGATGCATATCTGTATTCCCAGTCATGTGAAATCCATAGATTAGGACCTAAATAATTTATTTCAATTGACTGATTTCCTTATATGAACTATAACTCTGTAAAATCTTTGAAATATTTACATGTTACGTTTTATATTTTGATTCAGTATACATCCGGTTTCTGTGTAGTATCTGACACTGACAGATTGGGATTGACTTCAACGTGTTACAGTGACTTTGCACCAAGCTGCAGAAACACAATACAATGTCTGTCTACAAAATGTAGATCCATTTTACATAGCCCAGCACCAACAGAAAAGCTCTAGTCATGAATCCTACGTATTGGTTTGTGTTAAATACAGGTGACATGTATTTATTCTGTGTCTCCCCTTTGGTGAAATTGGGATGACCATTGTCATCCCCTCATTTTCCCTGTTTTCCCAATACCTTCCTGTTCTCCTCTCTGCTTTTACATTTACAAGGTGTGGTTTGGCATTTCTCTTCATTTCCACCATGGGACTGTGGTACACACATTTTTTAGGCAGTTTATCTCTGCCCCACCCCCCCTCCAACAAACCCCGGACCAGCCCCCTTAATCCTGAGCTCTCATTTTAGTCCCTGGAGAGTGGGTGGGAGACCCGGCCACTGCAGGGAGGAGGGGGGTCAGCAGGGAGACCAGCCTCCCTGGCCCCAGTGCTGAGAGAGGGATGAGTAGCAGATTCTGTGTGGCAGCAGACAAATGAACACCATCCCCCCATCAGTTCTTTATTATCATGACTGATGTGCTCTTCTCCTGTTTTCATTCAAAACACACAAATTGCTCTCTGTTGAATCATCTGTTGGGGGAAACCACTGGGCCAGACTTATAGGTGTAGAGAATACAAATAATGGATAAACGAATGGAGTAAATAATGGATATTAGAGTCTGCTAGGTGCTAGAAGAGAGAGATTCATCTCCCCTTGAGTAATAGTGTAGAATGTAAAATAAATCATAGCTGTTGTAAAATAGTAGGCTAATCATGGACCTAAAAATGGTCTACGTCTGAATAATGGTGTATGCCGACGGACTGTGTCTTGCAAAAGATGTCCTGAAAATGTAGTGTGCTCTTTCAGAAAAGGATTTGACATTCTCCTTCTTTAAATAGTGAATGTCATTGTCGAGRGTTCCTCACTCTCCGTCCAATTTTCTAGCTGCATGGGACAAGAGCTGAAATGCCTAGGCATTATGTGTACATCGAGTTTAGCGGACGTAAACACACCTCGGATTTAACCCTGGTCGCACAGCACACAGACAGAGAAGACTGAGGCTTTGGGTCTGAAATGCAAATGCTTTAGATTCCCTCCGTTTTCCTCTTGGCTAGTGCTTTTAGACTTGTCAAAAACGGAGAATAATCTTAAAGTAGAATGAAGGGGCCTGTTTTATCGAATAGTGTAAATGGTTGTTGTAAATTGGGTTTGTTGTGTGTAACTGACAGTTTTGGTCTGGTATGTAGTTATGGCAAAATTAGAAGAGCATATGTTATTTTGGGGGGGAGGCTGTATGTCTCTGGGTTTTAATGTGGTTTATGTTGTGGAACAGTTCTGGAATGATGATTGGGCTGCTCTTGTAGAACATCTTGGCTATGGGTTGTGGATTGAGCAGGTTTTGTGAAACGGTTTGCTCGGGATTAGGAATTTGGCCAGTCTCTTAGAACAGTTGCAATTTCAGTAAGATATTGGGACAATTCATTGAACACTTGACCACCGTTTTGTGACACAAAGCATTCCTCTATCCACTGACGAAAGGTCATGCTGTATGTGAGGAAGCGTGTAGAGGATTTCTAAATGTGTGTGGGGAGATGGGTGTGTTAAATGAAAGTTGCTTTCTTGAGAAAGATCAATTACTTTGAAGACTTTGTCCTTGCTGGTTTTCTTTAATTGCTCTTAACTAAAAATGCTTCTTTTTTTCTCCTAATTAATGTGTAAGATTAATGAGTGTGCACTGCAACTACACACGTTCTTTGTTCTTGCTTCTTCTTAACACTGACACAGAAACGTGGTGSGGCGTCTGTAGTCCAAAACACAAGATTAGCATCACTATATTTGGCAATCGAACACAAAAGGTCCAACTGAAATTTGAMTTCTGCTTCATCCCAACCCTTCCAAACATTCCAACAAAACTTCAGTGAGCAGYGGGGAGGGATCGTGTCCTTGTCCTCATGACTCATGATGACTTGACGTCAGTCTGAGGAGAATGTCCCCTGCAGTCACCCCTGCCCTCCTTAAAACACAAATGTCTGTAGTTRACATTCCACGTGTAACGATGAGTCTTTCATTTTGTTAAGCAAGAGAAATTGGTCATTTTCTTAACGAAGAGAATCCATATCGTCATGATTCACGATACACCCATACTTATCAGGGTAATGTTTCGGGGGAAAAAGTCTACTGTGTCATTTTGTTCATTTTCTTGCGCCCCTCAGATATTGAAGACTTGTAGACAGGCTTATAGAGAGCCATGAATGTTCGTCAGACCAGACATCAGAAACTTTATATCAGTGTTATAAAGGTCTGTAATGCAAAGGAAAGTGTGTGTGTGTGTGTGTGTGTGTGTGTGTGTGTGTGTACAGACTGTGAGGTCTGGTTTACCTCAGTGTGTGCTCCTGAGGGGAGGTGAGCAGCACAGCAAAATGCATACAGCCATGAGACTCCTTCCCACTGGGAAAGTCACTGCTGAGCACGGGGATCCGCTCAGACACATGTGCCTCGTGTACACACACACAGCGTCGTCTCTCTCTCTCTCTCTCTGTCTCTCTCTCTCTGTCTCTCTCTCTCTCTCTCTCTCTCTCTCTCTCTCTCTCTCTCTCTCTCTCTCTCTCTCTCTCCCTCTCTCTCTCGCAGACACACACACAGGCTCAGACACACACAGATTCACACACTGCTCATACACACAGAGACGTTACGCTCTGACATACATATTCACACAGATTTCTCAGACTCATGAGTCAGGGTGCCATGATGCATTTACGTACAAGCGTGGTGGAGACGGCACGGCCCGCAATGCGTGGCGACGGGTCTCATGCCTACTGCCCGCAAGTCACTAAAGGGGTGGAGCCGCAAAGCTGGCTGCACTACACACAGTAGGAAGGAATGTACTTTAAACACAGAGACGCTGGTCATTYACTCAATGAAACTGAGATCTATRTGTGCCGTGTGTGGGTGTATGTACGTGGACGTTTGCKTGTGAGGTGCAGCTGTTGCTAGGGTGAAAAATAGTCAGGACGGAGGATGCACAGTTGCACTGTTTAAACATAATCACGTACTCAGTGCCGCTTGAATCATATTATATTGAGATACTGTATCTTGGCTCCTTAAACCAAAGCCTTTCTTCGCCTGCCTGAGTTCTAAGCTCTGTGGCTAATAAGCAGCTCTAGACTAACACACACACACACACACACACACACACAGTATGATACTAAGGTGAAACACAAATTATCAGCAGGTTGTCTCCGCTGCGGTGGAACACACAGAGAAAGCCCTTTCACTCACACACACACACACACACACACACGCAATATCAGCACACTCGCAAGGGTCATCTGCAGGGCGCAGAAACTGAGGTGGTCGTCTATAAGAATCCAGTAGGGGATCTGTGTCACAGTGCTGTGCACGGCGAAGCACGCACGGATTTGTCCAGCAGCGTTCACTGCTCATGCCCCATTGGCTTAGCTGGGCCAGACGTGGCTGCATGGGCTCTGTCTCTCTCTGTCCTCGTCAGCAGGAGAGGAGAGCTGAGCACAACAGCCAAGCTCAGGGGCCACCGCAGCAGWGASRACCTGTTACTCCCCGGCAGCCAGACACAGCTACACAGAGAGGGAAGGAAAGGCACAGAGAGAGGGAGACATTTGATTTGCTTCTTTGCTGACACAAATGTTTTAGACTTGACATGAATGAATATGATAAGCGATGTCAAATCTGACRTAATGATCTTTTAACGAATAGATGTGAATATGTCTAGTCTGAAACCAAGGGTCTTGCAACTCTGAGTTGTCCAAGAGAATCCTTTCGGTCAATTGAGCATCTTTAAGGGTCTGCAGTACACATKACCAAAATGGTAGAGAGAGACAAGCTGGTACAGGGTTATTTTTAGCCACTGCTACATGTGCAGTAAGGGTTCTTTTTCTGAGACATCCCACTGTCTTTGGTCACGTAGCTGCCCATCCCAACTCCATATCGTGGATAGGCAGACCGGTGGATAGATCTCCTWGATGATATAGACATTGTCTCCAATGGGCTGAAATATTCAAGAGGGATTTCTCCATTTATACTGCGATCAGATCCCAGACGAATCACCAAACTGACGTTCTCCACAACTCTTCTCCCTGAAATAGGTTACATCTATATGCTGATATGCCATAAGCTTTGTAAGCATGCATATTTTACTGGTCTGACTCGCTGTGGTGTGGTGTGTCCGTTAGRAAATGACTCTGTTATACTCGAAAGATATGGGTATGGTTGTAGACGATCGAAGGACCGTGAATGTAAGAAGAAACCTTAGGTGCTGGCTTAAGGCCGGAAACAACCGCTACCAGCCTAAAGAACAAGGATGAGGCGGATGTCCAGGTTAAGGGGAGTTTAATGGAAGGAGATGTCCACATTCATACACACATCACACACATCTGACCACTCTTGGTTCAGATAATTGAGAATCCCATCCAGTGAGAACGGACATTAATTGTGTCTGAGAATGATTGTGGTTCTGAAAAGAAAGGATAAATAAATGTAGGCTGTAGCACTGATATGACATGCATGACATGAAAGTACAAGCTAGTGTACGACACTGTAATAAGGCCTACCATAAATGAACTAGTAAACAGGCTCCATAAGCTAGAGGTCCTGTATATAAACAAATATATAGGAAATACAGCAATGTAGAAATGTCTACAGRATATAGCCCAGATTATAAACCGGTTGGTTCAAGCCCTGRGTGCTGATTGGCTGAAATCCGTGGTATATCAGACTGTGTACCACAGGTATGACACAKAATTACTATTTACTGGTCTAATTACGTTGGTAACCCGTTTATAATAGCAAAAAGGCACCTCGGGGGGTTGTGGTATATGGKCAATATACCACGGCTAAGGGCTGTATCCAGGTACTCTGTGTTGCGCCGTGCAAAATAATAGCCATTAGCCATAGTATATTGGCCATATACCACACCCTCTCTGGSCTTATTGCTTAATTATAGCATGAGCAATATACACAAATAATATAGCCTGGCACCATGCATGAGAAATGCTAACAAACGGCTAAWCGCTAATAAGCATGCWAAATCCTAATGCATTCTGAATAYAAATGCTAATGCTAGCACWAACGCTAATGGGAGCGCGAGCTAACTAACAAGTTCAACACAATACAATTATTTACAACAGACGCTACTTGGCTCCAAACCCACAAGACATAAAGATCTCTTGGCACTTATGTTAAGCTGCATGCACAATATAACATCCAAACTGCAAMGGTATGTGACCTCATGCAGRRGGACGAGTAGCGTGACCTTGACCAATAAGAACTAAAATACGTTTAGGRCTTTCTGAATGACTGWAAAACACCAGTAGAGTGTGCTAGAAYAGCTGACTGAAGCTGKCTGTTTCGACACRACTCTTCTRTCCACTTCTGTCCTTTCGCTCAACTTGTCTGGYTWAGTYACTCTTCTGCATAAATCCCTTTCTCTCCTCTTCAAACTCTAAGGAGTCAGCACCAACTACTTATGGAAGGCTACKCCATGATCTGAGTTGAGGCAGAGAGAGAAGGGGAGGTCAATTTGAAGGGTCTTAGCTATGGGTTACATTTAAGGCTGTCACAGTAACATTGCCCGAATCTAGGCATCTCTTTATCACTCATTGACCTATTCTCTTCAAATCAGCTGTCAATCAGTTGTCAGGCTCCTGTCAGATAATGACCTTTCATCTAAACAGATGATGGAACAAACAAACAAACAGACACAGCCATCAGCTACGCACAGAGGCAGGTTGAAAAAGTATGTGAACCCTTTGGAATTACCTGTATTTCTGCATAAATTGGTCATCAAATTTGATCTGATCTTCATCTAAGTCACAACAATAGACAAACAAAGTGTGCTTAAACTAATAACACACAAATTATTGTATTTTTCTTGTCTATATTGAATATATCATTTAAACATTCACAGTGTAGGTTGGGAAAAGCATGTCAACCCCTAGACTAATGACTTCTCCAAAGCTAATTGGAGTCAGCTAACCTGTCCAATCAATGAGATGAGATTGGAGATATTGGTTAGAGCTGCCCTGCCCTATAATAAACACTCACAAAATGTGAGTTTGCTATTCACAAGAAGCATTGCCTGGTGTGAACCATGCCTTCGAACAAAAGGGATCTCAAAAGACCTAAGGTGAAGAATTGTTGACTTGCATAAAGCTGGAAAGGGTTACAAAAGTATCTCTAAAAGCCTTGATGTTCATCAGTCCACAGTAAGACAAATTGGCTATAAATGGAGGAAGTTCAGCACTGTTGCTACTCGCCCTAGGAGTGGCCGTCTTGCAAAGATGACTGCAAGAGCACAGCGCAGAAATGCTCAACGAGGTTAAGAAGAATCTGAGAGTCAGCTAAAGACTTACAGAAATCTCTGGAACATGCTAACATCTCTGTTGATGAGTCATCGATACGTAAAACACTAAACAAGAATGGTGTTCATGGGAGGACACCACGGTGAAGCCACTGCTGTCCAAAATAAACATTGCTGCACGTCTGAAGTTCGCAAAAGWGCACCTGCATGTTCCACAGCTCTACTGACAAGATATTCTGTGGACAGATGAAACTCCGGTTGAGCTGTTTGGAAGGAACACACAACACTATGTGKGGAGAAAAAAAGGCACAGCACACCAACATCAAAACCTCATCCCAACTGTAAAGTATAGTGTTGGGAGCATCATGGTTTGGAGCTGCTTTGCTGCCTCAGGGCCTGGACAGCTTGCTRTCATCGACGGAAAAATWAATTCCCAAGTTTATCAAGACATTTTGCAGGAGAAKGTTATGCTATCTGTCCGCCAATTGAAGCGCAACAGAAGTTGGATAATGCAACAGGACAACAACCCAAAACACAGAAGTAAATCAACAACAGAATGGCTTTAACAGAAGAAAATACGACTACTGGAGTGGCCCAGTCAGAGTCCTGACCTCAACCCGATTGAGATGCTGTGGCATGACCTCAAGAGAACAGTTCACACCAGACATCCCAAGAATATTGCTGAACTGAAACAGTTTTGTAAAGAGGAATGGTCCAAAATTCCCGACTGTTGTGCAGGTCTGATCCGCAACTACAGAAAACGTTTGGTTGAGGTTATTGCTGCCAAATAAGGGTCAACCTGTTATTAAATCCAAGGGTTCACATACTTTTTCAACCCTGCACTGGGAATGTTTACACGGTGTGTTCAATAAAGACATGAAAACGTATGATTGTTTGTGTGTTATTAGTTTAAGCAGACAGTGTTTGTCTATTGTGACCTAGATGAAGATCAGATCAAATGTTATGACCAATTTATGCAGAAGTCCAGGTCATTCCAAAGGGTTCACATACTTTTTCTTGCCACTGCTACATCTGCAGTAAGGGTTATTTCTCTGAGACATCCCACTGCCTTTGGTCACGTGGCTGCCCAACTCCATATGGTGGATAGGCAGACCGGTGGATAGATCTCCTAGATGATATCAGAGATGGTAATTCATGTTGAATGGTTGAACAATCACGCTAAGTGAAGCTACTACACTGTTAGTCATTCACATGCTAGATCTGATCAGACAGGTACATTGTCTCCAATGGGCTGAAATATTCAAGAGGAATTGATCCGTTTATACTGCGATCAGATCCCAGACGAATCACCAAACTGACGTTCTCCACAACTCTTCTCCCTGAAATAGGYTACATCTATATGCTRATATGCCATTTGCTTTGTAAGCATGCATATTTTACTGGCCTGACTCGCTGYGGTGGGGAGGGTCAGTTGGAAAATGACTCAAACACCGTCAGACTACTCTTCTGTCCTCTCAACTTTTGGGCTTGAGTCTCCCTTCTGCATGAATCCCTATCTTTCCTCTTCAAACTCCAGGGAGTCAGCACCAACTACATATGGAAGGCTACTCTGAAGGCCCTTCCTGATTGATACTGTCTCCATGATCTGAGTTGAGGCAGAGAGAGAAGGGGAGGTCAGTCTTAGCTATGGGTTGCGTTTAAGGCCATCACAGTTGAAACAATAGTTTAACATTGCCCTAGTCTAGGCCTTTCTTCATCACTCATTGACCTATTCTCTTCAAGCTGTCAATCAGTTGTCAGGCCCCTCCAAGATAATAACCTTCAATAACAGATCATGGAACAAATCAAATCAATGTTTGTTGGTCGTGTACGCAGATTTGCAGACGCTATCGCAGGTGCAGCGAAACGCTTGTGTTTCTAGCAACGACAGTGCCGCAATACCTAGCAATAATACAACAATACACACATAATCCAAAGTAAAAAGAAAGACATTAAGAAACGCCAGAATGAATCCAATGAACAGCCCAAATAGCACTGTAACAGWAATCCAAATGGAATCTGTATGYACCTACACCAGATGAATTTACACAAGATCTTCTAAGAATGATATGTACAATACATCAGTAGAAATATTAGAGTGAGCTATGTCAAGAATCCAGAATATAAATAAATATGYRGTGTGTATAAGCAGTGTAACTAAAATGCAATGTACAGTAGTAGAAATATAAGAATGAGCTGTGTYGAGAATACAGTATATAAATAGACAGTACAAAACCCCATAACAAAATGGATAGAATTGCAGGAACTTAGCTTCCGGACCTGAGTATAAATCATGTATATGTACAGTATGTGATTGATGTGTATAGACAGTATGAATAGAAAAGCTGTGTCCTGCAGTAGTCATATAGGATGAGCCTTGACTAGAATACAGTATATACATATGAAGTGGGTAAAACAATATGTAAACATTATTAAAGTGACCAGAGTTCAATCAATCTATGTACATATGGCAGCAGTCACTAAGATGCAGGGTAGAGCATCGGGTGGTAGCCGGCTAGTGACGATGTCTGAGGTTCAGGACAGGGTACTGGGAGGAGGCTGGCTAGTGGTGACTATTTAACAGTCTGATAGCCTAGAGATAGAAGTTGTTTACCAGTCTCTCAGTCCCAGCTTTGATGCATCTGTACTGTCGCCGCCKTCTAGATGGTAGTGGGATGAACAGGCACAGCCTGTCGGCCTGCCATCAGCTACGCACAGAGGCAGGTTGACAACAACATGAAACGATTGGGCAAGAATTGAAAACAACAAACTAATTGCACGCTCGTCGTTTTCCAACGGCCTTGTTACATCACCGCCATGAGCTAGCTCTCTCAGGACGGTCCGGTCCTGTCCTCTCCCCCCACCCCCACAGTCTCTTCTCCTACCCCAGTCTCTTTCCCTCTTTTCCCCCCTAGTCATGTTTAAACAAAGTAATACAAGTGGGTTTCCATGGCCACGGGGTCTGGCGATTATCTGGTGGTGTGATAGATAGGAAAAAGGCCTAAAGTGCTGCGCAGATGCTAGCATGCTAGCTGTTAATGGGCGATAGCATCAAAGCAAACTTTGAGATGTAATGTTTTTTTTAAGAAAAGATGAGCTTGACAGAAGAGCTCAAGGGCTAACTTTAAATTGGCTGGTTTCCACCGTCACATGGGAAGGGCATGGATTCGGGGAAGGGAGAGAGATGTGAGGGAAAAGAGTCTCTCACATAAACATCCTTAACTCAAGAGTGTTTACAGTACGACAAAGGAAGGGCTGATGGGGAATGTGTTCCATCTGAAGGTGATAAAGTGTATGTTTTGGTGTGGGGCATGGGGGAGAGACTGAGTAGGGGTCCTTGGCTGGGGCAGTGGAGTTATGTCTGGATCTCATCTCGTCTTCTGTCTACTGAACTTGGCAGCAGAGGACTCCTGGAGCAGCCGGTCCTCTCCCCTACACTCTCCACCCCAAGCCATCCAGTTATTGACCCAGTGGGGGACTGGGAAACTGGTCMGTTTATGTGTGTGGAGTCACTGGTAGCTCTGGCAAGACATAGGCTACACACATGAATAATAACTGGAGTCAGAGAGACACATAGTGAGCCAGGACKGTGCCTCTTCAGTCCAAGTCTGTAATCCTTCAGCGCGTCTCTGTTATCATTATTGGAAAGGAGCATGCTTCTCCTTCCAACACTGGTTTCTGTGGAGAACGACAACAATGAGATGACATGAAAACTGAGACCGACATGGTCAATGAACACGCCTTTATTCGTCTGCTTGCCTGAACAATAAGCATCGCCGTGTGTGGTCTTGGATGTGAGACAGCACAATGTACAACAGTAGGCCTACGATGGTGTAGTCATGGTGTACTTTTTTGCTTTAGCCTACAACGTTTTTAGGTCAATAAGGGATTTGTTTTTTGTGAATTCACTTTTGTTAACATTTTTGGGAGAGATCTGATGTTCCCCCATATTCATTCCATAGTGACTCTACTCCTCCTCCCTTACTCTTCATCTCTGTACTCCATTCCTCTCTTCTCCCTTAYTCTTCATCTCTGTACTCCGTTCCTCTCTCCTCCCTGGTGTACACACACAGTCGTTTGTGGAAGGTAATGTGATTGCTTAGTTCAACATAATGCTTTCAATCTGTTGAATTTGGCTTCTATTAGTTTCAATTGAATAAGTTGGTGTTGGAATCTTGCTCTAGGGCCTTAGGGGTCTCACTTAAATAAATCCATGGGAAACTCTTTTTCCAGGGGAAAGTCCTATACTTTTCAATTTTTTTAATACCTTACTTAGCTATGGGATGTCACTATCAATTACCTTTAATTATGAGCTGTGTTTTCCTCTTTTCTAAAACAGGGAACTCTTCCACATCAGAAACAGATACACTATAGCTTATAGGGCATCTCTACTGAATGTCTCTCAAATTCAATGATGTTGTTTGATAAACCTTGACCATGTTGATCATTTTTCTCTTAGAGATTTGGGTCCTTGATCAAAATTCCTAGCCACTTAAAGGCCTAGGCTATTGATGATTGAGTTGGAGACATGCGTGGCCACACAGTCATGGGTGAACAGGGAGTACAGGAGGGGCCTGAGCACGCACCCCTGTGGGGCCCYCTTGTTGAGGATCAGTGTGGTTGCAGGAGGTGTTRTTGCTTACCTTCACCACCTGGGGTCAGCCTGTCAGGAAGTCCAGGACCCAGTTGCACAGGGAGGGATTCAGACCCGGAGCCCTGAGCTTAGTGATGAGCTTGGAGGGCACTATGTTGTTGAAAGCTGAGCTGTTGTCAATGAAGTCAACAGAGGCACAGACCACTGGATCTTAAAGTTAATTCACCCTCCTGTATGTAAGATGTCTATTTTGACTCTGCCAGAGGGGGTAACCAACATTGATTCATTCATTATTCAATGCTAATTAATTTCTGTAATAACTCATGCGTGTKTTGAAAGGATTTAGTCMTTTTCACACCCCAAATTAAATGTTCACAGCTCATGACAATAGCTTAAGTGCCAATTTAGCGCTAGTGAAAATATAATAAGTTCAGCTAATGACATGTAATAAAGTGAAATGTCAGGTGCTCCTCCTTCCTATTGTTAATAATATTACACTTATTTCACTCACTAATCAATTTCTAATTTGTGTTGTTACGTTTTTACCATGCCAATGTCATCAATCATGGCAATTGGCAACACACCTTTTTGTATTCATTTCTCATTCAGTCATTTGGCTTTAATTTCAAAGGACATGAAACAGCCYATACAGATTAGCCCTCCACTGGTATCTGGAGCAGAGATGGTGAATATGTTCAGATCCCAGGTCAGTTGGGAGCGTTCAGCTCTGTGACAGAKCAACAGGGGGTGAGCACATTTGGCAGGTCTCAGGTCTGCTTTGGCCTCAGGCGATGTACCAACGACTAACACAATAGAACTGGGCTTCTGGGAGTTTGAAATCATATCCTAATGCTCTTTATTGGCCTCTCTCCTGACTCTCATTTATCCTGACCAATTTATCCTATTCTCTTCCTTCCCATCCCATTGTCCCATCCCATTGTCTCTCAGGTTAATTTGGGTTTGCTTGTGCGTGTGTGCTTGTGCTCTGACAGCGGTTTGCGGTTTGTCCAGTCATAAATCACCATTCTAATCATCTTTAGTCTATACCAAACACTGCTGTAATGGACTCACTGGAAATCAATCTCATCAATAAGGGAATCTTCCCCCTGTGTGTGTGTGTGTGTGTGTGCGTKCGTGCGTGCGTGCGTGCGTGCGTGCATGTATCGACCCTGGTTCAGTGTCTGATTCCTGCCCTGTTTAAACTCCAGGGGCCTTTCCTGCACAGCTTGTTAGCAGCACATCTCACATCAGAGGCGTGTCTGCCTTAAACATAAATGACCCCCCCGCCCTGAATTCAGGAGTCAGCTATAATGAATATGTGTTGGTCTGTATTTGGCAACATTTGATTCACCTAATTACTGAACACAGAGGGTAAGAGTTGAATGACATACTGCACATGCAACAAAGAGGACTAKACATACACACTGATGCTGCGTGTAAGATGTGGAAGGAGGGAGTCTATATCCTCAGGGTCTTTGGTGGATGATGAGGAGTTCTGGTGAGGAAAGAGGGGGATGGGAGAGGAGAAGAGAGGAGGCCTCGGTAGCGGGGGATTAGGAAGGGGGGGGGCTTACAGGCTACACTACAACAGTGGTGTAGTGGAGGGGGCTGGGTAGTGAGGGGAGTTGGGGGATGGGGAGAACCTTGTTAGAGAGCTGATGATTTCCCCTCTCAGAGTCCACACACACAGCTCCATTTTGTGCCCTGGATGAAAGGCTGTGAATGAGTTGGTAGGGCAGCATTGTGTCTACTGGGTCCATGGTGCCATGGGCTCACAGACAGACACAACGCTCCATTCATACACACTCTACTGGCCTAACACTGTGGGCTCCATGCGTGCTAGGCTGTCTTTGGGTGGGGGAGTTGGTGTGTTGTGTGTGTGTGTTTCGTGTTGCCATGTGTGAGAACGCTCAGCTTTCAGGTTTTTCTTTGCAAATGTATGTATGTATGAATGCATAGGGCATCATTTCACTATCTGTGGTTAGCATGGCTTCGTTTAAAAGATAGTCGGCATGGAGAAGGAGGGCTGGGGGATAAGATAAGACCACTGAGGAGGAAGGAGAGAAGGGGTGGATGGTTCTCTCTATCTATTTCTCTCTCTCTCCAAAACCAATCATCAAGACTCTGTCTTTCACCTCAGGCCCTTGTGGGGATTTCTGCACGCTTTGATGAGTGCGTTAAAGCTCACAGTGCCTCTTCCCAAAACGATGCAGCGACTCTCGTAGTGTGACCCTTATTTTACAACAGTGCCACATCACCCCCCCCCCTTAACAGAGTCTGTTTTCTATCACAGTGTATACATAGAGTTGTAATAGGAATACATTCCCATTCACATACTGCTGTGCGAGTCAAATGCAACGCCCAGTACAGTTCAATGGTGACCTCAGAGATGCCATCCTATTTCTGCTTTTAAAATCTGTCAGTGTTTCTTTCAGATGGCAGAATGTCTCTCGCAGTACTAGAGACCCAGTGTGCAAGCTGCTGCAGCTGCTACACCCCCCACTCCAYACACACACACACACAGGCACACACACATACACACATACRTATACACACACGCACCCTCATGCACATACATACAGGCACACACCCACACACCACCGCTGCACTCGCTGCCGCTCCCCATTTGTCTGATGTTTCTCTTTGCTTTAATAACAGGACTGATGCCATTTAAATATCTCGCTTCACTTCACTCAGTGGAAATCCAGCTGCATAAGTGGGTTACTGAGTTCCCCTTTTTCACCAAAATATGATAAGGCACTGAATTCAAGTCACCGTGTGAGCGCAGCTATGACAAGCTGTAAATKAACCTTATATTATTAATACTAATAACACTACTGCTAATAATAGTAATGACATATCTTATGAGCTGTGTCCTGACTTGGTTTGAAGGAGACCTTGCCACCCCCACTGCCCTCTCTCCCCCTGCCGTCCTCCCAGGGGGTGCCAGCCACAGTRCCCAGTGCCTAGGCTGTGCCCCCAATTCACCCCAATTCCCCCCTCCCTAACCAGCAGCCAGGCTGTGCACCTCATCCACCCCCCCTTACCCAGCGCCCAGGCTGTGCCGCCAACTCYCTGGACATTATGCATCCCAACACAGCCAGATGGTAGTCCATCTCTATAACTAAAACACATCCTCATTTAGGAAACAGATTTGACGTTAATGAGTCTACAGGAKGTTATTTAATAAAAACAGCCTCTCCTCCTACATCTCTGTTTYTCTCTACCAAACAACCCTTGTTCAATGGAAGGTATTTTAAGTAGTGCTTATTAATCAAGTCACCACAAATACTTTACAAAGTATATTTAAATTTAGACTAAACAATACCAGGAAAATGCTTAGTGATATATTAAATCCTATTTGAATGGTAATGGTGGTTTGGACCTGAGAAGTGAGTGAGTGTGTGAGTGTGTGTGTATTGTACGCTGTCTCTTACCTCTCTACCCTAGAGAATAACCACTGCACCAGTGGAGGCTGGTGACTTGAGACCCACGGTATAAGCGCGGATTGCACAGGCGACAAAGCGTCTTTCAAAAATTGCCAAATCAATTATTTTAACCTAAAACATTTAATAAAGACATTTATAGTAAAATGGAAAATGGAAATKAGAGGGCTACTTACACACTGTTGGGAAGGGACCGCAGCAGTGATTAAATTAGTTGAGGTGTTCAGAGGCTTGACTTCAGTTCAGGACAGGGGTTGAGGTGTTCAGAGGTTTGACTTTAGTCCAGGACAGCCGGGTGAGGCTGTTCAGAGGCTTGACTTCAGCTGCAGGACAGGGGTTGCAGGTGTTCAGAGGGTTCAGTCAGGCGGACAGGGGTTGAGGTGTTCAGAGGGTTCAGTTCAGGACAGGGGTTTGAGGTTTCAGAGGGTTCAGTGCAGGACGGGGGCTGAGGTGTTTAGAGGGTTCAGTTTCAGGACAGGGGTTGAGGTGTTCAGAGGGTTCAGTGCAGGACAGGGGTTGAGGGTTTCAGAGGTTTGACTTCAGTTCAGGACAGGGGTTGAGGTGTTCAGAGCGTTCAGTCAGGACAGGGGTTGAGGTGTTCAGCAGGTTTGACTTCAGTTCAGGACAGGGGCTGAGGTGTTCAGAGGGTTCAGTGCAGGACAGGGGTCTTGAGGTGTTCAGAGGTTTGGACTTCAGTTCAGGACAGGGCTGAGGTGTTCAGAGGGTTCAGTGCAGGACAGGCTCATCATGGATGGATGGTGTTGGAGAAGAACTCTCCAACTGAGGGCAGGACAAGATTTGACTGGGAAGACAACAAACAATAACACTACACAGTTAGACAAAAGAGTTAAGAATGAGTTAGTCCAAGCACGGATTAAAATCGCATTGATGTGAAATAATGGGATTTAGTGATTGACTCTACTTACAGTTATGAGAGAAAATTGAAAGGGAACATTCAATGTGCCAGATGAGACATTGTTTCAGTTCATATCAGGAGAGAGTTGACACTGGTAGTGATGGTTATCCCCTCTTAATCAGGGAACAGGAGGGGACTTGGCTGTAAATACAAGACCCTGCTAGGTAAAGTCCCCCCTTATCTCAGCTCGCTGGTCACCATAGCAGCACCCACCAGCACGCCGATCCAGCAGGACTATATCTCTCTGGTGACACCCCCCAAAACACCAATTCCTACTTTGGCTGCCTTCTCCTTCCAGTTCTCTCCTCGGCTTGCCAATCCATCGACATGGCCGAACAAAACGTACCAAAATCTCTGGAAACCTTGGAAAACCACTATCTCCCTCACTAGCCCTTTAGCCACCAGCTGTCAGAGCAGTCACAGCATTACCTGCACCCTGTACATTAGCCCAATCTTATAATTACGCCCAAACACCACTACCTCTTCCCCTACTGGTACTTTTATTTATATTATTTTTGCCCCTCCATCTTGCCCACACCATTATTTATCATTTTCTACCTTTCGCACATTCTCCACTGCAAATCTACCATTTCCCAAAGTGTTTTACTTGCCTATATTGTATTACTTCTCCACCATGGCCTTTTTTGCCTTTTACCTCCCTTATCTCACCTCATTTGCTCCACCATTGCTATATAGACCTTATTTTCTACTTCGTCATTATTGACAATGTATGTTTGTTTTACTCCATGTGTAACTCTGTGTTGTTGGTATGTTGCTTCGACTGTTATGCTTACTCTTGGCCAGTGTCGCCATTGTAAAATGAGAACTTGTTCCTCAACCTGCCCTACCTGGTTAACATTAAAGAGTTTGTATTTGATGACAATTTAAAATAAATACAAATACAAATAGAAGACACATTCCAATACAGCAGCGCCATCATAGGTTTGGGCAACAAGTTTCTCCATGGAATTAAACTCAGAATTGATATTCAAACACAGACTGCACATCTCGCCCACTTGACACATCAAAGTAGCCCAAGGAACGTTCCTGAATAAAGCCCTGATCATCCACGTACCTGAYGATAACTRACAACTGCGCGCGACACCTGWTGTCTGTGGTTTCATCCATTTGCCATGCGTCAACCTCTCTTTTAATCTMATTTTTAATGGATGATGCGGTAGMAGTTATCAAATCATTCTGAATTGATTTCTACATCCCAGGGATGACAGTAGAAACTTCCATATGCTCAGCAAGTAAAGCATCGTAACATGCAATTACCTTTTCAAGTTGTACTAGTTGCACTTGTTAGCGGAACTTTCCTTCTCATCATGCCCCTTTGCTTCACAACGTGTCCCTTAAACGCCCAAAAATGCAGTATTTCTTTTTCTTCTTGTTTTGTTGCGCAGTTTGAATACGCAGACCTTCATCCATTACATGATCAATGCGTCTTTTTCTCAGTAGTTTGAATCTGATGTGTGCAATGACAGGGGTTCTTCAACAACAATTCCACTATGTTGTTCCACTACAACGTTAGCGTTAACTAGCCATTCTGGCGAGAAAAAAAACTCCACTCGTCTAGTATCTAGCTAGTTACTTGCTAGTAAAGTTAGCAGGGCACTAATGGCACTAACTTGACACCAAAATAAAGTTATAAAACCAAGAAAACAACATATAATCTACCCCCTCTGTCTCCTGTAGTTTGAAGAAACTAATTTGAATGGAATAATATTTGTAAAAATGCTCCTTTCACTATTCTCTATCTCAATCTATCCAACAATGTCACCAACTCACCAAGCTTCTAAATCACTCATGCGTAGTACTAGGTTCATTCTCTGATCCTTTGATTGGATAGACAACATGTCAGTTCATACTGCAAAAGCTTTGATTGGTTGGAGGATGTCCTCCGGAAGTTGTCATACTTACCATATAGGTCTATGAAAAGAGGTGAGCAGCACGAGCCTCCTAGGTTTCGTAATGAAGTCAATGTAGTCAGAGAAGGATGGAAAATAGCTGTCCTCCAGCTACACCCTAGTGCTTTTGAGACTACTGTAAACCTTAATTGCAAAACAGTGGGTTTTATTCAGGTATTTGGTGATGTGAATATAGTTAGTGTATAGTTTTATCTAAAAAGTATAACTTTTGTAATGTTATGTTATTTGTATTTTTATTCACTGAGCAGGATGGTCCTCCCCTTCCTCATCTGAGGAGCCTCCACTGCACAACACATACACACACACTCATCCATTCTACTCCCAAACCTGTCACTTTAGGCAAAGCACTCTGTACACACGCACGCACGCACGCACGCACGCACGCACGCACGCACACACACACACACTATCGATGCCTCAAGACACAACAAGAAACACTCACTCCCATCCTGGCTCACAAACACAGTAAAGCATTTTTCAGCCCGAAGTGGACTCCCTCCATCCACGCCATTTTCCCTGTAGTTAGTTACAGCTGGGAGGACCTTTATCTCTGTATTATAACCATACATACTGTACGTAGCCAACTCACAAACACTAAACATGCACTACAGTACCTGGCTTTCTGTTATTACCTTCATGATCCCACATCCCCACCCCCACACAGACACACAAACACACACAAGCAATCTTTTACACACTTCAGTGGAACATCCATGAACCCCTTGCCTTTACGATCCTGTCTGTCACAGACGATATAAAAAATATTTCTGAAATAAAATAAACAAATAAACAACACCTAGTATTTAACCTTTATTTAACTAGGCAAGTCATTTAAGAACAAATTCTATTTACAATGACAGCCTACCCTGGCAAAACCCGGACAACTCTGGGCCAATGTGCACCGCCCTATGGGACCAATCACAGCCAGATGTGATTCAGCCTGGATTCAAACCAGGGACTGTAGTGACGCCTCTTGCACTGAGAAGTAGAGCCTTAGACCGCTGCGCCACTCGGGCACATTAAATAGGGTTTCAGACAGGGGAAAAATATAAAGTATACAATAACTCTCTAAATTGTACGCAAGCACATGTGCATCCCTTGTACACTCACAGAACTCTAAGATCCCCTTCCCCATCCTCTCCTCCATCTCTTCCTCCCCTCCCCCTTCCCCATCCTCTCCTCCATCTCTTCCTCTCCTCCACCTCTCCCATCTCTCCTCCATCCTTCCTCCCTCCTCCTTCCCCCATCCTCTCCTCCCATCTCTTCCTCCTCTCCTTCCCCCTCCTATCCTCCATCTCTTCTTCCCCTCCTCCTTCCCATCCTCTCCTCCATCTCTCCCTCCCCTCCTCCTGTCCTGCCTGCTAATGAGATATCTTTCTAGGAGCTCGCAAGTGAGTCGGAGCTCGGGGTGCGGAGGTGTGTGCCGGTGCACTTTCCTGGTGTGTGTGTGTGTGTGTGTGTGTGTGTGTGTGTGTGTGTGTGTGTGTGTGTGTGTGTGTGTGTGTAAGTGTGTGCTTACAGTGCAGGCTGATAGTGCTCCTAGCCTCACTTCACCCCCAGGTCGACTCATTTCCTTCACACTAATTACAGACAAGAATCTCAGGAAAGCTTTTGGTGTTTAAAGGCTTCCATGAAATTACAGTTTTATGGTATGGTTAAAGTATGCATCTAATAAAGTAATTAGATGTATAAGATATAAACTTAGAACTGCATACTTGAGTATAGGTATTTAAAGGTAATGGTTTTCTGTACCATTATATTGTTGTGCCTTTATTTAATAGATAATACATTTATCAATTATAATTATTTATAAATAAACCTGGCAAACTAACCAAGACCAGTCACAAGTGACCACTTAAAAAACAAGGTTACTAGACAGAGTCCACATTTTAAATAGGCTGTGGATTTGTGAGATGCGATTTGAATGCTAATACCCAGCGATTTTTCTTTCCGGGTGAGATGCTGTGAAATGTGGTGATAGGAATCTGTCCACTCTCAACAGAGAGATAAGAACAGAGTTGAGATAGCCCTTAACTCTCATTTACGCTACACCGGAACCACTGGTGAGTGGATTCCTACAATACCAAGGAAATACTTATTATTATTCTCAGCAGGGAATGATTATAACTCTATGAAGGTTTGAAGATGGGAAGGGATGGAGAGAAGAGACATTGGAAGAATGAAAATGCTTATTTTATTCATATTAATTGCTAATATTAATTGCTGTCTGGACACTTACTGTACCCTACCATTCTAATCAAGAAGTATTTTCCCCCCATACACTGTCTATTCTAATAGATTGTACAAGGTCACTCCTTCTCCCGCGGACGGTTAGCAATTATACCGCTTACATATATTACCTTCTTCCAATACCCTCTCTCTTACCACCTCTTCCCCCACCCATATCACTGTCTACCCCCCTCTTCTTCAGGGGGATTTACCATAGAACCCCACCCCCATCCATGACCCAGTTCTGAGGAGATGAAGGGTAAAGTGGGGAACATTGTGTTTGCCTCAGAGAGACGGGATGCTCTCTCTCCTCTCTCTTTCATCAGCGCCTCACACTTGGTTAGACATACACACTGCTTCCTTGTTTAAGCACATGGCTCCGGGGTCATCTGTGTTTTGTGTTGTTTAGTGCGCTTGGGATTAGGCCGGGGCACTGGGACGCCAGCTCAGGTTAGTTTAAGGAGTCGCTAAAGGAGACTGAATATTAACATTAAGGAGATAATAGAGTTGCAGAGGAAACACAGAAACAGGCTCAGAGACAAAGGAGAGGCTGACTGGGCTAGGAATGTGGGTATGTCGCCTCCCTATTTCACCTTGTTGCACCTTTTGTTTGTTTGTGCGTGTGGGCGCGCGCGCGCGGGGAACGAGATGGCTTGGACGAAACTATTACAGTCATTTATGGTTATAGGTGAAGTATGCATCTAGATGGAACGCTAATTAGGATGTAATATGACATGTGGATCCGTATACTTGCGAACTGTATTACTCGGGAAGTATTCTTTCAGGCAGGTTATTGTAAGTCTAATAGTAATGGCTTTGTTTTTTCATCTGGTTTTTCTTTGTCATTATATGTTTGTGTTCACTTTATCTTAAGAGGGAATCCACCACTTATATAAAATTAATGAATTTCATTATAACAAAACTGGCAACGCTACACCCAAGACAAGTCACAAGCTGACCACTTAAACAAAAGGTACTAGAGTCAGAGTCCACTATTTTTAAATAGGATCTGTGAATGCATACTTGTTAGATGCGAGCTTGACAATGCTGATAATACACCCAGCGATGGTGTCTCTTTACCGGGTGAAGATGTCTGTGAAAAGGTGGTGATCAGGGGAAATCTGTCCACTCTTCAACAGAAGAGGATAAGACCAGAGTTGAGAGGATACGCCTTAACTCTTCTATTTTACAGGAACGCGGGTGGGACGGAGCGGCACGTCCGGTTGGGGAGCGTCTGGTTTGAGCAACAACCCACGCTGGCTGAGTCATGGGTACGTTTCCTACAATACCTGCCACAGCCGCGTAATATCTTGATTGATGCTTAATATGTGACTCATGTGCAGCGCGTAAGTGAGTCCGTGGTATCCGACTTCTAGGGGAAGGTGTTCGTAAGCCATGAGTAAGGGATGGAGTAGGGAGCGCAGATGCAGTGTTTGGAGCATCTTTGGTGAGAGAGGATGAGATTATCGCACTACGTGGTATGAGTTCCGATTGAGAGGATGATGCCTATATGTATTAAGATGTCCGGAGCACTAGCTTGCTATGGCGACCCGCCTTCATTGCCATTACTACGCTATCAAAGAAAGGCGATTCGTTTCGCCCCAATTCACTGGACTTTGGGGTGGATTAGGCTTCTTTCATGCAAGGACCATTGTGACAATGGCCGACTCCATTGCTCCCGCGGACGGTCTGTCTATGGATGCATAATACCGTCTCGTTGAGGAGATAATACGTCGTGTGTCTTGGCGCACTGCCCGGGTCGGTCTCTCTATCGCACCTGCTTCCGCAGCCAGGCCCTTGGGCATTCACTGTGTACCAGTCTGTCGCCGCTGCTTCGTTTCAGCGGCGTTATATTACCCATAGAAGACCACTCCCACCCTGGACGCCAGTTTTGAGGAAGATGAAGGGTAAAGTGGGGAAATTGTGTTTGCCTCAGAGAGACGGGATCTCTCTCTCCTCTCTCTTTCACAGCGCCCACACTTGGTTTTACGACATACCACACCTGCCTTCCTTGTTTAAAGGAGCAGCTGGTTTGCGTGCGCGGGTCAGTGCGCTGTCTGATTTTGCTCGTCGATGTTTAGCTGGCGTTGTGTGGGATTAGGCCGGGGCACTGGGACGTTACACAGCGCGTTAGGTCGGGTGCTTAGGGTTGTAAGAACGAGTCGCTAAAGTTTGCGAAGAGTAACTGAAGTGATTAACATTGAGGTGTGAGATATTATAGATTTGCAGGAGGAACGGATCAACAGATAGTATGCTTTATTGGTTCTTCGGGGATGAGTAGCAAGGAGAGAGGTCTGCAGCGTGCGGCTTCGTAACGGTGGTATTGTGGGTTTCTGGATCTTGCCTATTTCACCTTGTTGCAGGGGCTCTTTTTGTTTGGTTTGTGGGGGTGTGTGGCGTGTTGTGCTGGTGAGTGTGGGGGTGTGTGTGCTGGTGTGTATTGTTAAGTGTGATGTGTGTGTTGTGGTGCCTTGTGGTGGTGTGTGGGTCCCTGTAATATAGTTGGCTACTCGTAACGCTCGGGTTGGTGGAGTGCTTGGGTGGGTGTGTGTGATCTGTGTGTGTGTTGGTGTGGGTCGTGTGTGTGAGTGTGTTTTGTTGTGTGGGTGGCTGCCTCGTAGTGGGCACGTGGTGTTGATGTGTTGTGTCCTGTTCGTCGTTTTGTCAAGTGGTGGTGTGTTGTTTTTGTTCTGTTGTTGTGACAAGAAAGAACCAGACTGATGTGTGAACCCACTTTTGTTTGTTCTTACAGGTGCCTCTGTCTGGCACTCTTTAATTATCGTGATCTGCCTTTGGTACGAATTGTTTCTTTTCTTGTGATCTATGCCGGGTGTAAGTACTGTTGGTCTGGCACGGCTGGCGTTGTAGGTAGTATAACAGTAATTATGTTGTAATCATTTTTGGCTTTAGATGTACTTTACCTGGAATGCTTCTCGAGGCGGAGATACAGTATTTTATTGTCATTCCTGTTAATACTGGCTAGCTCGTGCCGAGGGAATACATTAGCGGGGGATGCCTTTCTTCGGCGAGCCTGGGTGGTTAGGGTCCTGTTCTTAATTGCGTCCCGATATTACTTGAGTGTGCACCGGTCTAAATTACTGCTGGAGGCTCTGTGAGCGAGATACTGTATTTTTATATTGTTGGTTCTTTTGATTAAGTATTACTGGTGAGGTTCTCTTTGAGGAGAGTACTATTGTACATGTTGCTTAGATTGTATCATATTGTTAGTAGTATGGTAGCTCTTGAGGAGATAACCATGGTATTCTTATAAGGTTGCACATTACTTCGACCTTTGGGAGTCGGTCCGCTCTTCTGTTAAATACTGGATGCCATATTGAGGGAGATTACAGTAGTGAGTTCAGGATTGTTCATCCTGAGATTACGGGTGATGTCCCTTGAT
>NC_036860.1:7129492-7136152 GCF_002910315.2 Salvelinus sp. IW2-2015
TTTGTGTGTGTGCGTGTGTGGTGCGTGGTGTGCGTGCGTGTAGTGGTGCGTGGGCGTGAGTGCGTGGTCTGTGTGTTGTGTGTGCTGTGTGTGTGTGTGTGTTGTGTGTGTGTGGTGTGTGTGTGTGTGTGTGTGTGTGGCTGTTGTGTTGTGGTGTGTGTGTGTGCTGTGTGTGGTGTGTGTGTGTGTGTGTGCGCGCATGTGTTGTGCGTGTCGGTGTGTGCGCGCGCCGCGGCTGTTTGTTGTGAAGAAAGAACCAGACTGTATGTGTGAGACCTTTTTGTTTGTTTACTTGTTCATCGTTAGATACTTGGGAGCCATCTTGGCAATAAGTATTTTATTGTTCATTATATCTTAGCTGGATCGCTCTTGAGGAGATAACAGTATTTTATTGTTCATTTAACTGGAGCTTTGAGGAATACAGTATTTTATTGTTCTTTAATAACTGGAGCCTTTGGCAATAGTATTTTCATTGTTCATCTTAATACTGGGTATGTCCTTGAGGAGATACAGTATTTTATTGTTTCATTTAATACTGGGCTTTTGAGGAGATACAGTATTTTATTTGTTCTTCTAATACTGGGAGCCTTTGGCAAATAGTTTTTATTGTTCAATATTAATAATTGGAGCTCTTGAGCGAGATACAGTTATTTTAATTGCTTCATTTAAACTGGAAGCTTGAGAGAACAGTATTTTATTGTTATTTAATACTGGAGTCTTAGAGGAGATAAGTATTTTATTTGTTTCATTTAAATAACTGGAGTCAATTGGCAAATAGAGGAGACAGTTTGTTTACCCTTGAGGAGATACAGTATTTTATTGTTCATTTAATACTGGAGCTCTTGGCAAAATAGAGTCGGACAGTTTGTTTACACGTGTAGTGTTTTTTTCTCAAGTTGAGGAGAAATCCCAGATGCCTACAGTGCCACTCAGCCCCAGAGAGGGGAAGGACAGCCTGAGAGATTGTTCAACTAACAAACATATGGAACAGCTTCATAGTTGCCTTCACTTCCTTTTGGATGCTGTAAAATACAGAATTCCTCACAATCTGTAGGCCTACTTTCCCACGAACACAGAGAAGCTGACMCTTCTCCCTCCTTCCTCCTCCCCCAAATGTCTCCATCCATCTCTCCAAAGACGTCCGCATTCTCCACCCTGATTCCCCACTTGGACCGCGGTCCAATATATCTGACCGGATGGGAGACTGTGCTTTTCTTAGAAAAGGTCAGAGGTTGTCCAACACTGKATCCACGTTTACCSTCTAAGGAGAAAGATCTGTGTTATTCTTGGTGTCTCATAGTAAAAACATTAGGCCCAAATAAGGGTCCCCCCATCCATCTTCTCTCCACTGTGGAATAAACTGTTGTGTTTTGGGGTCTTGTGTTTTKTGTGTGTGTGTGTGTCTGTACATCYTTGCTAGTGCGAGTGTGTGTGAGTGAGAGAGAGAGAGAGAGAGCGAGAGAGTGACTGTGTTAACTATAAGTATGTACAGGTAATTGACAAAATAATGGAAACACTTGAGTAAATGAGATATACAAAGTATATTGAAAGCAGGTCCTTCCACACAGGTGTGGTGCCTGAGTTAATTAAGCAATTAACATCCCATCATGCTTAGGGTCATGTATAAAAATGCTGGTCAGGCCATTATTTTGGCTACCGTGGCTATGCYCCCATCCACAGGGCACGAGTGGTCACTGAATGGTTTGATGCGCATAAAAATGAGGTAAACCATATGCCATGGCTGTCTCGGTCCCCGGATCTCAACCCAATTGAACACTTACGGGAGATTCCGGAGCAGCGCCTGAGAATTTCTTGTGGAAGAATTGTGTCTCATCCCTCCAATAGAGTTCCAGAATCTTGTAGAATCTATGCCAAGGTGCATTTAAGCTGTTCTGGGTCGTGGTGACCCAACACCCTATTGAGACACTTTATGTTGGTGTTTCCTTTATTTTGGCAGTTACCTGTATATCAATGTGTAACTGAGGTATATAGGCCTCTAGCAGTATGTTTGCATTAGATATGCGGAGAAAACTGTCTGAGAACATGAAGTCAGCTCTTTGTAATGTGTGATCATAAACACTGATAACCGGCTCAGTTTAAACCCAGCTGTGTATAGTCATTTTTGGCAGACATTCTTACATATCCGTCTGATCCACTCCCAGGGTTATTGGTTGGTGCTTAGACAAAAAAAACAGGCAAGGAGACATGATAAGAATTCCTCTACTAGCTATGCAGGGATTTAGAATATTCCTGAACATTTGACAAAGGGGCTAATCCAAACCCCCTAGCTCAGATATGATAGAGTAACCAAGAAGGAGAGAAATCCTGTGTGTATTGCCTTAAGGATTTACCATTGCATTCCCCGCTGGCTAGAAGAAAACAACTTCCTCCCCCAGCCAGCCGCTGGCTAGAAGAAAACAACTTCCTCCCCCAGCCAGCCGCTGGCTAGAAGAAAACCTTGTTGCACTTTGTTTGTTGTGTGGTGCGTGTGTGCGTGCGTGTGTGCGCTGCCGTGTGTGCGTGGTAGCGTCGTGCGTGTGTGTGTGGTAGGTGTGTGTGTGTGTGTGTGTGTGTGGTGTGTGTGTGTTGTGGTGGTGTGTGTGTGTGTGTGTTGTGTGTGTGTGTGTGTGGTGTGTGTGTTGTGTGTGTGTGGGTGCGCGCATGTGTGTGCGTGCGCGTGTGTGTGCGCGCGGCGCGGCGCATGTTTGTTGTGACAAGAAAGAACCAGACTGTATGTGTAGACCTTTTGTTGTTTACTTGTTCATTTAATTACTGGAGCCTTTGGCAAAAAGTATATTTTATTGTTCATTAAACTGGAGCTCTTGAGGAGATACAGTATTTATTGTTCATTTAATACTGGACTCTTGAGAGATACAGTATTTAATTTGTTATGAATTAATCCTGGAGCCTTTTGGCAAAATAGTAATTTTATTTGTCAATTTAATACTGGAGCTTTGAGGAGTATACTAGTATTTATTGTTCATTAAAATACTGGAGCTCTTGAGGAGATACAGTATTTTATTGTTCATTAAATACTGAGCCCTTTGGCTAAAATAGTATTTATTGTTCATTTATACTGGAGCTCTTGAGGAGATTACAGTATTTTATTGTTCATTTAATACTGGAAGCTTCTTGAGAGAATACAGTATTTTATTGTTCATTAATAACTGAGCTCTGAGGAAAGATACAGTATTTTATTGTTTCATTTAATAACTGGACGCCTGGCAAAATACGAGTCGGACAAGTTTGTTTACACGTGTAGTGTTTTTCTCAATTGAGGAGAAATCCCAGATGCCTACAGTGCCACACAGCCCCAGAGAGGGAAGGACAAGAGCCTGAAAAGATATCCTTGTATCAATCTGAGTCCACTTATACAAATCAGTAATGGAGGTATCAGCTTCATTTAGTTGCCTTCACTTCCTTTTGGATGCTGTAAATACAGAATTCCTCACAATCCTGTAGGCCTTTACAGGTCGCCCAAACCCGAACATTCAGAGAATGTTTCTTGAATCTCCGCCTCGCTCGGTCACTCTTCCCATCTGCTCAACTTGTCTCTCATCCGAATGCACTCGTGAACAGGCCTTATCTGTTGCCGCAAAAAGCAGACCATCCTAGCTGCACCTTCGCTCAGCTGTGGGACCGCCTACCTGTCGCTAGGTTCTCGGATTAATAAATATCTAACCAGGGATGAAGGATAGAGGATGAGCGATGAGACCTGGAGCGCATTGGTCTTAATAAGAACATAGGATCAGTGTAAGGTATTGTACACACAATCAAAATTAGGTAACCGGCTCCACTATGTTGAGCGGCCAGGTCGCGCTATAACGTGGAGAGACGGATCATGTTTACTTTCCTTTGGTAGCCGCTGTCTTCAGTTATGCCATAAAATACTGTGCCATAATTAAGAGGGATCTCTTCGTGTCTCGTCACTTAACTTTCATTCTTAACTCTCCATCACTAGAATCTCGCATATTAAAATCTTCGTGTTGGGCTTAACTGAGGGCGTCCTTCTCTTTGTCTTGATTGTGTGCATTTTGAGGGAATTGTGTAGTGTTGATCCCGCAATGGATCTATTACTGCTAGTGGAAAATTGTGGCGCGAAGTTTGTTGTAGATGATAAGGTTGTAGTGTAAGTATGGAGAGATTAGTAGAGCTACGACTGAGAATGTGACGTGGGAGTGTGCGGTTCTTTAACTATAAGCGCCAATAGTGGGCAGTAAAGTCATTGTGTATGAGTTAAGTACTTAAAAAACGTAAAGGCACCAACCTCTTCGAGTGAAAACATTGAGATTATCAAAAATATGGTTGTGAATAGCTAGCTGCCCTGGCTCCAAATAACGGACAGGTTAGGAAATCATTTAGGTGGGCAGGGTTAGGATCGATTTTAAGGTGGCAGGTTATGGAAGGATCAATTAGGTTGGCAGGTTGGATCAATTAGGTGGCAAGGTTAGGATCAAAATTGAGGTGGTTACGCAGCATATAGGGTGTAGTGGTGGCCTATTGCAGTTTAATGGTGAGACAGGGTCTATTGAGCATTCCACTCCTCATTTAGGTTAGGCAGGTTCTAGTGGTATAATCATATAATAACTTGTGGTGCACAGGTCACGAGATCATTTAGGATGTGTCAATGTGTGGGGTACGTAGACATTGTTGAGGGTAGTGCGAGGTTCTCAGACCTAATTTAGGCCTAGGCCAGGTTGGCAGGACTCATTTTAGGTAGTGCCAGGTGTGGAGGATCTACACTTTTAGGTGGGCGAAGGTGGTTATGATCATTTTGAGGTGGCAGGCTATATGAGAACTTTAGGAGAAATTAGGAAAGAGTTTAAAGGACGAGTTTAATAAATACTTCTCCTATAAGCCTGTATGGTGCACGTAAAGTGTCTCGACTCTGGTCGGTGGGAATTTCTCAAGGTATCAGTCCATAATTGAAAACTTTCCGGTCGAGATGTCACCCACGGCACAGCACCGTCTGGCCTGAGAAAGTAGTGTTCATTCTTCGCTGGAATGGAAAGAAAATCTCAGTACACCTTCTCAAATAGGCAACAGAGTTTCTCTAGAAACCTTGGACGACCACTGCTAGGTCCAGAGCACAGTGCATGAGAGCAAGACTTCTGTGCGTGTGTAAGTCTCATACATCGTCGAAGCCGACCTAAGTACGCATACACAAGGCCCTGGAGGACAGGCTTTTGAGTTTGTATTGCTTGGTTTTGGCATATTACTCCTTTTAAAGTTAAACTCAAGAATGAGGCTATCGGATATAGCCAATTTCTTTTATAAGAAATTTGAACATCAATGGGTGTAATGTTATTGAGGTTCTTATCCATACTATCTTTAGAAAGGTTGACATCGATAGCATGTTTATGTTTTTTTCTCGACATTGTTTGAAAGTGACGAAAAATGCCCGCGCGCGCTGAGACCAACTGTCTTAGAGAAATCGAAGTCTAGTTCTTCTTTGTAATTGTTTTTGTCCGCTGGTCTCAAATAACCACTGATAACTCCGAGTTGCAGTGTTAACCATACAGGTAGTTGTTGCATTTTGGTCTATGTAAACTGCCTGCTTATTGGACCTGGACATCCGTAATGTTATCTGGTTAGCGAAACGTCCTCCCCGGGATCGCACATCCCAATGTGCGTTACCCTTGTTATCATTGTGGATGCTTAGACAAAAAAAAACAATAGGCCATGTATGAGCGATGATCTGTAGTATTATCTTCCCGCGGAGCCAAGGTCCAGTACTATCTGAGCTTGACGTATCGTGACATTGTGCGGATTCCTGTCGAGATATCAGTATTCTCTCTATCTGGAACATTTTGACGAAATGGGGGCTACATTCCACAACGCCGTTACCGCTTATGCTCCGGAGATAGTAGAAGTTCATTCCCTAAAAGGCAGAGAAATCCTTTGTGGCCTCGCACTCTGCTCCTTACCAGGATTACCATTGCGTCCCGCCACCCGCATGGTCTAGAGAGTACACCTTACAACACACAACTTTCCGTTCCCCAGCCGATGGCTAGAAGAAAACAACTTCCTCCCCCAGCGCGCAGCCACGTGGCTAGAAAGAAACAAATATCCTCCCCCAGGCCGCAGCCGCTGGAGAGAAGAGAACAACTCCCCCAGAGGCTGAGAAGACAATTCCTCCCCCAGCCAGCCGTGGCTAGAAGAAAACAACTTCCCTCCCTCCAAGCCAAGCGGGCCCCAAACATCCTGGTTGGGTCTGTGCTCACTACATATTAAATCACACAAAAGATGTGAATGACCTTGTTGAGCTCCATCCTCTCCCCTTCCATCTTCTCCCTCTCGTTCTTTCTTCTCTCTCCTCTCTCCTCCCTTCTATCTTCCCCTCTCGTTCTTTCCTCTCCCTCTTCTCTCCCCTTCAATCTCCCCCTCTCGTTCTTTCTCTCTCCCTCTCTCACCCTTTCTATCTTCCCCCTCCGTTCTCTCCTCCCTCTCTCTCCCTTCTATCTTCCCCCTCCTCGTTCTTTCTCTCTCCCTCTCTCTCCCTCTCTATCTCCCCCTCTCGTTCTTTCTCTCTTCCTTCTATCTCCCCCTCTGTTTCTCCTACTCCCTCTCTCTCCCCTTCTATCTCCCCGCCCTCGTCGTTTTTCTCTCTCCCCTTCTATCTTCCCCCCTATCTTTCTTTTCTCTCTCCCTCTCCGCCTC
>NC_036860.1:7136177-7138483 GCF_002910315.2 Salvelinus sp. IW2-2015
ACTTTCCTCCGCCCAGCCAGCGCTGGCTAGAAGAAAACAACTTCTCCCCAAGCCAGCCGCTGGCTAGAAGAAAACACTTCCTCCCCAGCCATCGCGGCCTCCAACAATCCTCATAAGACTTTACTCTGATGTTCATTGTGGTCACACCATATTGGACATTCTACTGTGCATAGTGTTATGTGTGTTAGGACTCTGTATTAGAAGATGGCTCCCTCACATTAACCTAAATATACCAATTTAAAGGGGTTATCTCTTACAGATGCCATCCTTGCTGTCAGTCTAGCAATTTACTATGGTGTGTGTGTGTGTACGCGGGTGTATGTGTGTGTACGTGCGTGTGTGTGTGTGTGTACGTGCGTGTGTGTGCTGGCTGGTGCCATGTGTGCGTTTGTGCATATGCATGTGTGTGTGTGCGTGTGAGGCGGACAAAGTCTTTACAACACTGAATTCTGGAGGTGAATCTTGAATGACGTAGAGAGGCCAGGTTGGCACTGACACTTACAACAAGAACAGTCCCCTCAGCATGGTCCCCAACCACCATCCTCAGATGCAGAGAGGGAGGTCAGTATGGATAAAACAGAGCTGTGTGTGTCGGTTTTTGTCCGTGTGTGTGTTGCTTGTGTGTGGAAGGTGTGTGTTTTACATGTGCTGAAGCATGTTTCTGATTTGGGGCGTACAATCAGACACGGAGTCGACCGCCAGCTCCCCATATGGTAGTGCCAATTAGGACATGGAAGTTTGGAGTGGATACAGGAATGAACCTGAGGGAGATTTGGCATGGGTTAAGGAACGAGATGTTGGGACAAGTGGGAGAAGGGAAGGKGGAGAAGAAGAATGAGATGTGACGAGTTGGAGAAGGGAAGGGGGAGAAGAAGAATGAGATGTTGTGACGAGTGGGAGAAGGGAAGGGAGAGAAGAAGAATGAGATGTGACGAGTTGGAGAAGGGAAGGGGGAGAAGAGGGAAAGGCAAAGACAAAAGGAAGTCTCCTTTGATTTCCTGTTAGTGTCACATGTCGCCTGAGAGAGAGACTGGCTCTCCCATGGCGAGCTCCAACAGTGTGCTTTTAATTAGGAGGAGGAGCAAGAGAAGGAGGGATGGAAGGAGGAATGGATGTGTTCACCAGGCTGGGACCGTGCTGTTTTGTGTATATAGGCTTYATGCTACAGCACTTTCACTTCTGTGAAGTCTTCCCTCCCCAACTGGAGAGACAATCACTATTTCCCCCTCACAACTCACTGTGGATTTATGTTCATTATCCAACTGCCCGCCCACATTTTCCTTCTAACGCACACAGTAGCAGTGTGCATGTGTGTGTGTGTGTCTGTGTGGGTGCGTGTGTGTGTGTGTGTATTTATGTGTGTGCTTGTGTGTGAATATGCAGTCCCCAGCGGCAGTTCATGTAGACAAACAAATGTAAAGTCTCTCGTTCCCTTTGGGGGTGAGTGTCAATTCAACCTTGAGAGAGAAATAACACAAGAGAGAGAGAGTGAGAGAGACACAATATACTGCCATGGGGAAAGAAAGAAGAGATATTGTTACCCCTAGACACACTTAGACACATACTGTACATTCACCCAGTCCAAGGCTAATAACGGCACTAAGTGACTTGTAATTTACAGTACAGTGTGACACAGACGGGGATCTTTTCATCTGAGGAAGACGTCACTGAGGATCCGTCAGATGTCAGTATACGTGTTTGAAATAAAGCCTGAGTGTAAGAACATAAGTATGTCTGCCTGTTTTTTTTCTTGAGTGCTCCACAGCCTGTTAACCATACATTTGTTCTTTTTGGAAGTTTCTGCTGTGTAAGCCCAGTCCAGTTTTCTGTTTCTTGAATGTGCATTGTGCGTCTCTTATCTGTCAGCGCCAGCTGTGGCAGAGGGGGATCTCGAGTGACACCTGTCATTGAGTCATCACGTGTGAAAGGAAGATCTGGGTAACAGACCCTGGATGTTAACATGCTGTCTCTCTGGAATGGGAAGGTGTGAGGATTCGAATGTGTGGTGTGTGGTTATATCTGTGTGTAGGTGTGTGTTTGTGCATGAGGAGGAAAAAGTGATGTGTGTGTGTGTGTGTGTGTGTGTGTGTGTGTGTGTGTGTGTGTGTGTGTGTGTGTGTGTGTGTGTGTGTGTGTGTGCTGTGTGTGTGTGTGTGTGTGTGTGTGTGTGTGTGTGTGTGTGTGTGTGTGTGTGTGTGTGTGTGCGTGTGTGGGAGCTAGAGGTGGAATACGTGTATGTGTGACTGTGAAAGAGTTACACAAAGTGAATGCGAACAGAGAGACCATGTTCGATGGCACCAATGGGG
>NC_036860.1:7140784-7164861 GCF_002910315.2 Salvelinus sp. IW2-2015
TGATATACCTACAGCCCCTCAAAATACCCCCATTTATTTCACCGTGCTGAAACTTGTTGAGCTTGGTGGAACGGTATTCTTTAGGGATACCAGAGACTATAATGGATCTAATACATGTGGAGATTGCAGTCTGTCTCAATTTCAAGAGAACACTTGTTGGATTTAGGCTCCTCTCCTCTCCGTAATTCATCTGTGACTCCTGCTGTTGAACTTGAAGAAGCGAAGCTCATTGGTCTAACTCACTATCTCTACATTCTCTGTCAAAATCCTCTCACTCATCCGCTTTCATGATAAAGATATTGTGCGCTCGTACTTCTTGCTCTTCCTTCGAATTCTTTGAGACATGTTGGTAACAGTACGTTATGTATAAATCTCCTTTCATATTTGACTAATTCTCTCTTTTTCTCTCTCCCCCTCTCTCTCATCCCTCTGTCTTCATCACTCCCTCTTCACCTCTCTCCCCTCTCTCTCTCTTCATCATCCCTCTCGCTCTCTCCCTTCCACCCTCTCTCTTCATCCATCCCTGTCTCTCTCTTATCTCTCTTTGTCTCTCTCTCCACCTCTCTCTCCTCCACCTTCTCTTTTATTCCACCCCTGTGTATCTCTCTCTCTCTCTCTCTCTCTCTCTCCCTCTCTCTCTCTTCTCTCTTCTCTCTCTATGTAGGAGTCTGTAAGCAGTGAGTGCGGACCCGTCTGCCCACTGTCCAGCACATAATGGCAGCTTGGAGCTTCCTCACGCGGCTGCTGAGGAGATCCCACAACCACTTCCACCTTCGTGGGGGAAGCCTGTGGCTCACCGTGCTGTGTCGTCTTCCGCATCGTTCCTCACCGCCGTCGGTGAGAGTCCAATCACTAGAACGAGCAGAGCAAGTTCAATTCTGCAACTCGGGCAGCCCGGCTGCGAGGATGTCTGCTTACGACGCCTTTCCGCCGCTAGATCCGACCGTCCGCTTTGGGGGTCTCCAGATCATCCTGGTGCCATGCCATTCTCAATGACATGGCTACGCCAGTCAACAAGATGCCCGTACCTGGACAGGACAAGGCAACGAGGTTTGGCCATGAACAGGGGGAGGGATGGAGGTGGCCTACACCCAACCGGCAGGCCCAGGAAGATTTCTCTTTGGGCAGGGAGGGTGGGCGGCGTAGCATGGGGCTGGAGGTAGGGACGGGACAAGAAGCGATGGGGCAGGAGGCAGCCACGCGGTGGAGCATGGGCGCTGGAAGTATAGGAGATCGGTAGAGGGGCGAACCGAGAGTCCACAGGAGGAGAAGCATGTGAGCCGAAGGCTGGACAGAGGAAGCCGTATGACACGGAAGTGCATGGGGTGCGGGCTGCTGAGGTTAGTGGGGAGGCCCAGACAAGGAGCCGGCCCTTCGACCGGGGAAGCATGGGGCTGGATCGACCGCCCCCCCGCGGGCCCGGTAACCCTAAAGGGGTACGCCGAGGACCGCGGAAGCATGGGGACTGGAGAGACTGGGCGGGCGGTAGTATAGCTTGTATGGGCTGGAGTTCAGCGTGAGAGCATCCCCACAGTCAGGACAGAGGGAAGTTCAATGGGGGCTGAGCAGGGGTAGCCAGTGACATGGGGAGGCATGGGGGATGGGTAGACTTTGGCAATTAACTGTAAGGGGGCAGTGGGAACTCATGACAGCTGTGGGGAGGTCGCATGAAGCTGGAAGTTTCAGGCGACGCCAAGGGGCAACAGGGAGACGCCCTGAGTGGGGTGGAGGCAAGGGTTTCACATGGCGGGCAGACCTGCCTGTTACGGTAATGGGGGTTAGTCCGGGAACGGGGGAGCCATGGAGTGTGCGGGACTCCCGTTGAGTTGTATGAGTAAGTGTGGTGTGGCCCTCCTAGAGTCTGCAAGGACAGAGCCGCTGGCCGCCCACAGCGAGGCCATGATGGGACTACTTGCGACTGTGGGGGTTGGGTCAGGTGGCGGGCGCGACCCACGAGACTAGAGACCCATCTTCCGAGGCCCCGCACAGGCGATGGGTGACGGGGGCGGGGGAAGCATGGAGCGGACGCTGTGCCGGCCTCACCCCAACGGGTTAGGGGCAAGTGGGAAAGGAGAGATGCGGTAGGCACTTACCCTGAATCATACGGGGCTGAAATTTGTGGGGGCAGAACGCGCAAACTGCGACAGCATCCGCCCGCCCTGGCCCGGCGACCACCAGTATTTGGTGGGGCTGAATGGTACGAATGGCAACGGGAGCATGGGGCGTGAGCTGAGGGACTAGGAGGCCAGGCCAGGGGAGGGACATAAAAAAACGGGGTCTATACTGCAAGGCGGTTGGGGGCTGGGAGGACCAGGGACCCTAGCGGGAGCATGGTTTGGGCTGTGAGAGGGGCAGACAAAAGGGAGCCATGGGGGCTGGATATGAGGCACAGGACATTAGGTGAGGTGATGGGACCAGGATTCTGAGGGGGTTTACTTCCATGGGTCGAATTCTTGCCGGCTCCGGTAGTCCAATTCAGAAAAGTTAACCACAAGGCTAGATTCAGTCGTAGGACAGAAGATCTTGTGTGTAGCGGTGGTTGAAATGTAAATGTAATTTCCAATTGAGCCAGCATATGCAGCATTCACCGATGAAGGCAGTATCCATGTACACGGAAGCATTGCCTTTATTACGCTTGATGATTCTGCACTACAGATTGAATCGAACCCTAAATTCCAATTCGATATCTTACTCATGTGAAAAGCACTAGAAGAGAATTGGTAATCAGAATGTCAGTGTACTTCCTGAATTGAATGATGATTTGAAATGGATTTGTCCCAACCCTGTCCTAAGGCAGGCCAGCTGAGCATGAGGGTGGTTGGTCGTCTCCATATGTTGATGGGATATGAGAAGTGAGGAGCCGTGAAGGGGAAATGTGCGTGGTATGGTCCACAGTGGATATACCTGATATTCCAGGATAATAGTCCTACTATTGGGTGTTTTTTGCAGCAGTGGACTAGGGCTGCAATTAGTCAAATACCTACATTGAGAGTGAACCAACAAGCAATCTAGATGGTACGGACATTGACAAATGCGAACTTCTTTAAATACTGAATAGCAACTTGGAATATTTGTTTATTCTCTCTCTCTCTCTCTCTCTCCTCTCTCTCTCGTCTCCTCTCTCTCTCTCTTCTGTCTCTTCTTCATCCGCCGTTCTCTTTCCCCATGCTATCACGTCTCTTTATTTGCACTTCCATCTCTCTTCTGTGTCTCTCTTGCCGCTCCTCTGTTCTACCCCTCTCCTTTCTCTCGTCTTCCAGTTCTCCTCTCTCCTCTTCTTCCATCGTAAGCGTTCATCCTCTCTCTCTCTCCCTGTTCTCTCTCTCTCGTATTCGTCTCTCGTTCTCCTCTCTCTCTCTCTCTCTCTGCTCTCTCTCTCTCTCTCTCTCTCTCGTCTTCGCCCATCTCTCTCTCAATGCCTCAGTTCGCCTTCTTCTTCTCCCATTGGCAATACACGTCTTCTTGCGACTTCTTTCCTACTCTTGTCTCTCGCGCTGCTAGATAGACTCTTCAGTAACTCCCTCCTGTGCCAATCTCTCACTCCGCTCTCCCTGCTGTCTCTCTCTGCTCTCTTACTCTGCTGCTCTCTCTCTCCTCTCTTCTCTACCTCTCTCTCTAAGGTGATCTCTGCTCTCTCTGCTTCTACTGCTCTCTTCTCCTCTTCTCTCTCTCTCTTCTCTCACCTCTCTTACTATTCGCCCAGCATCAGTTGGAGCAGTACAAAAATTAGTCGTACAACAAAGATCCGTCTCTTGCACTTTCTTCTCTCTCTCTGTTCTCTTCTCCTGTCTCTCTCTCTCTGTCTCTCTCTCTGCTCTCTCTCTCTCTCTCCTCATCTGTCTCTCTCTCTCTGTCTCTCTCGCATCTCACTCTCTCTCTCTCCCTCTTTCTCTCCCATGGCAAGTACACGTCTCTTGCACTTTCTCTCTCTCTCTCTCTCTTCTCTCTCTTCTCTCTCTTTCTCTCTCTCTCTTCTCTCTCTCTCTCTCTCTCTTCTCTCTCTCTCTCTCTTCTCTCTCTGCTCTCTCTCTCTCTTCTCTCTCTCTCTTTCTCTCTCTCTCTCTCCTCTCATCTCTCTCTTCTCTCTCTCTCTCTCTCTCTCTCTCTCTCTCTCTCTCTCCTCTCTCTCTCTCTCTCTCTCTCTCTCTCCTTTCTCTCTTCTCTCTCTCTTCTCTCTCTCTCTCTCTTCTCTCTCAACAGATAGCAGAGGGATAACAGATAGCAGAGGGATAACAGATAGCAGAGGGATAACAGATAGCAGAGGGATAACAGATAGCAGAGGGATAACAGTGAGGGTTCTACAAAGATGGTGTGTTTAATGATGTCATGCAGGAGAGGAAAGGCCAGAGCCAGACAAGAGTCCAGACGGTTGAAGGACAAACTGCCTAATGGCTCTATGTGTTAATGTCAGCTCCTCTCCTCACTGTCAATATGTCCTCATGATACCTATTCATACATGTCGGGTAGGAAGTGTTAACACTGGTGCAGTACTCACTTTTCTGTTTTGGGAGGGAAAAAAGTATTATATATATATATATACAGTGTTACTGTACTACTGTAATGTGAGACTGGTGTYAAAAACACTCCTGTTTATGTGCAGCAGTTCTAGTACACACTTGTGGGAACATACACACATATACACACAYGCACACACTCACACACATACGCACAGAAACAAACACACTCTAAAACAGCAGTATGCACAGCATTCCTGACATCTACAGTACCTCCCTTATCCCAGACAGGCCTTTTATGGTCACAGTGATCAATACTGCACATGTTTTATAGTGAGTCCAGGCAGGCAGCTTCAAACATTCCCATCTCTAACTCTCACTCCCTTCCTGCTCCTCTCCTCTCACTCCTCTCCTCTCACACTATAGGAGACACTAACCAGGGGTCTGAGGAGCTCCAGCTCCAGCCTCCCTATGGGCCCTGGTGAAAAGTAGTGCACTATGTAGGGAATATGGTACCATTTAGGACACACCCTACGGTATGTCTACTAACAGCCAAGSCTCCACTCCCTCCAGCGTTCAGCAGACCTGTATTGGCCTCCCTCTATCTGAGCTCCCAACCTGCGAGGGGGGAGGAAGTTGCTGTGGAGCTCCTTTCAAACCTCAGCCTAAGCTCTTATTTCATGGTTGGGTTTACCTTTCAGTCCGACTCACAATGAGCCTGCACCATTGGAGCTACTTAGCAGTGAAATATATATATTTTTTTTGGTGGAGGTGTCACTCTGTGCAAGAAGGCAACCTGGCTCTGGACACCTGCCCCCCCCCCCCCCCCACTCCCCTGGGATCAGGTAGGAGGGTTGGGGTTTTGCTCCAGTGCCTTGGCTAATGTGGGTCTGCGGTGTGACTCCGTGCTCCACTTGGTTTTGGCCAGGCCGCCTGCTGGTTTACTGGTGCAGTTGGACTGGCTGCCTGAGGCCCACGGCTAACCTACATAGACAGGCTTCATCTCTTCCCACACACACATCCATTTTAATACAGCACTACAACACAACACAACACACAACACACCAACTACACTCCACAATGCCAGTTACACACCAGAACAGCACCGTTAAGTCAACACAATCTGCACCTCAACAGAGGACGGATCACTAAGAGATTTATTTCAAAAGAGAGAGAGTGTGTGTGTGTGTAAATGTGTTCTGTGATAGCTTCAGTTCCTATTGGGATTATTTTGGCTCCTCTCTGCTACACTTGAGCAATTTTTCTTAGGTTTGATATCCTATTGTTTGGTTTGATATCCTACAGCCCTCAAAATACCCCCATTTATTTCACCGTGCTGAAACTGTGTTGTTGGGTTGGAACGGGTATTCTTTAGGGGATACCAGAGACTATAATGGATCTAATACATGTGGAGATTGCAGTCTGTCTCAATTTCAAGAGAACACTTGTTTGGATTTAGGCTCTTCCTCTCCGTAATTCATCTGTGACTCCTGCTGTTGAACTTGAAGAAGCGAAGCTCATTGTCTAATCACTATCTTTACATTCTCTGTCAAAATCCTCTCACTCATCCGCTTTCATGATAAGAATTGTGCGCTCGTACTTCTTTGCTCTTCCTTCGAATTCTTTGAGACATGTTGGTAGACAGTACGTTATGTATAATCTCCTTTCATATTTGACTAATTTCTCTTTTTCTCTCTCCCCTCTCTCTCATCCCTCTGTCTTCATCACTCCCTCTTCACCTCTCTCCCTCTCTCTCTCTTCATCATCCCTCTCGCTCTCTCCCTCCACCTCTCTCTATCATCCATCCTGTTCTTCTCTTTATCTCTCTTTGTCTCTCTCTCCATCTCTCCCTCCACCTTCTCTTTTTTCCACCCCTGTGTATCTCTCTCTCTCTCTCATCCTCTCTCTTCTCTCGTCTCTCTCTCTCTCTCTCTCTCTCTGTAGAGTCTGTGAGCAGGTGAGTGCGGGACCCTGTCTGCCACTGTCCAGCGACATAATGAGCTGGAGCTTCCTCACGCGGCTGCTGGAGGAGATCCACAACCACTCCACCTTCGTGGGAAGCTGTGGCTCACCGTGCTTGTCGTCTTCCGCATCGTCCTCACCGCCGTCGGGGGAGAGTCCATCTACTATGACGAGCAGAGCAAGTTCATTCTGCAACTCGGGCCAGCGGGCTGCGAGAATGTCTGCTACGACGCCCTTCGGCGCTATCGCACGTCCGCTTTTGGGTCTTCCAGATCATCCTGGTGCCATGCCATCTCTAATTACATGGGCTACGCCGTCAACAGATCGCCCGGCTGGACGAGGACAAGGCGGGGGAGGGTTGGCCACTGAGACAGGGGGAGGGGATGGAGGTGGCTACACCCACCGGAGGCCCAGGAAGATCTGCTTCGGGCGCGGCAGCACCGGGGTATAGAGGGAGACCAGGACCAGGACCAAGAGGATGACCCTATGATCTACGAGGTGCCTGAGCCCGAGCCCCCTCGCCGGGTCGACCCGCTGGCCCCGCGGCCCAAGCCCAAGGTACGCCATGACGGGCGGCGCGTATCCAGGGTGACGGGCTGATGCGTATCTACGTGCTGCAGCTGGTGACTCGCACGGCGCTGGAGGCAGGCTTCCTGGCGGGCCAGTACCTGCTGTACGGCTTCCGTGTGATTCCCGTGTTGTGTGCTCCTTCGAGCCTGCCCCACAGCGTGGACTGCTTCGTGTCGCGGCCCACGGAGAAGACATCTTCCTGCGCATCATGTACGGCGTCACGGTGCTCTGCCTCACCCTCAACGTGTGGGAGATGCTGCACCTGGCATCGGGCCATCTGTGACATCCATCCGCCGTCGCCGCTGCCCGCCCCAGGAGGACGAGTACCAGCTGGGCCTGCTGGGACCCAGCGTGGGGGTCTCTGTGGGGGTGCCCGGGCCGGAGCCGGGCGCAGGGGAGGGGTGGTGGGGGATGGGGGTGCTGAGTACGTGGGGTACCCGTTCTCTTGGAACGCCCCGTCAGCTCCGCCGGGCTACAACATCGTGGTGAAGCCGGAGCAGATCCCCTACACGGACTTGAGCAACGCCAAGATGGCGTGCAAGCAGAACCGGGCCAACATCGCCCAGGAGGAGCAGCAGCAGTTTGGAAGCAACGAGGACAATTTCCCCACGGGAGGGGAGGCCCGCGTGGCCCTCAACAAGGACATGATCCTGCATGCCCATGACCAGCTAGAGGCAGCCATCCAGGCCTACAGCCAGCAGCACAGGGCAGAGGAACACCTGGGGGACAACCATGATGACAAGCCCCGAAGCAACATCACCCAGACCCAGCCGCAGCCTCAGCCGCAGCCTCACAAGGAACGCAAGCACCGATTCAAACACGGCAAGGGGGGCAGCAGTGGCGAAGGGACTGGAAGCAGCAGCAACAGCAGTAGTAGCAAGTCAGGGGTGGGCAAGCCTTCTGTGTGGATTTGACCCCGTACACACACAAATAGACAAACACACACACACACACACTCCAGCCCTGGCCTGAGCCAGCACTGACGGAGCCCCATATCCGTGTAGTGTATGTGTCAGTGAGGGAAGGGGTGGTCCCGAAAACACCAGCGCCAGCCCTGAATGGAGGGCTGAGGTAGTGGGATGTCATACTGTCTTTCTGTGGATATTTCAACACCATGTTGTGCCTTTAAAAATCCCACAAGCTGGAGGAGACTAGCCTASAGTAGTAATATGTCAGTGTGGACAGGTGAGGAGAGGTGTGTCAAGAGCATTGGTGATTTTTCAGCGGGCAGTTGTTTGTCTGGGTTGTTGCTGTCTAACCTACAAGACCCCGACACAACTCTCTGAAACAGTCTCKAGTGTTTCTGAACTCTTCCAGTTCTGAAGCAGACACTTGTTCTCTGTTGTCTTCCTACTGTCCCGTCTTCCAGGTAGCCTGACGACTCACACTAAATGATTCTGTAGTTCGCTGCATACTTTAGTCTGAGCCTGCCATCATTGAAGTCGTTTGTGGTGACGAAGGGCACGTGGGGCAATGTACAAAACAAAGTCATCAGCGATTGGATCGTCTCTAACCAATCAGAGTCCATGAGGAATTTTCAAACCGCCGCTTTACCCACGTGTGTTCTGGCTCTGGTCCAACCCATCGGTTTCTGGACCAATCAGATGGCCTCGAATGTGTTGGCATTCGGTGAAGGGTCGGGGAGATACTCAGATCCAGACTCATTGAGGAGAAGAAACTAACGTCTGTGGGCGTGGTGTAGCGTTTGGCCGGAGCAAGGRTTCTGGGCAGCCAGGCAAGTCTTCCAGAGGATATTGGGCTGAGAAAATTACTAAATCGTTATCACCATCTCTTTTTGGGGGATTTCTGATCCATTTATTTATATCCCGTCCATTCTCTTGGTGATCCTGATTTCCATTCCAGATTTCGATCAAGATAATCTGCTGGCTGACTTTCTGCAAAGTCACAGACTTCATAATACATTGGCATCAGAATGAATGGACATCATATATGCATGATCATCATAATTGCAATGAATGACATTGCAATACACAAGACCGTATAAAAACAATGACATCATAATCAATGAATGACATGTGCAAATACAAAGACCTGTATAAAACAATGACTTTATAATGCAATGACATCATAATGCAATGAATGACATCATAATACAAAGACAGTATAAAACAATGACTTTTAATGCAATGACATCATAATGCAATGACATCATGATGCAATGGCTTCATAATGCAGGGATAATAATGAAAAGGTCAATCACAATGTCGATGTTCAAATTCCCTGAAGGCTATTGTCTGTCTATTTTCTCTCCAAGGTCACTGATGTTTAATGTGTGTGTGACTTTATATTTGACCCAGGCCAAGTCTTTGAGTGCATGCATCTTCCAGGTGGAGGGACTGTTCATGGCTTGATCAGATGAAAGTGGTCAGGGAGATGGTTGATGGAGAGTCTGGTGAAGAGGGCTCCTCTTGTAGCCACTGGAGTTCCCCCTCCTTCACAATGTGTATGAGAAGCAATTATTCTCACCATTAATTAATACCATTTATTGACAACTCCCTGTGTAAACCTGCACTCTTTTCACTTTATTTTCTCTGTGTTTCTCCGTCTCTAGTTCTCTCCAGTTTGGACCTGTGTAAGGTTCTCTCAGTACTGGGTTGACATGTTATCTGTCTGGTTATTGAGTGCCCCCTGGTGGTACAGCTTTTAAACTAAGGATTTATCATCCCCTTAGTACAATATTACTTACTTTCATTTGGTATTTTACTAGTACTTACTAATGTCGAGTTACCAATGATCACCCAGCATTCCAAACACCTGAAGTTAGTCTCTCCAGTTACACTGTAGCCTACTGTTTCMTTTTCAACCTCTTCCTTCCAAGAGCCTTCCTTACAGTGTTCTATATGAGACCAACAAGGCTGGAATACAAACAGCTCTCTAAGCTAGCCGTGTTGATGAAGATCTGCCTCTCTGTTCTCCTCTGTCCAAGTATTTCTCTGAACTGCCATATAGGCTGCGTCCCAAATAGCGCCCTATTCCCTATGGGCCCTGGTCAAAWGTACTGCAATATATAGGGAATAGGGTGCCATTTGGGATGAAGCTGTAGAGACCAAACACTGTTAGTGTGATGACGGCAGCGTCACTGCCAAGACGACGTTAGGCTACTATGCAGCCAGGTTGTCATGTAGCTTTGCCAAGGAATACTGTGGCCATGCTACCTGAATCACAAAGGAGAAGAACCTGTGTGCTGTATGTGAGACCAATCCTTTGTATTTTTTTGTAAAGTCGCTCTTTTTTCTATTATGTGTAAGTGTGTTTCGGTGTGTTTTGGGAGGTCTAATGTAGCAGAATTTTCTTTTTTTTTGACCAGTGGTGTTTTTCAAACAAAACTTTTTTTCTTCAATAATGATTTTTAAAATAAACAATAAAGATTGTTTTTACAGATAATTTCTTCTAGAATTTTTTTTCTTTCATTGCCTTCAAATTGTACAAATAATATATTTTTMTAGGTACAATAGTTGTGTATCATGTTGTTGATGTGTAAAATAAAAAATTTAATTGCCAAATGTATCCTTGTATGGAAATAGACTCGTATTTGCCATGTAGCAAACTTCTGGGCCCATATTCAGAAATCATCTCAGGGTAGGAGTGCTGATCTAAGATCAGTTTGGCCTTTTARATTGTAATTACACTCAGTGTACAAAACATTAAGAACACCTGCTCTTTCCATGACATAGACTGACCAGCTGAATCCAGGTGAAAGTTATGATCCATTATTAATCCCACTTGTTAAATCCACTTCAATCAGTGTAGATGAAGGGGACAAGTTTTAAGCCATGAGACAATTGAGACATGGATTGTGTATGTGTGCCATTCAGAGGGTGAATGGGCAAGACAAAAGATTGAAGTGCCTTTGAACAGGGTATGGTAGTAGGTGCCAGRMRCACCGGTTTGTGTCGAGAACTGCAACGCTTTTGGSTTTTTGATGCTCAACAGTCTCCCGTGTGTATCAAGAATGGTCCACAATCSAAACCACATACAGYCAAACAAAAGTTCTGAGTAGTGCTGACCAGCTGTGTGTATAGGAGCGTGCCAGGTTTTGGGCATGGGGGAGAAACTGMCAAATCTTTCTTAGCTCTGCTCGACAGTAACTTTTCCCAATTTTAGGACTAATAATCCTGCTCTTTCTGTCCTAGTTGTACTGTTGGTTTACTATGGGTAGACCTTTCTCCTGATAGGCCTCTCTTAAATTTCACTAACCTATGTAAATCAATCAATTGATCACATTTATTTATAAAGCCCTTTTTACATCATTCGATGTCACAAAGTGCAGTGCAGAAACCAAGCCTAAAACCCTGAACAGCAAGCAATGCAGATGTAGAAGCAAACTAACAGTACTTCATAACCTACAGTAACTCATTCAAATGAAAACAAAAGCATTCCTTGTAAGTAATAATCCTACAGCCTATTGTACAKGTTCAGTGCCCCGTGTCCATAGTTATAAGGCAGCCAACAGGCAGGCATAAATCACAGGAAGTACTCCGTCCAGTCAGCTTCTCTTCTGGCAGTGATTGGCTGATTGGTATGGACGCCAGGCAACCACTCACTCTGCTCTGATCCCAGCAAGCCGCAGGTGTTATATCAACCGCCCAATGAAATGAAATCACATTTTATTGGTCGCATACACATATTTTGCAGATGTTAACGCGAGTGCAGAAAAATGCTTATGTTTCTAGCTCCAACAGTGCAGTAATACCTGACAATACAAAACAATACACACAAATCCTTCAAGAAATGAAGAAAGGAATTAAGAAATATCAGAACGAGCAATGTCAGATTCAGGAATATAAATATATATGTGTATAGACTTTATGGACAGTATATGAATAGAAAAGGTGTGTACAGCCGTAGTTATATAGGATAAGCTTTGACTAGAACACAGTATATACATATGAAGTGGGTAAAACAGCATGTAAACATGATTCAAGTGACCAGTGTTCCATGACCATCTACAGTGCATTCGGAGAGTRTTCAGACCCCTTCCCTTTCTCCCCATTTTGTTACGTTACAGGCTTATGAGACTCGAAATTGAGCTCAGGTGCATCCTGTTTCCATTGATCATCTTTGAGATGTTTCTACAACTTGATTGGAGTCCACCTGTGGTAAATTAAATTGATTGGACATGATTCGGWAAGGCCTACACCTTTCTATATACAGTGCATTCATTAAATATTTAGACCCCTCCCCTTATTCCACATTTTGTTACATTACAGCATTATTCTAAAATKAGTTTAAAAAAAATCCTCATTAAATCTACACACAATACCTCATAGTGACAAAATAAAACAGTATACTTTATTTACATAAGTATTCAGACCCTTTACTATGAGATTCGAAATTGATTGGACATTATTTGAAAAGGCACACAGTTGACAGTGGATGTCAGAGCAAAAACCAAGCCATGAGGTCGAAGGAATTGTCCGTAGAGATCTGAGACAGGATTGTGTTGAGGCACAGATCTGGGGAAGGGCACCAAAAATGTCTGCAYTTTTGAAGGTCTCCAAGAACACAGTGGCCTCCATCATTCTTAAATGGAAGAAGTTTGGAACCACAAGACTCTTCCTAGAGCTGGCCGCCTGGCCAAACTGACCCCTAAAGAGGCAGTGCGAGAGCTGGGCMCCTCTTTGAAATCAAACTGTGTACAGTATATAGACTAAATGCCACAGAGAAAAGGCCCAGACTGGGTTCAAAGTACCTGGGTGTGTTAGGGGSCCGTACAGGGTCTGTAGAGGCTCGACAGGGGCTCTATAGTGGCCTAGAGTCTATGTATGCATCCCAAATGGCACCCTAATCCCTATATAGTGCACTACTTTTAGGGTGCCACTTGGGATGTATCCTCTATAAGCTGTGTGCAGTAGGGGGCAGCTGTCTCTATGTGGCCCCAGCCAGCAGACCTTCAGTGGGACCCGGTCCCAGGCAGTATAGGGGCCATCTCAGAGAGAAGGAAGGCTGAGGCACCATCTGTTCCACATCTGAGCATCAGTCAGTGCGGACTGGGGTGACTTATGGCTCCAAGATGGGGCCTGTGTGGTTTGGATTTGTGTGCATGTGTACGTTCATGTAGGGGCGGACTGGCCACCTAGCATTTCATGCAAATGCCAGATGGGCTGGTCCATTTTTAGCTCAGTAGGCCTATCTAACTTTTGTGCAAAATTATCATTATCTGGCTAATAATGGGGGCCTGAAGGAAAAAATGGGCCAATGTGGGGACCTCAAGAAAGAAACCGGTTTGGTGTCCTCAAGGATAATAATTATCCGGTGTGTTATACAGTGCCTTCAGAAAGTATTCATACCCCTTTACTTATTACCAATTTTGTTTTGTTACAGCCTGAATTCAAAATGGGTGAAATATTTTTCACCCAATATCACCCATCTACACACAATACCCCATGATGACAAAGTGAAAACATGTTTTTAGAAATTTTTGCAAATGTATTGAAAATGAAATACAGAAATATCAAGTATATCAAGTCACACCCCTGAGTAAATACATGTTAGAATCACGTTTGGCAGCGATTACAGCTGTGAGTCTTTCTGGGTAAGTCTCTAAGAGCTTTGCACACCTGGATTGTACAATATTTKCACATTATTCTTTTTAATTCTTCAAGTTCTTCAAGCTATGTCAAGTTGGTTGTTGATCATTGCTAGACACCCAGATCATCAAGGACAACAACCACCCGAGCCACTGCCTGTTCACCCCGCTATCATCCAGAAGGCGAGGTCAGTACAGGTGCATCAAAGCAGGGACCGAGARACTGAAAAACAGCTTCTATCTCAAGGCCATCAGACTGTTAAACAGCCACCACTAACATTTAGTGGCCGCTGCCAACATACTGACTCAACTCCAGCCACTTTAATAATGGGAATTGATGAAATTATGTAAAAATGTATCACTAGCCACTTTAAACAATGCACTTAATATAATTTTACATACCCTACATTACTCATCTCAATATGTATATGTATATACTGTACTGTATATCATCCACTGCATCTTGCCATCTTTATGTAATACATGTATCACTAGCCACTTTAAACTATGCCACTTATGTTTACATACCCTACATTACTCATCTCATATGTATAGACTGTACACATAACCATCTACCTGCATCTTGCCTATGCCGTTCTGTACCATCAGTCATCATATATCTTTATGTACATATTCTTTATCCCTTTACACTTGTGTTATAAGGTAGTAGTTGTGGAATTGTTAGGTTAGATTACTTGTTGGTTATTACTGCATTGTCGGAACTAGAAGCACAAGCATTTCGCTACACTCGCATTAACATCTGCTAACCATGTGAATGTGACAAATAAAATTTGATTTGATTTGATTTGCTTTTCAAGTCTTGCTATAGATTTTCAAGACGATTTAAGTCAAAACTGTAACTCGGCCACTCAGGAACATTCAATATTGTCTTGGTAAGCAACTCCAGTGTATATTTGGTCTTATGTTTTAGGTTATTGTCCTTCTGAAAGGTGAATTTGTCTCCCAGTGTCTGTTGGAAAGCAGACTGAACAACAAAGTGGTTCATAACAAAGGGGTTGCATTCTTATTGACTCAAGAGATTTCAGCTTTTCATTTGTATTAAATTTGTAACAATGTCTAAAAATATAATTGCACTTTGACATTATGGTGTATTGTGTGTAGGCCAGTGACACAAACTATCAATTTAATCMATTTTAAATTCAGGCTGTAACACAATAACATTTAGAAAAGTCAAGGAGTGTGAATACTTTCTGAAGGCACTGTAAATGCCAGGGCCAATTTCGGGTCCTCATCCGCCCCTRCATGCTTGAACGTGTGTGTGTGCAAGTGGATTTGGGCACTCTTCCAGACTCTGTGTCAACATGGTCTCAACATGGTCCCATGGTGCTTGGTGAGTGGGGTTGGAACTAGGAGGCGAGGGTATTCAGCAGAAGTGCAGAAGTGACACCGCTTTCCCAGCACTTCTCATTCCAGCAGGAGACATAATGGCTTGTGATTGGCCGTGTAGGCTGTTTGTCTAACTGTGTGGGTTCTACATTAGACAGATACTTTTCTCAGACGTCACATTGTGTTGATGTCAGGCCCAGAATATAAACTGAAAAAAATAAAAGATCTCCAGTCAGACTGAATCAAAAGTTTTGTCAACTGTGTCTACTCATCAGGAAGCTACATTATCTTCCTTCAGCATGTGTCTGTTGATGTCTATGTAGTTGAACTCTTTATGTGCACGCAGGGATCAATTTGTCTGATGATGGGTAGTCTGTTAGAGGTCCTCTATGTTTGTCAAAGTCACCCTTTGGGGATTTCATCACAAACCAACAGTAGAAAAGCACTGTTTCATAAATAACATAATAACATTTGTGTTTTCCTAGCCTTTTGTAAAGGATGTTTCTGAGAGTTCCAGTCTGGTATCCCCATCAATGTGCTGTATGTCTCCCTGATGCCTGTCTCTTCAGTATAGAARCACCGCATCACCAGAACAAGACAAGACTGACATGGACTTTTGGGATGTTGTTGTATTGTCCTCTTACTGTCAGTCGGGTTCCCGTTTGATTTTGATTGGTGGAGAGCAGCGGTCCTATCAGAAGGATTACAGTCTTACAGGCTGATGCTGTGTCACTATTCCAGCGACCCATGCAGCAGACGGGCCTAATGTGTCACTTCTTCTCATGTCAGCTATGTCATATTTATTTGGCAGTTGTTAATGTGGTGACAGTTGAGTTTCAGGTTGGTATGAGAACATTTCAATCCTTGAGSGAGGCCTTGATTGACTGTCACAGAGGCCCCACTGGTATAAAGCCATTCTTAAAATAGAGGGGATTTTCTACTTGCAATCAGCTTGCTTATAATATCATTAATCATACAACAATGCACCAGTCGGAGACGGAGCGGAGCTGAGAGCAGCAGCTGGCTCTACACTCAGGTCACAGTCCACACGAATGGAATCTCATGAACCCGTGTTCTTGCACCGCAACATGTGGGGACCACTGCTTTCAAACAGTAACAAAAGTATTTTCCCTATTATATGTCCTCGCTGACTGAATTGGCAGTAAAGAAGCTATGTTACAGGGATGCAAACTGGTGAAGGCCCAAAAAGGTGGCACTTTTTTTTTGCACTGAAACATGCATAAAATCCCTGCTACGGGGAAATACAGGTTTTAACTAATTAAACAACAAAGAATATGATCTACATGGTCAGTCTCTGTGTGTAAAATAAAAAGTGGTTAATGTGAACCTAACTCACAGCTAAAAAATGTAAAGAATTTGTATTTATTATGGATCCCCATTAGCTGCACTCTTCCTGGGGTCCAGCAAAATTAAGGCAGTTTATACCATTTTTWAAACATTACAATACATTCAGACTGTGTGASCTCAGGCCTCTACTCCACCACTACCACATATATACAGTACAAAAGCCATGTGTAAGTGTGTGTATAGTGCGTATGCTATCGTGTGTGTGTGTGTGTGTGTCTGTCCCTATGTTTGTGTTGCTTCACAGTCCCCGCTGTTCCATAAAGTGTTTTTTTAAATCAAATGTTACTGCTTGCATGAGTTACTTGATGTGGAATAGAATTCCATGTAGTCATGGTTCTATTTAATACTGTGCACCTTCCATAGTCTGTTCTGGACTTGGGGACTGTGAAGAKACCTCTTGTGGCATGTCTTGTGGGGTATGCATAGGTGTCTGAGCTGTGCTCCAGTGGTTCAAACAGACAGCTCGGTGCATTCAACATGTCAATACCTCTCATAAATACAAGCAGTGATGAAGTCAATCTCTCTTCCATCTTCAGCCAGGAGATATTGACATGCACATAATTAATATTAGCTCTCTGTGTACATCCAAGGGCTAGCCGTGCTGCCCTGTTCTGAACCAATTGTAGTTTTCCTAAGTCCTTTTTTGTGGCACCTGACCACACGACTGAACAGTAATCCAGKTGCAACAAAATTAGGGCCTGTAGGACCTGCCTTGTTGACAGTCCTGTCAAGAAGTTAGAGCAGCGCCTTATCATAGACATACTTCTCCCCCATCTTAGCTACTGTTGTACCAATATGTTTGGACCATGGCAAACAGGGCTAAAGTAAGCAATCCAATGTTATTTGTTGCCTAGACCTTACTGCAAATGACACTCAAGTCTTGAGAAAAAAACAATACACTGATATTACAGTTAGTCATGACAGCCTCTATAATAGAACGCTTGTGACCACACATCTAAATATTGCACTTGGGAGAAAACATCTTAAGTAGGAATAGAAYGAAACAAACAGGCATTCTATTTTTGCTCTATTATAGTGGCCACTATAGACATCGRTCAAGTGCACAAGGCTACATGTGTGCAAAAATAACATTCACTGAGTAAAACATTTAATAAGTGGTACTGTCAAGTTCAACACAACAAAAGCAATATCTTTGGGCTACAATGCATTAATACATTGTACACTTTCTGCCTGTGGACATCTGTTCTACAACGTGCCAGCAGAGCATGATGCCCTTTCTTGGCATAATTGATCTTTCAGGCAGAAAGTACACCTGGCATATCCCTTTTTGGAGTGGGGTTGAAGAAAAGTATGAAAGGGATAATCAACTAGGGGCTATGTGTTCCATGGAAAATAATGAATGAGGTGGAAGGTGTGTTCCATGACCCGCTGGGTGAGTGGAACTGACCTTCCACTGAATTGCATTATTTTCCAGAGAACGCATAGAGCCCCAAGTTGATTATCCCTTTCATACCATGGCTATAATTAAACACATTTGCCGTTAGAAATGTGTTCATTTGACGCTACAAATGTGTTCAACATCCACTGAAGTAGCTAGCAAGTTTACTAGATAGCTACAGTAGTTGCCGTGGTAACCAAACAAACAGACTTGCTAGTTTAGCTAATCAAACCATCGTCTGCGCTTACCATTATGAAAATCAAATAAARAAATGCCAATAATGTTTTCAATTCGACTTTTGCTTCCAAAAGCAGTTCAAACATAGAACATGTAAGAATGAACTATAGCCATTGAATTCTACCTTCCAAATATATCTTGCATTATAGGGAAATAATGCAAGCCCTAGAATGCCCTTCTTACCCATGCATCTAGTTTTAACCTATTACTTACAGCAGCTACAGTGCTAATAAGTGAACTGTCAATCCTGCATCCCCCCACCACACCCTTGCTAATGTTGTTATTTAGTCACAGCACAGATTCTTTACTGTCACCATGGTCACAGGGGGAGAGTATTTGTTGTTATAAGCTTTGACCTGTGAGAGCTGGTAACCATGGAACCCCTTTTTGAAAGAGGGACTCCCCAGAAATGTTTATGGGTGTCATCAATTCCCTGGTCTCTTTCTGTTCMCCCTTCTGTGTTTTTGCCCAAGGCTTCTGTGTCTGGGAGGTTGTGCTGCGTTGTGCCAGTGTGGGCATGGCACTACCCAGAGAACCAACCGGGAGACTGAGGCCTGAGACTGAGGCTGGGGCCCAGGCCATCTCTGTGCAACATCCAGGACTGTCAAATGGTACAAAGAACCAGAATGGAAAAGATCTCTGTTTGAAGGGTTATGTAACATCAGTGTGTTAATGTTATCAATAAAACATACTGTGCCAGGTCACTTTCACACACTGGATTAACATTGGACTAATGACACTCCCTAGATCCTTTTCACAATTGTTTTAMAATTATGTGCAAAAACAATTTCGTGCTCCAGCATCATTAATTCTGAGTTAGTTTGGCCTGGGTAAGGTATCTAGTATAGTCCTTGCTGTGTAAGAACCCTTTGTTGTTATTTTATGTTTACAGAATCATTGAAACACAGTTTTTCTTTCCCAAAATGTATTTTGAAATGATGAAACAAAAAGTGTTGGTATAGTAGTAGGGTCATTCCAGGAAACAAGTCCCTTCTGGTGACCTAATGAGACTCTTAAGGAAATGTTCTCTAAAGTTGTGGGAACATTTGTTGTTAGCTGGGTTTTGGGTAGTCTAACTTGGAGAGAATAAAACGGTTTTATTTCACCTAATTTTAACATTCTGTCACGACGAGCACATGTTCAACTTAATAAAAAGCGTGTTTTCCCATCATAAGAGGTGGAATAAAAAAAATAYTATAGTCAGTGCCTATTACGTGCCAAATAAAGTATCAGGGTTAACCGCAACAGGGTATACCATTTAATCTTAAATCAGCTATTCTCCTTGTGACAGGAGGAATGGAAGCTTGTTGTGTGAAACTGAGAAGGGCACTTGAAAGAAAGCATCACAAAAAAAATGTATTGTAAAAATAATTCTAGCCTGTTCCTATATGGGTAACAGGGTTGACATGTTATGTTCAACCCACTCAGTTTTCCACCACAAAACACCAGAAAATAGCCAAAAAGAGTAGAAGCAGCTCTGCTTTTACACTATGATTTGACTATTAGATATTCAATGTTTCTTTTCARAAACATGTTTAAAAGGAATAGTTTCACCATATTAGTTCAGTTCACGTAACAGGGTTGACCTTAAAAAGACGGCCAGGTCTTTTTTTTTTACCTTAAAATTAATAACTAAATCATGTGAAAGAAATAATAATCTTCAGAAATGACTTTGTTAAAGCAATAAAATAACTAGGGCTTTACAATGATGATGAAAATTGGTTAAGTGGGGTTAAGTGGGTTAGAATCTTTCTTGAAGGCACAAAGGGAGATCTAAGATTCAGAAGTCTTTATTCATATTAAAAAAACATGATGTATTGAATTTTCCATGTGGTCTATATTAAAGGACACTTCGTTTAATTTAACAGTCTTTTAAAATTCAATATTGGTGCACAATTTCTACTTAAAATATCAGAGACAAAAAAGGGACTCATTTCATGGAAGGACCCAGTACCACATTGAATGTATTATACACTATGTCATAATGAGATATAACACATTTAATCATCATTGATATTAAATATAAATCTGAATGTAACAGTCCAGCTGAAGATTGGCCAATCCAGGAGGTATTAGATTGACATAACCATACATTCAGTTAACTCTTAAARGCTCGCATGTGTTTTCTTTTTGCTACAGTCAGGAAGGTGAGTCATATTAGGCACTACACTGACCCCCTCTGTAGTTGGGAAGGCCTCATCTAAACCATACATGTTCCAAAACACTTTGTATTTAAGTCCAACAAAACAAAAACATTCTCTAGATTCCAGCTGGAACACTTGATGATRAATACATCATTGTAAATCTACACAGTATATGATATGCATATTTCATGTATTTACACCCATTTTGGGTACAGTACAAATTATTTGATTGCGGATCAACCTGTTCTGTAGACTCTCACACTGAGAATCTASAAACGGCTGCTGGGGCGACKAAACGTCCCAGCCTCCCCCTTGCTCCTCCACTGTGACCAGACATACGTCACATAAAACATSCCCCTGTGCTGAATACCAGAGTGTTCTGGGCCAGTCGGTGCCATCCCATCTGGCAGGTAGCAAAGACATGACTGGYTAAGTGCATGACTGGGTAAGACTCCTGAGAGAGCCTATAGGAGGGCCCTATGTCCCTGTTGTGTCTGTCCTAGCTGTAGGTAAAGTTCCGGTAAAGGGGTGGGGCCTACCTGGCCGCGGGCGCACACTCTCCCAGGTGTATCCTGAGCACGCCCTGGCTGTGGAGTCTTAGCAGGTGGTCAAACTCAGCGGGCATAGCGTGCACCGTCTTCTTACTCTGCCTGTTGTCGTAGTAATGGTTGGTGAGGGGCTGGTGTCGGTGGGGGTGTTCATTAAAGGGCCAGAACCCGTAGAGATGCACGTTGGCGCACAGCTCCAGCGCCAGGCTAGCCACGATGAGTCCTGTGCTGAGGCGTACCGTCCGCAGGCCCTGGCCCTGCCAGAAGTGCGCCAGACTCTGTAGGTACTCTGGGTTGAGGAAGACGGGCCGCAAGGGGCTGTCAAAGTCCTGGATGGTGTAGAGGGCCCGCAGAGACACGGGCGTGTTKGGGCCGTACGAGAAGGCTGGCAAGAGCATCAGGGAGTCGCCATAGCTACGCAGGCTCTCCACGAAGGGCCGACGACGCTCCTGCAGGCCCCCATATCTGAGAGAGGATGGGATGGAGAGAAAAGGGGAGCGGTGAAGAACAGCTGGAGGAGATGAATTTGACCAGCACCAGAATATATGATCAGGTCATTTCTTAATCCACCACAAAACACCAGGTGATAAGCAGTATGAGAAGCCCAATGAACTCCGAAACTCACTTCTCCATGAGGATGCTGGGATTAGCTGTCACCAGGTCTGTCTTGTTGCCCACGTCTCTCTCATAGCCGTTCTCCAGAGGAGGGAGGTTACACCTGAGAAAGGGAGACATAGAGGGAAGTGGTCAGTGAATTTGTTTCTAACAAGGTTTGAGAGGMAAAGGTCATTATTGTGGAGTAAGTYTTCTGTCTCACACCTGATAACAAACTGGGCGGAGTCGATTCTCTCTCCGCAGCTGCTATTAGCTAGGATTCCCCCATTCCCAACAACAGAACACGTATCCCATGTCGTATTCACAAAAGGATTCTCCTGTAGGCAACACAACATGTGTCATGTCACTCTCTTTCTTAAACACACACTCACACACACTAATCATTGAGGTGACACTCTGGACCAGAGCAACAAACCTTAGCAAAGGTGCTGAACAGTTCAGGGGTCACCTGAAGAGGCTTCCTCTTCTCTCCATCGTACACAACCTTTGATCCCAGAGGAGTGTTGGCCTGTGTCACCATAGCCTTGGTGAGTCCATGACATCTGTTACTCAGAAGAGACCTGAGAACACAACAATAACCTTTTGATTATAAGATGAAGACACCGTATTAAAAGCGTACTGTAAATGAATCGTACTTCATACACACATTTCTCTTATTTTGAAACAGTCTGGTTGATAAGTTAGGTATAAAAACCTACTGGTGATAAATGTAAGAAAATATCAGATATAGGAATACATAAACAAGGCCTCATCTTCATCTTGATATAAATATAAAAATTGGAAAGGGATGATTATTGAAAAGTATTKTCTTTTAGAATTTCCTTCCTTTCAAGTGTTTATTCCTTTACAAAGCTCTGTATACTCAGAGAGAGCTTTACTAAGCCACCATTAGCCTGCAGAGACAGGAAGCTGAGGAAGATAGCCTTGAGAAGGGAAATACAAACTGACTGACTGACGCAATGTGTTCGCAACAATCTTACATAACTCTGCCCTTTACTTCTACTGCTACTAACAGCATGAAGAAGTAAACGCTAACATTTCACAGGTCACTTCTCCTGCTTTGAAGCACACTTCCACGTGCTTTGCGTCTCACTCTTCTAGGAGTAGAAAGGAAACGTCCCCTTTGTTATGGTTAGTGACCCTCACATATTGGTCTTTGGCTAATCTTGGCTGGCTTTTAGTGGGGTTCAGAGTCTGGGTTTATAGTGTGTTTATATTTCACCTGAAATTTCTGAACTTGTCCTCCTGCTTCTTCCAGCTGTGAGAGTAGCGCTCCACCACTTTTTCAGTAACTGTATCCCTTTGACACACACACAGACACACACACACACACACACAGACACGCACACGGACACAAAACAGAGAACATGCCGTTATGAACCATATAATGAAGTTAAGGACAGTAGAGAGACCGATGAGGTGGTTGTTGAGCAGAGAGGATTGTGGGTAGTGGTTGCCAGGGTGTGTATCTAGTCTCACCTGCAGCCCTTGCATGTTCCGGAGGGGACTGGCCCAGAGTTCATAATAGGATCTTTGTGGGGGGGTCTGCCAGGTTGGACATTGCTATGAACACAAAYAGGGACAGAGGAAGACCGAGAGAATAGGAGGATGAGTAGACCTCTGTTTGAACTCAGTACACCACTTATCTTGTCAACGCTTGTATAGCTGCATTGTTTGCTGTTGTATTTGCAGTGTATTGCTTGAGATTATCATGTTACCTTCGTTGAATTAATTGTTTTGATGTGGTAATTTACGGTGTGTTTACATTAAATCAATAGCTGAATGTTGTGCATACTATAACAACAACTTGGTGAGCTAAAGGTGTCACKCCCTGACTACAGAGAGCCTTGTTATTCTCTATTTTGGTTCGGTCGGGGTGTGACTAGGGGGGGGGTGTTCCTGTCTAGGTGTTTTGTTTTCTATGTTGGCCTGGTATGGTTCCCAATCAGAGGCAGCTGTTTATCGTTGTCTTTGAATGGGGATCATATTTAGGCAGCCATTTCCCCACTGGTTTTTGTGGGATCTTGTTTCTGTGTAGTTGCCTGTGAGCACTGCCATGACTTCACGTTTCGTTTGCTGTTTATTGTTATTGTGAGTTTCCTTTACTAAACATGTGGAACCCAAATCACGCTGCACGTTGGTCTGAGTATATTTCCAGTTCGTACGACGATCGTGACAGAAGATCCCACCACAACAGGACCAAGCAGCGTGCCCGGGAAGAGAMGGTATCCTGTCCTTGGGAGGAGATAAAGGAGGAGAAGACATCCTGGACTTGGAAGGAAATTATGGCTGGAGACGAAAGCCTTCCGTGGAAGCAGACTCAGGGAGAGAAGGGAGGACAGCGACGACGCCGGGGTTCGTGGACACAGAGTAAGCCCAAAAGACAGCCCAAATATTTTTKGGGKGGGGCACACGGGGTGGTCGGCGGAGCCGAGGAGTGAGCCAGAGACCATCCGGAGAGAGGTGGTGGCGATGAGAGTGCTGCAGAGCGGGCGTGCTGAGGAGCGTGACACCAGTCCGTTGTCATCTGCACCGGTTTCACGCATCTGGAATCCAGTGCGCCTCCCCAATACGTCCTGTGTTTCCTCCTCGTACTTGCCCAGAAGTGTGCGTCACCGTTCCGGTACAATTTGTGCCGGCCCTACGCACCAGGTCTCCAGTGCGCCTCCACAGCACAATACGTCCYGTGCTAGCTCCCCGCACTCACCGTGCGGAGTGTGTCATCGTTCCGGCACCATCTGTGCCAGCTCTACGCTCCAGGTCTCCAGTGCGTCTCCACAGCCCAGTACGTCCTGTGCCTCCTCCTCGCACACCCCCTGAAGTGCGTGTCCCCAGTCCGGTACGTCCTGTGCCTGCTCCTCGCACTCTCCCTCAAGTGCGCCT
>NC_036860.1:7165964-7178131 GCF_002910315.2 Salvelinus sp. IW2-2015
TTCACGTATCATTTATTCTTCTATGTTGTTTTTGTGAGTTTCATTTGATTAAACTTGTGGAACTCTACGTACGCTGCACCTTGGTCCGTTAATTCATTAGACGATCGTGACAAAAGGGTTACTGAAGGGCAAACACAGCCGTTTAAGGGTGTTTTACTGTTCAAACAGGAAACCCGAAYGCTTGAAGGAGTTTTACAGCAGCATTACAAACGGCAGTGCCAAAAGCAAATTAACTGAAAGACAGGGGACTTTATCAAAAACAGTCTGAGAAGAAATCCAAGGGCAAGGTCAAGCCTGAACTTACTATATACAGATAATCCCCCTTGARGTGAGCTATAAAGAGATATTTTAAGAATACACTACAGAGGGTGCGTGGGTTTCCCTGCTCCACAATGTGACACTCTTGTGGACAGTTATTTATGGTGGGATAATKGGCATATCCTGTAGATGGTGAAAGTCAAACAACACTTAGTTCTATGAATAATCTGAGTCTAAAGTCACATTCAGACAGTTTTATCGAGACATGACTGGAAAAAACCGACTCTCAAGTGTCACTGTCACAGAAGGGCARACACTAAGCTAAAAACAAGCCAACGGTGTGTTCATCGAGCGTGTTTTGGTAACAGCATGAGAATACATTTYACAGTGACTTCTCGATCTCAATCTCTTGTTCTGTTCACCTTTCACTTACTTATCTTCGTCTGCCTACAGGCGACATCTTCCTTTCCCACCGAAAACAGATCACTATTTAAAATCAACATCTAACAGAGCACACCTACAAGCACATGCTAGGTTTGTATGTCTTTTAAAACAATGGGTCAAGGGGAGATAAGATCTGCTATAATATTTTTGTTTGAGTATGATATTTCAAAATGCACCAACGTTGAGCCATCCATGTACCTTTGCAACACCGTCCTCTTATTCTGAAATCCATCAGCTCTGCTGGGGCACAAACAGAAGTTTCTCTCTCTCTCTCTCTCTCTCTCTCTCTCTCTCTCTCTCTTTTCCACCACATAATCAGGGTGTGTCAGTGGTTTATTTAAGATACCCACAGTAACAAGCATTGAGAAAAACCAAACCATTGCTCTGAGGAGAGAGAGAAAGAGAGAAAAGGCGAGTTGGTGGAGGGGGGGACCAGTGAACAGGCATAACCACCAACACCAAACATATCATATTTCACCCCCTGCACAACTCTTACCTTGTTCCAGTAGAGCAGCTACTCACACCAACCGATGTGAAACAATCACACATTAAAAACAGAAGTGTGGCGACTCACTCCCTTCTGTCCTCTCTGTGCCTGTCTGGAGTATATGATGCTAGCGTACACCAGCCAGGCCTAATGCCCCAAACCTAGCCCGTGGCTAAAGGCTCCAACGCCTGCCCAGTCGAGAGGGAGGAAGTTGGGGAGAAGGGGTGTGAAAGGAGTGGGACTCACCGGTCTCTGAAGACATACCAGACGAGTGCAGTCAGGACAGTCCCCAGGATGGACAGGGTGAGCAAAAAGCAGAACAGTCCCCTCATGCCTCTCTCCCCCTACTAAGCCCTCTGGCTGGCCCTCTCCTCTTCTCTCTCTCTCCCTCTCTCCTAGTGTCCCTCACTCCGCACTGACACATTAGTTTGTTTTGGCACCTTTCCCCTCTTTCATTTTATTTTTTCTACCTCGCATGCACCCTCCTCCCTCCCTTTCTATTTCTCCCTGATTGTACCTCACTGCTCACTCTCGCTCTTTCTGACTGTGGTTAATCTTTCTGTCTCACTCACTCCCCCCTCCTTTTCCACCCTCTCTTTCTCTCTCTCTCTCTCTCTCTCCCGCTCGCTCTCTTTCTGAGCGTTTCCAAGCACACCGCTTCTGTAAGCAGGCTATCATATCTCTGTCCGTGCCCTATAAAAATACCTCATGCGCCTCTCTCCCTTCTTTCTCTCCTTTCCCCCCTCTTTTCTCCCTCTCCACTCGGCTCCTGTAGAACTACAATGTCCGTCTTGTCCGCATGCCCTCCTTTACGTAGATTGATGTGACTTGTTTCCTTTCATCTCTCTTTCTGGCTTCCTCTTTCTCACTCCTTCATTCTCACTCTTACTTTCTGTCCACTGTAGTCCCAGAGCTCAAGCTGTTGTTCCTTCTGCATTTTCCAACCCCACCCCTGAGCCCCAGCCTTCTCTGCACTTTCCCCCTCTCTCCCTCCCTCTCTTCCTGTAATATCCGTCCCACCCCCATCCGAACCCCCTCTTCTCTCCCCTCCTCTGCATGAAGAGCAGCCAGTAATATAATTCCCTGGTACTGAATTAGCCCAGGGTCGCTGCTTGACTTGTGTGTATGAGTGTGTGTAGTGTGTAGTTGTGGGTGTGTGTGTGTGTGTTGTGTGTGGTGTGTGTGTGTGTGTTGTTGTGTGTGTGTGTGTGTGTGTGTGTGTGTGTGTGTGGTGTGTGTGTGTGTGTGTGTTGTGTGTGTGTGTGTGTGTGTGGTGTGTGTGTGTGGTGTGGTGTGTGTGTGTGTTCTGTGTTGGGGCCATGGGATTGTATTTTTCGTCCGCCTAGCGCAATGATGGTCAGAGTAGGCATGGGGAAGGGGCTATCGGCCAATCAGATCGACGGTTTCCCTGTTCTCTATCTCGTGCCCTTCTCTGACTGCCCCGTTCCATATCTGGCTGGCTCTGCAAGTTTACTTTCCAGGTGGTTTGCAGGCTCAAGCTCAACTTTGTTTACAGCATCAGGCATCAGTTCTAAGAAGCTATTAATTAAAACTTTTCTCACCCTGAGAGATGATGAGAGAGAAAGAGAGACAAAAATATATACTTTGTGTACAACGCAAAACCCCAAACAATGCATGCAGAGCAGAATTAGGACTATACCTGCTAGTTATCAAGATGTAATTCTACAACCACCTAAAAGGAAGCAATGCCCACACATTCCACCACAAAGCCCTCACCTACAGAGAGATGAACCTAGAGAAGCGTCCCCTCAGCCAGCTGGTTCTGGGGCTCTGTTCACAAACACAAACAGACCYTACAGAGCCCCAGGCCAGCAAAACAATTAGACCCAACCAAATTATGAGAAAGCAAAAAGAGCTTTCTCATATATACAAAAGTATGTGGACACCTCTTCCATATATACAAAAGTATGTGGACACTYCTTCAAATTAGTGGATTCGGCTATTTTAGCCACACCCGTTGCTGACAGGTGTATACAATCTAACACACCGCCATGCAATCTCCATAGACAAACATTGGAAGTAGAATTGCCTTGCCGAAGAGCTCAGTGACTTCAACGTGGCACTGTCATAGGATGCCACCTTTCCAACAAGTCAGTTCGTCAAATTTTTGCCCTGCTAGAGCTGCCCTGGTCAACTGTAAGTGCTGTTATTGTGAAACGTCTAGGAGCAACAACGGCTCAGCCACGAAGTGGTAGGCTACACAAGCTCACAGAACGAGACCACCGAGTGCTGAAAATCATCTGTCCTCAGTTGTAACACTCACTTCCAAGTTCCAAACTGCCTCTGGAAGCAACGTCAGCACAATAACTGTTCGTTGGGAGCTTCATGAAATGGGTTTCCATGGCCGAGCAGGCGCACACAAGCCTAAGATCACCATGCGCAATGCCAAGTGTCGGCTGGAGTGGTGTAAAGCACGCCGCCATTGGACTCTGGAGTAGTGGAAATGCGTTTTCTGGAGTGATGAACCACGCTTGGCAGTCCAACGGACRAATCTGGGTTTGGCGGATGGCAGGAGAACGCTACCTGCCCGAATGCATAGTACCAACTGTAAAGTTTGGTGGAGAATGATTAATGGTCTGGGGCTGTTTTTCATGGTTTGGCTAGGCCCCTTCGTTCCAGTGAAGGGAAATCTTAACGCTACAGCATACAATGACATTCTAGACGATTCTGTGCTTCCAAGTTTGTTGCAATCAGTTTGGGGAAGGACCTTTCCTGTTTCAGCATGACAATGTCCCTGTGCACAAAGCGAGGTCCATACATAAATGGTTTGTGGAGATCGGTGTGGAAGAACTTGACTGGCCTGCACAAAGCCCTGACCTCAACCCCATCGAACATCTTTGGGATGAATTGGATCGCCGACTGCGAGCCAGGCCTAATCGCCCAACATCAGTGCCCGACCTCACTAATGCTCTTGTGGCTGAATGGAAGCAAGTCCCAGCAGCAATGTTCCAACATCTACACCTGCATTGCTTGCTGTTTGGGGTTTTAGGCTGGGTTTCTGTACAGCACTTTGAGATATCAGCTGATGTACGAAGGGCTATATAAATAAATTTGATTTGATTTGAAAGACTTCCCAGAAGAATGGAGGCTGTTATGGCAAGCAAAGGGGGGACCAACTCCATATTAATGCCCATGATTTTGGAGAGTTGTTCAACGAGCAGGTGTCCAAATACTTTTGGTCATGTAGTGTATGTGATCAGATTTTATCAACAAGAGATAAGTCCTGTCTTYAACTTCCAGGGAAAAGCCCCATTGATTATGAGTAACTCTTAAAAGCTACCGTTAATCTGGGAAGTTKCCCAGTAGGCTGGACTGTGCAGTCTTAAGCCTCCCAAAACAATAGAGCTCTAAGACAAGTTCTCCTGGCACATCTCACAGTATGCCGCTGTCTGCCCCTGCCCATGCAAAGATCCTGCTCAGTTATATAAGGGTACTRAATGTGCTACATTATGATTATGTGCAGTAAGGCTAATAAAAGATCATGAAGATCGGTCTGTTAATAACACACACTAGGACTAATAGTGTTGCTAATGTTGGAGCTCACTGAGGCAATGAGGGAGCATAAGGGCAATCTGACCGTGCTATTAGCTAGCTCTGTGTAGGCAGGGAGGAAGGTGAATGGGTGAGTTGTGTAATGGTTTTGTGAACGATGACTGGTGTCTCTATGCTATGCTAGGCTCACGGATTCAGTGATTTATGTAAGCAGCTGGGCCTCCCGTGGGGAATGTGTGCTGTGTGTGTGTGCTGTGTGTTCCATTGGCCTAAGCCGCTGTACCATCTGGGCTTGACGGTGGTCAGGAGGAGGGGTGGATGTTATGTCCTTCTAGTTCCGTTGTGTCATTTCCTATTGCAGACAGAAGAACGGACAGACAGACAGACGAACATACACGGACACAGATAACAGTATTTCCTCTCAGAAAGTAATATGTGTCCTTTCATGATAGAAGAGGGAGTTCTGGGAAAGCTCTTTCTTTTTCCGACTGTATGAACTATGAACCTTGTGTAGACGCCAGATAAATGACTCAGCCCTAGAGCATGAGGCCTGTGGGGAGAAGTACACGGCAGCATGCATGCCTACAAAGATGATATGATCGGAGCAGGACTGTGAAACACTGATAAGAAAAGGTAGTGCCAGCTTGGAACCGTTAAAACAACGAAAGCAGCAGGCAGCAACACTGAGTATATAATATGCCGATAGTAGAAGGAGGCAGTGTTCTCTCTCTCTGTCGCCCTCTCTGTTGATCAAAGTATCCAGGTCTCATCTCGTTTCCCCCGTGTTACATGCTGTCCCTCACACAGCACTCCAAGCCACATTAATTCCTCCTTGTTCCAAGCAAAAATGCCTTTTTTTCTAAGGGCACATTTCTAATCTTATTAAAGCCCCGCTGTCTGGGAACTACCTGCTCTCCACTCCCCCGCCTCCCTCACTTCCCCCGCCTGACTGAATAATTCATAAATTATCAATCTAATTCAATTGAGTATACTTTAACGTGATTAATCTATTATTCAACAGAGAGAGGAGGAATCAGTCCAGTACACTCTCGATAGATTATCAAGATTTGTGAGTGTGTGKGTGTGTTTACTGTTGAACTACTACAGTAGATGTGTGTATGGATAAAGGTCTGTTTGAGAGTTCTAAGTTTATCATGAATRGTTTTCTGTGTATTTAGGTGAGTGTTTTTTGTACCTGTGTATTTGTGTAAGTGTAGATAAGTGCTGCTGGTCTTGATTGTCAAGGTGTTGGTTAAGTGTTGCTGTGTATGTTTCCAGGCTGACATAGCCCAGCTGTTCCACACAGGGAGCCTGAGAAGGAGCTTAGCTGTGGGGGTGGGATGGAGGGGAGGGGCAATTACTTCCTGCCTGTGCCCATGTGACATCACACGGCATGGCTGGGCAGCTTCTGGATACAGGACAGGCGGTAACAAAAGGACCCATTGTYCCCTGGCAAATCAAATCAAATTGTATTGGCAGCATGCACATATTTAGCAGATGTTATTGTGGGTACAACGAAATGCTTATGTTCCGAGCTCCAACAGTGCTGTAATATCTAACAATACACACAAATCTAAAAAGTAAAATGGAATTAAGAAATATATAAATATTAGGACGAGCAATGTCGGAGTCCAGAGTATAAATATATATGTAGGGATGAATAGACGTTATGGACAGTACAGTGGCTTGCGAAATTATTCACCCCCCATGGCATTTTTCCTATTTTGTTGCCTTACACAACCTGGAATTAAAATGGATGTTTGTATAATTTCATTTACACAACATGCCTACCACTTTGAAGATGCAAAATATTTTTKAWTKKKRAAMMAAMMARRAAWTAAAMMAAAAAAMYRRAAMYTWRRSSKKSMWWAMYWWTYMYCCYCYCMAARKYMAWWMYTTKKWRRARMMMCWTTTKSMRSMAWTWMMRSYKSMARKYYYYTKGGGKWWKKYYYYWWWARSYTYGSMMMWYYWASCMMYKGGRWTTTTYCCCATTATTCAAGGCAAAACTGCTCCAGCTCCTTCAAGKTGGATGGGTTCCGCTGGTGTACAGCAATCTTTAAGTCATACCACAGCTCCTCAATTGGATTGAGGTTTGGGCTTTGACTAGGCCATTCCAAAACATTTAAATGTTTCCCCCTAAACCACTCAAGTGTTGCTTTAGCAGTATGCTTAGGGTCATTGTCCTGCTGGAAGGTGAACCTCCTTCCCAGTCTCAAATCTCTGGAAGACTGTAAAATGTTTCCCTCAAGAATTTCCCTGCATTTAGTTCCATCCATCCTCCCTTCAATTCTGACCAGTTTCCCAGTCCCTGCCGATGAAAAACATCCCCACAGCATGATGCTGCCACCACCATGCTTCACTGTGGGGATGGTGTTCTCAATGACAATGATAATAGGCCTTTCACGACACCCCAAAAATTGTATCTGGGGGGCATAGCAGTGGGAAGTAAGGGTGCTGACAAAAACTACTAATCTAAAATAGCATTTGAGAAGTCGTTGKGGAGATGAGTGTTACACACACCTCTATGAAGAGGGAACGCAACACCCTGCTACAACTAAACTCTGTGAAGTAAAAGAGGTATGGACTGTAGGTGCGAGTAAGGATGACAAAAAGGCAGAATGTGGTACCRTTTACAAGGACTTTATTCCTTTACACGGTAATATGGGGRAAATGGGCTGGACGGAACCAAAGCAAAGAAAGTAAATGTCAAAGCCCCCTCTCCTACCTTACCTGCCTACCCACTACTTACCTAACTTAGCACCACCTGGTGCGCTAACCAAAATACAGGGGGTGGTCCGCCCAGGTCTTTCCTAGTGTGCCTAGACAGTGAATATACTACGGGTATATGTATGCCTGCGGGCCTCTTGCCTAAGCACTCCCTAGGTGCCTTCCCCCCTGGGAACAAATGAAACAGAATATCAAACAAACTAAGAAACCAAGGACATCAAATAAGCTCTATCTGATAATGCAACAAACAAACACAGTAAATACCAAATCGCTTTCTGAGAAACAAACACTATATAACCCTCTGCTCCCTGAAAAAAAAAAAAATCTCTCTCCAGCATTTTCTCTCTCTCCAGCATTTTCTCTCTCTCTCCAGCATTTTCTCTCTCTCTCCAGCATTTTCTCTCTCTCTCCAGCATCTTCTCTCTCTCTCCAGCATCTTCTCTCTCTCTAGCATTTTTTTCTCTCCTCTCTAGCATTTTTTCTCTCTCTCTAGCATTTTTTTCCTTCTATGATATTTTTTTTTTTCTCCTCCCAGAAACGATCTCCCAGCAACGATCTCCCTTCTGAACAGAAGCTGGCTTTTATATAGCTTCAGAAGGAATGGGTATTTGAAGACATCTGCGTCCTGACGAGGGGGCGGGGTCAGCTCCAATTAGCCATGGAGTCAGTCGACCAATCAGCTGCTTGGGGAGAATTCAGGAAGCCATCTCCTGAAACACACACTTAAATACATAAACTACAACACAGAAACTGGGGAACGTAAMAGTGAGCCACAGAGTGGATGTAATGTTTGTAAATAGTTTAGCCAAGCAAATGCATTTGTACAGTTAACATTTTCCATTTGGTTCTGTACACCAGCATTTTAGATTAAATGTTTCATATGAGGCGACAGTACAGTCACCGTTTGATGGTATTTGCATTAATATCTGTTTTACAGTTTAGAAATAAAAACACTATGCTCCTTGTCCCCTATTTGAAGTCATTTGGACAAATTCACTTCTAGTGTATTAAAGTACTCAAAACTTTAGTATTTGGGTCCCATATGCCTTGCACACAATTACTACTTTGTGACGACGGGAGGAGATTTTAGTAGGAAGGATAGAGCACCCTACTCCAGCTTCTGCGTTCTTTGTGCACAAATGTTGGAATAACACTTGCACTTTTTCTACTAGAACAGACTTTGCTCAAACTACTTTGAGAAAAATGTACTTACTATGACGTGGTTGTCTCGCCTAACTAAGTCAAAAACCAAAGTTCTCTGAATCCCAATACCACACAGTGTTTACGGTTCTTTAATACCGTTCTTATTATTAAAAAAGGGGGTTACGTGATAAAAGCAAAACAAAACAGAAGGACAGGCCGGGGCACACTCACACCACATGCACACCAGAGTCCATAGTTGTTTGGCATGGAGCGTTCGTCGCGTCAGCATTGTGGTGTTCTGATGCAGTAGTCGTTGCCTCAGCAGTCTTGTCATAGCAGGCCACTTCTGGAGAGGGTGAAGAAAGCCTCATCAGTAATATCATCTGGGCCAGCTTGACCCTTTTGGGGGGCCTAAGAGAGTTTGGATTGCGGGGGCCCCTGCCCTCGCGCCAAAACATTTGTGCTTCACAACATACTCTTAGGGCTTGGGTCTGGATTATATCTAGCTTTTTTAAAGATGTCTGAGCTGGTGATCCAAACGCTACACTTCCAATGATGAAATTAACAGCACTATATACAGTTGAAGTCAGAAGTTTACATACACCTTAGCCAAATACATTTAAATGTCACAGTTCCTGACATTTAATCCTTGTAAAACTTCCCTGTCATAGGTCAGTTAGGATCACCACTTTATTTTAAGAATGTGAAATGTCAGAATAATAGTAGAGAATGATTTATTTAAGCTTTTATTTCTTTCATCACATTCCCAGTGGGTCTGAAGTTTACATACATTCAATTAGTAATTAGTATTTCTTTCATCCATCTGGAGGCATTTTGCCTCAATAAGTGAGCCTCCCTTCAAGTGGTCCTTTATTTATTTCATGTTAACAATTTCTTAAACTTCTGTAATAACTCCCTTCACCCACTGCCGTCCAGTTTGATCCGGCATGCTACAATCAACCACACGTTTACATACCAGCTTGAGTTTGTGAGCCTTCTCATACGAAGAACTTAATTGAGGCTGTGAGGACAGTTGGTAAAACTGTCTTGTCAGATGTGCCACAGGTGTTAGAATGTGATAAGTGTTGGTGATATTCAAGTGGTTTGGATATGCGGGGTGTGGTTTATGTGGTACCCTTTATTGTCTTACTGACAGTATCCCTACCCTTTTCAAATCAACTTATTGCTCGCATGGTTAGCTTAGTCCAGGGGTGTCAAACATACGGCCGCGGGCCGGAACCGGCCCCCAAGGAGGTTCGATCAGGCCCGCAGATAATTTGAAAGTGGAAAAATGCATAAAAGACATGGAATTAATATTTTTAATTCGCTGCAATTCATGGATTATCCGCTAAGGGGCGCACTCTTTCCATCAGAGTAGAAGACAAGCTGCATCACTGAGACAGACTGAAAACAGGAGGGTACATCAATGCGCCATCTGCTGCTTGTTACGACGTTGTTAATACCTTGGTCTCTACCTCTCCCGCTACACCCTCATTAGCCAAATGTCGTTATCCAAACGGAGAAAAGTAGATAAGGAGTGTAGAATTTTCAAAGAAAAATGGACCACGTCTATTTATTTACAGAGATGCACGGAAAACCTTCGTGCTTGGTGTGTTTGCAACAAGTTTCGGTATTGAAGGAATATAATATTCGACGCCACTACGAGACTCATCACAGCGAAAAATATGACGGCTTGCAAGACAACTGAGAAGAGATAAGATTAACGAATTGCTGGCGGGTCTGAGGAAACAGCAGTCAACTTTCATCCAGAGCCGAGAAGTCAGTGAAGCCAGCGGTAAAAGCCAGCTACCTAATTGCTAGCGAAATAGCATTAGCATCGAAGCCGTATTCGACGGTGACTTTGTTAAAACGATGCATGATGAAGCGGCTGAACTTGTATGTGCCGAGAAGCGACAAGCTTTTGCCAATATTAGCCTGACGAGGAATACTATGTATGTTTCATGTATGAAGTTTAAGATTTACAGGACAGGCGAACACTTTCTTCATTACACATTTAAAAATCACTCTCCTTAGTTTGTAAGGTGTACGCAGGATTACATTTAGATTTATATGCGTATGTGTAAGTGGTTTAAACATTCCTTTCTTTAAAAGTCTCATTTAATCTTAAAGTGCATTAACTATATTTTTCAGTACCAATTAAAGTTTGTGCCTTTGTACAATCAGTGGGATCAGTTGCAATGCATATTTGTGAATGATAAAAGTAAATTGCACATTTGTCTAAGGAAATATGAGGTGTTTCATGAAATGTTTTGTAAAAGGATAGTTCATTAAATTTCAATATTTTCCTAATGTTCTTGTGCTTCTTTCACCAAAACAAAGGAAAGACATGAATTTTGGTTATTTATAGCAGAGTATGGTATAATTTTAATGGTCCGGCCCCCACTTGACATCTCCCTAGGCCGTATGTGGCCCACGATGCGAAATGAGTTTGACACCCGCCTGGCTTAGTCCCTTACTTGATCCACACCTGTGATGTACACTACCTGACATGGTTTATTGGTATTTTTATAACTTGTGAATCCACATTGAGCTATGAGGACAGTTGGTAAAACTGTCTTGTCAGATGTGCCCACAGGTGTTAGAATGTGATAAGTGTTGGTGATATTCAAGTGGTTTGGATATGCGGGGTGTGGTTGTATGTGTACCCTTTATCGTCTTACTGACAGTATCCCTACCCTTTTCAAATCAACTTTTATTGCTCACATGGTTAGCTGAGTCCACTCTTACTTGATCACACCTGTGATGTACACTACTGACATGGTTTCATGGGTTTATCAATTGTGTGGGCAGTTCTGAAGTGGCATTGGATTACTTCTATTTACAAGGATATAACCTGTTCTACACAATGACATTGTGTGATTGATCTTACTGTTTTTCCTCAGTCCAGACTTTTCAAAAAGCTTGTAGGAAATTGACAGGACAAACCACTCGATGCATACCATAGCAAAGTAATTGTGCCCTTCTTTTTTTTTTACCAGACCTTACATTTGCCGCATGACGAAGCTAAGAATCTTGATTTTTATTAACTTGTGAATCCACATTGAGCTATGAGGACAGTTGGTAAAACTGTCTTTGTCAATGTGCCACAAGGTGTTAGAATGTGATAAGTGTTGGTGATATTCAAGTGTTTGGATATGCGGGGTGTGGTTGTATGTGGTACCCTTTATTGTCTTACTGACAGTATCCCTACCCTTTTCAAATGAACTTTTATTGCTCACATGGTTAGCGGATGTTATTGCGAGTGTAGGCCAATGTCTTGTGAGTCTAGTTTCAACAGTACAGCAATATCAAAAATTCACAACTACCTAATACACACATCTAAGTAAAGGAATGGAATGAGAATATGTACTTTTCAGGTGTACATCAGCTGACTCATCTAAGCCAATAGTGAAATTGTTTATTTTATGAAATTATTCAAACAATTGCAAGTACAAAATGAAAACTTGTGCACTTTCAATCCTTTTAGTGGGTTTGCCTCGGGAATAAGCTATCATTACATCAACCCTGGTAGGCCTACCTGTTGGACAAAACAGATCCTGTAGAATCATTGCTATGATCCCATGGTCACTGGCAC
>NC_036860.1:7178156-7214239 GCF_002910315.2 Salvelinus sp. IW2-2015
TTAGCCTAATAATGATTACTCCTGTATCAGTCGGCAAATTTTCTTTGCCATTTGAGAATTGTGTGTCCATATTTTAATTTAATAGGGAAGTCGGTTAAGAACAAATCTTATTTACAATGATTGCCTAGACAGGACCGGCCTGAACTGTCTTGTTCAGGGGCAGAACGACATATTTTTTACCTTGTTCAGCTCACAACCGTATCGGTACTGCCGAACACTAAGCAGAATCAACTTCTCCTACTTTTCTCTCCAAATCCCCTGGTCAACATGATCAGACTCACCGCAGTGACCCCACCCTCGTCCTTAAATTTCACCAACACCATGACTCCACCTATCTCAGTACAACACTGCGAACCGAACATCCTCATCACTACCTCTCCTCCGACAAGAACTCCAAAGAATCTCATGCTTCCTCTCTTAACTTTACTCTCACTGCTCTACCTCCAACTATTCCCACTCTACTCCATCCGTCTTCCTAACCCCCTACCTTTCCAGACATCTCTGCGCCAGTAATAGCCCAGTGTTGCTCAACCACCTCCACACGATTTCACTCTCCAAACCACTTTCATGTTCGTTAAATTTCAGCAACTAGACATAACATTGAAGAATATTACTGGCCTTCATTCAGCACATTCAGGTGCGAAACATGTGTTTTGATGCCTGCCTTTGCGCAGGGGCAGCTCATTAACCCCCATACCCCTTAGGGTCCCAATTAACACTCATTCACATGAAACAAATGTTCAAAAGGATTAAACAATTCAAAGGAAGTCACATAAGCAAACCAAAACCCAGCACACAAAATTAAAAATATTAAAGCGCCTAAGTAAATCAATTCAAAATAAAGCACGAGGGAAAAGGACTAAAATAATCATAGGTGACATATGCAATAACTGTAAGTCACTCTGCATATGATCTTGCTAAAAGACTCAAATCTAAAATTGCAGTGTAACGCTGACCTTTAAATATAATTGTCCATCTAAATCAGCATAAAAGGTCTGACCCATTTTGATTTATCCTAAATTAAATGGCTTATTTGCTCTATGATCCCACCTTAGTCCCTCCCATAAAGAAACATTCTATGGGCAGCAGGTAGCCTTAAGTGGCAATGTGGATTCACAAGTTAATAAAAATACCAAATAACCATGTCAGGTAGTGTACATCACAGGTGTGATCAAGTAAGAGTGGACTCAGGAGACAGGGTTGTCTTTCGTACACTTTTTATTGTCATCACTTGACAGAGGGAAGGGCAGGAGGTGCATGCCAGGGACAAGAAGCTGTTTACTTCTTGGTGGTCTCCTCCTCCTTTGACAGGGTCTTGATGATCTCCTCTTTCTTTGCTGCCAGGCGCTCCTCTCTGCGCTTACGGGCCTCCTTTGTCTTGGAACGACGGGCCTCAGCCTGGTCACTGCAGAGAAAAATGGTCAAACAACGCTGTAACTTATCTTTTGGCTGAACACAAATGTACATCTTACCATCTATAAACATTCCTATATAAAGATCTGCTTTTAAGTGCTCATCAGCTCAGTTCCTTCTCCACTAATTCCACTAATACAAAACATTGCACATAGAAAAGTCTAAGGCAGATAGATGAGTTGTAGTTTTGGTTTTAGACTTACCACAGAAGCTTCTTGCGGGCCTTGTCTGCCTTCAGCTTGTGGATGTGCTCCATGAGGATACGCTTGTTCTTGAACACATTACCCTTCACCTTAAGGTAGAGGCTGTGGTACCTGCGGGAAGGAAAGGGGCAAAGCAAGAAGAGCAAATCAATCTACAATACACGCTTTAAACAATTAAATAAATACAAAATGAATAATTTATCAATTAATGAACTACATTTGAATTTCCTTCCTAAATCAAATAGGAATTTGAACAGGGGTTAATCAGATAGCCAAGAGAAACATGACATCAAATTTCAGGGAAGTTTGTGTAACCATTCTCAGGGAAACATTTTTACCAATGTAACTCTGGGTTGATTGTTAGCCATTATAGCTAGCAAGTTCAGCCTAGGCTAGTAGAGTTAGCTAGTTCAACATAATCAATGTGTAAGAGACATCCTTGAAATGGACCCAATAGGAGTTGCTATGCCTTGTGAATCTGTATACTCGAGGGTGGATGTGGAGAACTTACATGTGCCTGTCAATCTTATGGGACTCCCTGTAGCGACGGAGAAGACGACGCAGGATTCTCATACGACGCATCCAGGACAGCTTCTCTGGCATWCGGGCGTTGGCTGTACCCTTTCTCTTACCTGGTAGGGTGGGCAGAGGAAAGGATGGTGTTAGGCCTGAGATTAATACACCCCAAAATTCACAATCCTGTTTTCAATACAAATCAGTTACGTAAATAAAAAGACTACTTGATTGTCATCACTAGTCGATATAGCTACAACAGCATTCACTCACCGATTCCTGTGTGCCTTCCCTTGCGACGTGCCAGCGTGTTCTTGCGRCAGCGGGCGCGAGAGTGCACCGTGACAGGCTTGCGGATGATAAGACCATCCTTTACCAGTTTACGGATCTGCTGGCCTGAGGGGGGACAGAAAATATATGGGTTAGACAAAGCAGGTGAATTTACAGCAACAAATCAATATTCAGTCAACTACTGGGCAGATTATGCACAGGCTACATTAACTACATCACATAGTGCCAAAATAACACGCTAAAACACAAATTGGCTGAATCCTTACGGGAGTTGGCGTTAGCAATCTCATTGGTCTCGTTGGGGTCCAGCCATACCTTCTTCTTGCCACAGCGCAGGACGCTGGAGGCAAGCCTCTTTTGAAGCCTGAGCATGCTGGGTTAGAAATGAAGAGTTAGTTAACGCATTACATTTTGTGTAACGTTGCTAACAACATAACTTAAATGTTTGTAGTGTGAACAGGGGTTAATCAGATAGCCAAGAGAAACGTGACATCACAAATTTCAGCATAGTTTGCGAAACCATTCTCAGAATCATCATATTAACCATTTATCCTATATAACTCCGGGTTGATTGTTAGCCATTACAGCTAGTTAGATGCTAATGACTAAGCGTTACCATGGCTGCAACTGGGCTAACGTTACTCGACGTTAGGCTAGTAACGTTATCTAACTAACGTAAACTCACCCCATTCCGTACAAATGTGCGCAACCACAACATTCAAAGGAGGCTACAAAGAAAACTAATGGGACTGTTGCGACTGAGTTGACTTCAAAATCGGGGGAGTGAACTAGGTTTCTATTCAAGCGTTGATCGACATGGTAATGGCTCTATAGTATTGGAGAAAAGTTGAAAAAAACGGACCCTCCGTTACATCGTGACGTGTCATGTCGTAACGTACAGCACGCATAAAGCAACTATTTCTGTCTTACAATCTCTCTCCACCAGGTGTAGCACTTCTCTCATCATTTAAAAACAAGAAATGGACAGTGACAGGGGTAAGGGGGGATACCTAGTCATTTTTTGCGTCATCATTGCATGCGATCATCATTCTCAAAGCCGCTGTTTACTTCTAAGATCACTTTAGCACCGCCCTAAAAACCCGATTCAAATTCGACACAAACCTTCAAATAGGTATGTAATGACACATTATATAAACTCTTTATAGTGTTTTATTTAAATTTGAGAGGCGATAAGGTGATAAGTTGGACAGATCGAGTGAAAAAAAGCAATTTTCCCACACAACCTCTCTCCTTCTCACTATCACGCATTAGTTTCGCTWYCCCACCCGCCATTTTTAAAAAGACCCGACRGGKCTCATTGSCTGCTTRAATTATGCAGAWRCRGGCAGCGTTTAGGTCATGTAATTGATCATGTTGGAAAGGGGAGAAATTGTGCTTTACAATGGTATTGACATTACAGTTGATCTGGAAGTATTACGTTTTTGGGGCGCTAAAATAAGGGCAATTGTACGGACCAAGGCGATGTACGAGTTTACGTTACTATAGTCGTATAGCTAAATATCATCCACACGGTTACAGTTCTTAGAAAGTGACATGGTTGACACTGAATCTTACAAGACACAAGTAACCAGTTCGCTAATACAAAGCACCGGGGAACATCAGTCAAAATCATGAGACCAGTGTCCAGGTAGGTGTAGGTAACGTTAGCTGTCAAATGCTAACAAAAWGGGGTAGACCAAATTTGCTAGCAACGTAGCTAGTTAGCCTGTCAAATGTCAACACTCAAATTATATGGAACATGGATATCGTTGATACTAACAATATGGGAATCAGACATTTTTTAAACGATCATAATCTAGTCAGCTATGATAGCAAAGCGGTTTAACTCGCATTTGTTTAACGTTAGGCCTGAATGTCTCGTCTCAGAAATCTTGGTCGACAACATGGCCTCCCTGGCTTGGAACATCGTGCGGCACATTTACCTAAAATGTAGCTTTTCAGATTAAATATGTTWAGGGACTTTGACGGTAGTGTCGCGTAAATGTTGGAGCAACCTTAGTAAACGTTTAATGGGCAATTAATGTTTATTTTATAAAAAATATGCGAATTTAGACTCGCACAAAGTCGGTTGGCTTACCTCATGGCTGCTACTGCAATAGAAAAAGGAAGARTCGAGGGACGGACAGGGCCGTACCATTAAAGCTACAGGAGAATCCAAAATGAGATATACAGCGGTTCTTTTGTGAAATAAACGGAATACGACACACATATAATATTTTTCATGTGAAGTGTTAGCATTAAAGTACTAATTTGTAGAGAGAGCGAAAGTAAGAGAGAGCAATATTGTCTGAAATCATAAGATAACGTGTATAGAAAATATGTTCTCCCCTTATCTGGGAATAATAGTATATTCCAAAGGTGGGGAGTGATTTCGCACTGCATTGTGGGTGAAATCATACAAAACGCGGCTCACTACTCCGCCAGAGGAGACCAATGTCGAAGCCAAAGACTAAAACTGTGTCTGTCTGACACTGTCAGAGGAAACGTTTCTGTAAGGCTGGCTACGTTTAGATAAGCAGCCCAAATGTGATATTTTTTCCCCATGAATTGGTCTTTTGACCAGTCAGATCACCTCTGAAAAGATATGTGAAAATATCTGATATATAGCATTTACTTTTACTCAAGTATGACAATTTATTAGTTTTCCACATCCCTGTACTTAAGTACATTTAAAACAAGATACTTTTCGACTTTTACTCAAGTAGTATTTTACTGGCTGACTTTTACTTGAGTAATTTTCTATTAAGGTATCTTTACTTTTACACAAGTATGACAACTGAGTACTTTTTCCACCACCTTGAAGGAGACCCTAAAGTTGAAGCCAAGTTCGTGTGACATGAATGCATTGTTTGATTTCCTCTCTGAACTGAAAGAGATGGAGACCCGCACACTGCCGAGAAAAATAATAAATCCAAAACTGAGGCTTGAATGCAAAATAAAGATTTTTATTAGAACATCATGGTCCCCCAAAAAATCATAAATGGAATGTAAAAACAAAACAAACGTTTTGGCCTCAGGCCATCCTCAGTGTAGATCTTCAGCAGCATGCTCACCTGGCTTCTATTTCAAGGATAATTGCATATGATCAAGCAAGACAGAAAATCAATAAATCTGTACCTTGTACAACATAATGCATGTTCTAGATTATATACAAAAGGTACAAATGCGGACAGAGAAATATCATCAATCATTGCTTTTACATAAACCATGTGAACATTTCCTCKGAATAGATAACACAGGATTGTAATAGAGTATGAAGCTAAAGARACCACTAGATGGGGCTATCGATCACCAATAAGAGGCAATATACCAGCTACAGGAAAAAATTCAATAACAGTTCTTAATTAATAAAATAGAATGTTATTTGTCACATGCAGTGACGATTTTAGCATGTGAATCTTGGTGGGGCAAAAAAAAGAAGAAGTGGATGCATGTCAACAAAGCCACTATAAAATATAACACTAAACAATACATGAATTGCACTATAACGGTGACAAACGGTGCCCACAAACTGTTAGGACCTACAGAAATCTGTCCCAACATCTTACCACTGCTACACCTGGCTATCAGCGGAGCCTTGTCTGGCAGTGAAACAGTTCATTCAGCCTCATTTACTGCCTTTTAAAAAACATAGCTGATATGGCTGACTTGTTTAAACAAATCAAATCAAATCAAAGTTTATTTGTCACGTGCGCCGAATACAACCTTACAGTGAAATGCTTACTTACWGGCTCTAACCAATAGTGCAAAAAAAGGTATTAGGTGAACAATAGGTAAGTAAACAAATGTGGTTTCTAATGACAATTGAGATGTACAAACTATGACATAAGGGGACGACAAGCGGATAAGAGGACACCCGTAATTTCGATTAAGACATTAATGAGCAAGCTAGGACTGACGTAGTCCATATAACTATTTGTTTAGMACTTTTGAAATGTACAGCGGCAGAATTCAGAACATGGGCCGTTCTTACAGTGTTCTCCCTGTATACCAAGTCAGAACCGTAGGATAAATAAAGGGGGCAAGTTTTCGCAGTTCCAAGTTAACAGTTGTTTTGAGCACGGCACAAATCATACTTCATTGACAGCATGGCCAATGTTAAATGTTTAATCCCAGATTTGGGACCACACAGCCAGTCCACTGAATAGCAGGCTAGGGATTGCTTTACAATGCTTGCAGTTAATCACTGATTCCTTCCAAACTACTCGTTGTTGAATTTGCGATTTCCAACTTGTTGTATAATGAATATGTCTAATGGCCGATGAGCACCAATATGTTTTATTTATAATTTCTCTTCATTATTTCTCTTCATATGTCAAGGATTAAAAAGGATTTTCCAGTAGATTGTCGACTTGATTCATGATGATGACTGTTGGCTAAGATTTTGAAAGTATGATGTTGACATGTCAGTCCAATCAAAGCTACTGTAGATATAACGTGATTTGACGTAATTTTATCTGTGGCCAATGACCTTAAGCCTTCTTGGATGAGCACTTCTAATGTAACTCTATGGAGGCACCCAAGGGAATAGAAATTTCTAGCTCTACCCTTAGACTTGTCAGTGACGTAGTGTCCCCATGAGTGACAGAACACTGAGCCAATCATGGTGCAAGGCTCCGTATTTTCTGCTGGCTTGCGCCACCACCACAGAAAGCACGGAGCTAGGCTGAAACACCTGCATTTTGGAGCTGCCTTACTCAAGAAAACAAAAAAGAGACCATGTTTGTATGCTGATTTATTAACTCAATGATATATGTATTATTTTACATTCTTTGCAAAATGATATGTGACACGTATTAATGCAAAAATAACATGCAAAACAGGTAAGCTCCACCCACAAAAAAATATATATCACGAATGACTGGTCGCCACTGGTCACATGAGCTAAATACAACAGGTGTACACCTTACAGTGAAATGCTTACTTACCAGCCCTTAACCAACAATGCAGTTTTAAGAAAATCGAGTTAAGAAAATATTGACTTAATAAACTAAAGCAAAAAAGCAAAAAGTAACACAATAACAATAACAATAACGAGGCTATATACAGGGGATACCAGTACCGAGTCAATGTGCAGGGGTACAGGTTAGTCGAGGTAATTTGTATAGGTAGGGGTAAAGTGAAAATGCATAGATAATAAACAGTGAGTAGCAGCAGTGTGAAAACAAAGGGGGGGGGGGGGGATCAATGCAAATAGTCCCGGTGGCATATTTGATTGATTGTTCAATTGTTCAGCAGTCTTATGGATCGGGGTAAAAGCTGTTAAGGAGCTTTTTAGGACCTAGACTTGGTATAGAAGGGGACTAGGCATGCACCCTTGAGGGGCCACCGTGTTGAGGATCAGCGTGGCAGATGTGTTGTTGCCTATCATTATTACCTGGGGGTGGCCCGTCAAGAAGTCCAGGATCCAGTTGCAGAGGGAGGTGTTTAGTCCCAAGGTGATTAGCTTAGTGAGGAGCTTCAATGGGACTATGGGGTTGAACRCTGAGCTGTAGTCAGCATTCTCACATATGTGTTCCTTTTGTCCAGGTGGGAWAGGGCAGTGTGGAGTGCAATTGAGATTGCATARTCTGTGGATCTGTTGGGGCGGTATGTGATTTGGAGTAGGTCTAAGGTTTCCGGGATGSTGTTGATGTGAGCCATGACTAGTCTTTCAAAGCACGTCAATGCCTGATGGGTGGAGAGTTATGAAATATATCATCCACCTGCATTCTGTCTGGAGAAGACTAAGTTCAAGATTACTACACTACGTGAATGTTTTATCTGCTGAATAGAACAGGAGGACATGAAGGAGACGGGGTGACCAGACTGAAGCCATTTTCCCATAAAACTTCTACCTGCAACTAGCCTTTGCCACAAGCTTTCACCTTCAGGAGCGAAGCCTGGGAGCTAACCTGCTTGCTTTGTTCATGTTCAATTTGATTTGATTTGACTTTGGACTTAAACGCCCTCGAAGCCATTCAGGCTACCCAGCAGCATAGAATGCAACTGACATCTCTCTTCTTGATAAGAAGGCATGCCAAATGGGTTACTGTAGTAATTTTCTTGGCCAAAAAATAACTGTATGACATTGTCATCTGAATCAGGAATTGAATGGACATCAGTAGGCAAACAGCTGGAGAGAAGGATCTCACCTGAATCAATGAGTCAATTAAGCAATAAGGCATGAGGGGATGTGGTATATGGCCAATATGCCACGGTTAAGGACTGTTCTTAAGCACGACGCAACGCGGAGGGCCTCGATACAGCCCATAGCCATGGTATATTGGCCATATTCCATGAACCCCCGAGTTGCCTTATTGTTATTATAAACTGGTTACAAATGTAATTACAACAGTAAAAATAAATGTTCTGCTATACCCGTGCTATACGGTCTCATATACCACTGCTTTAAGCCAATCAGCATCCAGGGCTCAAACCACCCAGTTTATAAAGGCACATAACCTACACACACCACAGAACTGCACTGATAAAGGGACATTCCTTGCATGAGGACCTCACATAAATACTTTACACTGGACTGAAGAAGGGGACGAAAACCAATCTACACTCTGTCACAGCCTGATCTGTTTCACCCGTCTTTGTGATTGTCTCCATCCCCCTCCAGGTGTCATCCATCTTCCCCACTTATCCCTGAGTATTTTTACCTGTGTTTTCTGTCTGTTTGTGCCAGTTCGTCTTGTTTGTCAAGCCAACCAGTGGTTTTGTGTCAGCGCCTGCTTTTCCCCAGTCTCTCTTTTCTCGTCCTCCTGGTTTTTGACCCTTGCCTGACCATGTACCCACCTGCCTAACCACTCTGCCTGCCCCTGAGCCTGCCTTCCGTCCTKTACCTTTGCCCCACCTCTGAATTACTGACCTCTGCCAACCTGACCCTGCCYGCCTGCCGTCCTGTAACTTTGCCCCTGTTGCTGTAATAAACATTGTCACTTCGACACGGTCTGCATCTGGGTCTTACCTTGATACCTGATACACTCAATACATACATACATGTGTGTTTTACATTCATGAACCTCCCTCAATGAAGAAGACTACTTATTCAGACAGGATTTCCTCTCTATTTTATTTTTGTACTCGTTATTGCTACTACTATTTTTATACAAAAAAGGGACATTTTCATTAAGCCTTTAAAAACATATTAATGGGAAAAATGTATTTGTGAAAACTGAATAAATACTGAAGTGAAGTTGATAAATACACAAAGGATGGCGGTCAGATTCAGTAAGAACATAGTAAAAAGTTCTAGATGAACCTAGCTGGCCACATCTGTACTGCTAAGCCTCAATATTATTTGACTATATTATTCCCCTGAGTTAAGCCATGTCAGATCCTTTACTGTGCATCAGACTGTAAGGAGGAATGGACTACAGTATGCCTGTGCATCGCACAGTATGGACATGAATGGACATATATGTACAGTACCAGTCAAAAGTTTGGACACCTACTCATTCAATTCATTCTTTTATATTTACTATTTTCTACATTGTAGAATAATCGTGAAGAGTGAGTTGGACTGCAGAGTGAAGGAAAAGCAGCCAAGTGCTCAACATATGTGAGAACTCCTTCAAGACTGTTGGAAAAGCATTCCAGGTGAAGCTGGTTGAGAGAATGCCAAGAGTGTGCAAAGCACATATGGAATCATGTATTAACCAAAGAAGTGTTAAACAAATCAAAATATTTTTAATTCTTCAAAGTAGCCACCCTTTGCCTTGATGACAGCTTTGCACTTTGCCTTCTTGCATTCTCTCAACCAGCTTCACCTGGAATGCTTTTCCAACAGTCTTGAAGGAGTTCTCACATATGTTGAGCACTTGGCTGCTTTTCCTTCACTCTGCAGTCCAACTCATCTCAAACCATCTCAATTGGGTTGAGTCGAATGATTGTGGAGGCCAGGTCATCTGATGCAGCACTCCATCACTCTCCTTCTTGGTCAAAATAGCCCTTACACAGCCTGGAGGTGTGTTGGGTCATTGTCCTGTTGAAAACAAATGATAGTCCCATTAACCTCAAATCAGATGGGATGGCGTATCGCTGCAGAATGCTGTGGTAGCCATGCTGGTTAAGTGTGCCTTGACTTCTAAATAAATCACAGACAGTGTCACCAGCAAGCGATCACACCAAATCAAATCAAATCAAATCAAATTTTAAGTCACATACACATGGTTAGCAGATGTTAATGCGAGTGTAGCGAAATGCTTGTGCTTCTAGTTCCGACAATGCAGTAATAACCAACAAGTAATCTAACCTAACAATTCCACAACTACTACCTTAATACACACACACAAGTGTAAAGGATAAAGAATATGTACATAAAGATATATGAATGATGGTGTACAGAACGGCATGGCAAGATGCAGTAGATGAGTATAGAGTACGGTATATACATATGAGATGAGTACTGTAGGGTATGTAAACATAAAGTGGCATAGTTTAAAGTGGCTAGTGGTACATGTATTACATAAAGATGGCAAGATGCAGTACATTACATTTTACATTTAAGTCATTTAGCAGACGCTCTTATCCAGAGCGACTTACAAATTGGTGCATTCACTTATGATATCCAGTGGAACAACCACTTTACAATAGTGCATCTAACTCTTTTAAGGGGGGGGGGGGGTTAGAAGGATTACTTTATCCTATCCTAGGTATTCCTTAAAGAGGTGGGGTTTCAGGTGTCTCCGGAAGGTGTGGTGATTGACTCCGCTGACCTGGCGTCGTGAGGGAGTTTGTTCCACCATTGGGGTGCCAGAGCAGCGAACAGTTTTGACTGGGCTGAGCGGGAACTGTACTTCCTCAGAGGTAGGGAGGCGAGCAGGCCAGAGGTGGATGAACGCAGTGCCCTTGTTTGGGTGTAGGCCTGATCAGAGCCTGAAGGTACGGAGGTGCCGTTCCCCTCACAGCTCCGTAGGCAAGCACCATGGTCTTGTAGCGGATGCGAGCTTCAACTGGAAGCCAGTGGAGAGAGCGGAGGAGCGGGGTGACGTGAGAGAACTTGGGAAAGTTGAACACCAGACGGGCTGCGGCGTTCTGGATGAGTTGTAGGGGTTTAATGGCACAGGCAGGGAGCCCAGCCAACAGCGAGTTGCAGTAATCCAGACGGGAGATGACAAGTGCCTGGATTAGGACCTGCGCCGCAGTAGATGATATAGAGTACAGTATATACATATGAGATGGGTAATGTAGGGTATGTAAACATTATATTAAGTGGCATTGTTAAAGTGGCTAGTGGTTACATTTTACATAATTTCCATCAATTCCCATTTTAAAGTGGCTGGAGTTGAGTCAGTATGTTGGCAGCGGCGCTAAATGTTAGTGGTGGCTGTTTAACAGTCTGATGGCCTTGAGATAGAAGCTGTTTTTCAGTCTCTCGGTCCCTGCTTTTGATGCACCTGTACTGACCTCCGCCTTCTGGATGATAGCGGGGTGAACAGGCAGTGGCTTGGGTGGTTGTTGTCCTTGATGATCTTTATGGCCTTCCTGTGACATCGGGTGGTGTAGGTGTCCTGGAGGGCAGGTAGTTTGCCCCCGGTGGTGCGTTCTGCAGACCTCACTACCCTCTGGAGAGCCTTACGGTTGTGGGCGGAGCAGTTGCCGTACCAGGCGGTGATACAGCCCGACCAGGATGCTCTCGATTGTGCATCTGTAGAAGTTTGTGAGTGCTTTTGGTGACAAGCCGAATTTCTTCAGCCTCCCTGAGGTTGAAGAGGCGCTGCTGCGCCTTCTTCACAACGCTGTCTGTGTGGGTGGACCAATCTCAGTTTGTCCGTGATGTGTACACCGAGGAACTTAAAACTTTCCACCTTCTCCCTACTGACCGTCGATGTGGATATGGGGGGTGCTCCTCTTGCTGTTTCCTGAAGTCCACAATCACTCCTTTGTTTTGTTGACGTTGAGTGTGAGGTTATTTTCCTGACACCACACTCCGAGGGCCCTCACCTCCTCCCTGTAGGCCGTCTCGTCGTTGTTGGTAATCAAGCCTACCACTGTAGTGTCGTCCGCAAACTTGATGATTGAGTTGGAGGCGTGCATGGCCACGCAGTCGTGGGTGAAACAGGGTACAGGAGAAGGGCTCAGAACGCACCCTTGTGGGGCCCCAGTGTTGAGGATCAGCGGGGTGGAGATGTTGTTACCTACCCTCACCACCTGGGGCGGCCCCGTCAGGAAGTCCAGGACCCAGTTGCACAGGGCGGGGTCGAGACCCAGGGTCTCAAGCTTGATGACGAGTTTGGAGGGGTACTATGGTGTTAAATGCTGAGCTGTAATCGATGAACAGCATTCTCACATGGTATTCTCTTTGTCCAGATGGGTTAGGGCAGTGTTGCAGTGTGGTTGCGATTGCGTCGTCTGTGGACCTATTGGGTCGGTAAGCAAATTGGAGTGGGTCTAGGGTGTCCGGTAGGGTGGAGGTGATATGGTCCTTGACTAGTCTCTCAAAGCAGCACTTCATGATGACGGAAGTGAGTGCTACGGGGCGGTAGTCGTTTAGCTCAGTTACCTTAGCTTTCTTGGGAACAGGAACAATGGTGGCCCTCTTGAAGCATGTGGGAACAGCAGACTGGGATAAGGATTGATTGAATATGTCCGTAAACACACCAGCCAGCTGGTCTGCGCATGCTCTGAGGACGCGGCTGGGAATGCCGTCTGGGCCTGCAGCCTTGCGAGGGTTAACACGTTTAAATGTTTTACTCACCTCGGCTGAGTGAAGGAGAGCCCGCAGGTTTTGGTAGGGGGCCGTGTCAGTGGCACTGTATTGTCCTCAAAGCGGGCAAAAAAGTTGTTTAGCCTGTCTGGGAGCAAGACATCCTGGTCTGCGACGGGGCTGGTTTCTTTTTGTAATCCGTGATTGACTGTAGACCCTGCCACATACCTCTTGTGTCTGAGCTGTTGAATTGCGACTCGATTTTGTCTCTGTACTGGGACTTAGCCTGTTTGATTGCCTTGCGGAGAGAATAGCTACACTGTTTGTATTCGGTCATGCTTCCGGTCACCTTGCCCTGGTTAAAAGCAGTGGTTCGCGCTTTCAGTTTCACGCGAATGCTGCCGTCAATCCACGGTTTCTGGTTTGGGAATGTTTTAATCGTTGCTGTGGGTACGACATCGTCAATGCACTTCCTAATGAACTCGCTCACCGAATCAGCATATTCGTCAATATTGTTGTTGGACGCAATGCGGAACATATTCCAATCCGCGTGATCGAAGCAGTCTTGAAGCGTGGATTCAGATTGGTCGGACCAGCGTTGAACAGACCTGAGCGCGGGAGCTTGTTGTTTTAGTTTCTGTTTGTAGGCTGGAATCAACAAAAATTACCTCCATGCTTCACGGTGGAACCACACATGCGGAGATCAACCGTTCACCTACTCTGCATCTCACAAAGACATAGCGGTTGAAACCAAACGTCTCAAATTTGGACTCATCAGACCAAAGGACAAATTTCCACCGGTCTAATGTCCATTGCTCGTGTTTCTTGGACAAGCGAGTCTCTTCTTATAATTGGTGTCCTTTAGTAATGCTTTCTTGCAGCAATTCGAACATGAAGGCCTGATTCACGCAGTCTCCTCTGAACAGTTGATGTTGAGATGTGTCTGTTACTTGAACACTGTGAATCATTTATTTGGCTGTAATTTCTGAGGCTGGTAACTCTAATGAACTTATCCTCTGCAGCAGAGCTAACTCTGGGTCTTTCTTTCCTGTGGCGGTCCTCATGAGAGCCAGTTTCATCATAGCGCTTGATGGTTTTTGCGACTGCACTTGAAGAAACTTTAAAAGTTCTTGACATTTTTCGGATTGACTGATCTTCATGTCTTAAAGTAATGATGGACTGTCATTTCTCTTTGCTTATTTGAGCTGTTCTTGCCATAATATTGACATGGTCTTTTACCAAATAGGGCTATCTTCTGTATACCACCCTACCTTGTCACAAACACAACTGATTGGTTCAAATGCATTAAGAAGGAAAGAAATTCCACAAATGAACTTTTAAAAAGGCACACCTGTTAATTGAAATACATTCTAGACGGTTGAGAGAATGCCAAGAGTGTGCAAAGCTGTCATCAAGGCAAAGGGTGGCTACTTTGAAGAATCTCAAATATAAAATATATTTTGATTTGTTTAACACTTTTTGGGTTAGTAAACTCAGAAAAAAAAGAAACGTCCTCTCACTGTCAACTGCATTTATTTTCAGCAAACTTTAACATGTGTAAATATTTGTATGAACATAACAAGATCAACAACTGAGACATAAAATGAACAAGTTCCACAGAACTGTGACTAACAGAAATGGAATAATGTGTTCCCTGAACAAAGGGGGGGGTCAAATCCAAAGTAACAGTTCAGTATCTGGTGTGGCCACAGCTGCATTAAGTACTGCAGTGCATCTCTCCTCATGGACTGCACCAGATTTGCCAGTTATTGCTGTTAGATGTTACCCCACTCTTCCACCAAGGCACCTGCAAGTTCCCAGACATTTCTGGGTGGAATGGACCTAGCCCTCACCCTCTGATCCAACAGGTTCCAGATGTGCTCAATGGGATTGAGATCCGGGCTCTTCACTGGCCATGGAGAACACTGAAATTCCTGTCTTGCAGGAAATCATGCACAGAACGAGCAGTATGGCTGGTGGCATTGTCATGCTGGAGGGTCATGTCAGGATGAGCCTGCAGGAAGGGTACCACATGAGGGAGGAGGATGTCTTCCCTGTAACGCACAGCGTTGAGATTGCCTGCAATGACAACAAGCTCAGTCCGATGATGCTGTGACACACCGCCGCAGACCATGACGGACCCTCCACCTCCAAGTTGATCCCGCTCCAGAGTACAGGGCTCAGTGTAACGCTCATTCCATCGACGATAAACACGAATTCGACCATCACCCCTCATGAGACAAAACTGCAACTCGTCAGTGAAGAGCACTTTTTGCCAGTCCTGTCTGGTCCAGCGACGGTTGGTTTGTGCCCATAGACAACGTTGTTGCCGGTGATGTCTGGTGAGGACCTGCCTTACAATCTCAGCCTATTGCGGACAGTTTGAGCACTGATGGAGAGATTGTGCGTTCCTGGTATAACTCGGGCAGTTGTTGTTGCCATCCTGTACCTGTCCCGCAGGTGTGATGTTCGGATGTACCGATCCTGTGCAGGTGTTGATACATGTGGTCTGCCATTGCGAGGGCGATCAGCTKTCCGTCCTGTCTCCCTGTAGTTTTGATGTCTTCACTATTATTCTACAATGTGGAAAAAAGTACAAATAAAGAAAAACCCTGGAATGAGTAGGTGTGTCCAAAGTTTGACTGGTACTGTATTTATGACCATTATAACAATGTAGTGCTCATATGGGGAAAATAAAATGCAATGTACCTTTGATTATCGTGTCTCATGATTTTAATGTAATGAATATTGACTTATCTGTATAACATTGGAATCAATGTACCGTGTAATTATCATCGTCAGGACTATATTGATGCTTTTCATGTTTTYCTGATTTCATTGAGATGAAGTGAGCGATGTGACAGATAAAATGTATATAAGAAAAACAGTWAGCCAACAGGCTACATATCCTCGCTGATGTACCACTGCCGACAACTGCCTACAGTGCCACTTGAAAAGAGGTGAGCATCTAAAAATGTGGATATCATCTGTGCAACCAGGTGGCAACCTAGTCTAATTGCTTTACCCATTACCCAATCACAAGACATCCCTTCCGTGTTGGTCTCTCGTTGATTAATCAGTGATGAGGGTGGGGCCTTGTCAATGGGGCGTGGACCTATTCCGTTCGCAGCTGGAATCTCGAGTGGAGCGCCCCGTCCGTATTGTCTGAGTGAGGAAACGGAGGGTGGTGGGCTAGGATAGACTGTAGACGACGCAGCTGTTGCTATTGTACTACGCTTGGGAAGCACCCTCCGGGAAACAACGGCAAGTAATTATCTTCGTTGACAATGACTATAGCGACATCATCATAAACATAGGAATTAGAAAATAGAATTGAAAAAGTAAATCAATGGTACAGAAAAGTAGTATGTCCAGRACGCCTTCGACCTCAACCCAGGAGATCCAAATGGACATGTTTGATCAACATCCACACGGACAGGTAAGCAGTAAAGGCTACAACTCAAGCCTACCCGGGAAATCTCACCTTAGGTTTGATGGAGCCAGTCCGCCTGTTGCTGAAGCTTTTTGTTGAGACATTTTGACAGTCCACAGTTTGACTTGTCATAACAGGGACTATACAAGCAGAAAAGCAGGTGAACGAACCAGCTGCGAATAAGATTTAATGGAGTAGGTTATAATTCCCTGAGCAAAAAAAACGTATGGGAATTGTATCAGTAGGACTAATAACTAGGGTAATAACAAAGTAATGCATGTATTCTTCATCTATAGTAAAAGCATTGGTTTGGTCACAGAGGGCCACTAATATGGTAATTAACTGTGGCTGCTGTGTGTCGCTTCTTCCGTTTCTCGTTACCATCTGAAGCTGTTCCACTTTCAAATAGAACCACAGGAATTATAGGCTATGACATTTTTTTAATATATWTTTTTTTACAATTTATGTGTTGGAAAAGTGTGTGTTATTTATGACATGACAATGACTATTTTTGGTTTGACCATTTGATGGTCAATAATTACACAAAGCTGCCTATTATTGTAGGCTAATGCTAAATGATGATTGATGAACGAACTCTGATGTCTTTTACGCAATTAGCGCTATGTGCTACACGTTACTAGTTGGATAAAGTCCACAAGTGATGCAAGCCACGCCCACGTATTAATGGACTGTGTGGACAGTGGACACAATTTTCTCTCTCGTCCGTTTTGCCTTCATGCAGGAGTAAGGACACCGAACTCTGTTTAGATGGCTTTACAGCCTACTCATAGCTAATGCATTGTTGTTTCTTTGCTGCCAGGAACTGTCATGGAATCAAGGTGTTGCTGATTAATGATGAAACTTTTTCCCGAAATGAGAGGGGATGAATGCCGTACACACTGGCAGACACATTTAATGGAATAAGATCGCACATAATTATCATATCATGTGTTATAATGCTCTCCCTTAGGCCATGCCTTTTCTGCCCTCCAAAAAACAGCATATTGGCTTTTGATTATTGCTATATCTGTGCTCATGCAATGTTTTCTTACACAACACTTGTTCTTTTAGAACTCTAAATGTTCAGAATGTAACTTTTTCTGTAGCTATAAATGGCATTCGGGAAGTTACAGTATATGGTAAAACTGGTCGTAAAATCGAATGGGAGGGGGGGGGAAAGAAAAATGACCAGAACAAACCCGCCCACGCTAAGCTCCATCATTGTCTCTCCACGGAAACCGCGACATCACAGAAAAACAACACATACTCTATACAACCCAACACCTCAAGCCATGCCAAGTATGCTTCCTGCACGCCTCACTCTCCCACTCTTTCTCTCTCCATCTCTCTCTCCCTTCCCCATCCTTATTTCTCTCTCTCTGACTGTTTTTAGCTGTCAGATTTCTATCCCTTGCGTGTTAGTGCTGTGCTGAGAGACAGATGGACCCCCCCCCTTGTGTAATGTGGTGGGGAAGGGTTTGTGTGTGGCACTCGGATCAATTAGATATAAAGTTCACGCAGACCTGCGGCGGGTCACGCTGGCATATTTATAACTCAGCTGTGGAGAGACGACCGGGGGACCACACTTGTAGACTACGTCCCAAATGGCACCACATTCCCTAYGTAGCGTACTTATTTTGACTGAAGCCCTGTGGGTCCTGGTCAAAAGCAGTGCACTATATAGGAAAAAAATGTTCCATTTGTGACCGTACTAGTAAGATCCTGGAGGAAAGGCCCCCCGGCCCCCCAGCAACACTGAATGGCAACAACCAACCCCAACAGAGATGAAAACATATGAGCAGGCGCAGGGGAATGCTGAACTGATCTAAATCAAGCCTGGATACAATAGCTCAGATTATAGATTGTGTTTGTTCTTCTGCCTGCAGCACCAGCGGAGGAGTGCTGTTACTGTATGTTTGCCTAGAGAATGTTCGACTGTGCTCTGTTAATGCTGGAAGACAGAGACACACCACAGGCTTGTCCTCCCATCCCTCCCCAGTTTACAGTTCCTGTCTAACAGAGCAGCGCTCGCGTCACACCCACCTCTAATTAGTCACTTAGCCCTGGAGGTTGGTTACCGACAGGAAACCTCCCCTCCCTACTTCCCCTCTATGGCATTTCCCTGCCCTTTACTGTAGCCAGCCTCTCCCCATGGCCAGCTCAATACAACCCACCCCACGCCCCCTTAATTTCCCACAACTCACCTGTCAAGGATGCAGAGATCGTGTTGCGCTTTCTCTTTTCGTCATCCTCTGAATATGATCTATAGTGTGTAGACCACAGAGGATGATGCCCATGTCCGGGCCAGCATTGTTGCGGCTGTTGAGGGCACATTTGTTTAAAAGTTGTCAGCACAGGCAGAGACATACCTCTGGGGACTATGGYGCCCCGGCTCAGTGATGATGAGAGAAGGGTAGGGGAGCTGGACTACAGCTGGACCTACAGCTGGACTCAGACTCTAACAGCGGGTCCATACCTCACACTGAGGAGTATTCTGATTAGACCTGTAGTAAAGTGTACTGGTCTGATCGATGTGGTCATAGCTGTGGGCGCAGGTGTGTGCGTGCGTGTATGAAGGTGGGGTTGGTTGGGTTGCTGGGAGCAGGTGTGTGCGTGCGTGTATGAAGGTGGGGTTGGTTGGGTTACTGGGAGCAGGTGTGTGGCGACAAACTGTACAGTTTGTGCTCACAATGTGAGCATGATTTTGTACATGAAAGAGAACATGGCTCTGAGAAGTTGATCAGGCTTTTGATTGCAGGAATATGTCCCATGTGGGTGTCTACCATTTGAACGCTGCACATATTCATGCATACAGTACATGTGTGAGTGTATTGTATGTTCCTGTGTACTATTCTTGTGGCCTCCGCTCAGGCATCTGTACACACGCATCTGTACACACAGGAGCCCACCAGTCTTCCTGATTGCCAACAAATGCAATTATCCGGCACTGCGTATCCATGGTGACGTGGCCAGGGTGGGCTCTAATGCAGTGGAGGGCCCTGCCCAAGCCAGGCTGATCCCTGGCAAATGGCCTATCACATTACAGGGTCCCGACCCACATGAATAATGACAAGTAATGGAGGTTGAACATGAAGCTGAGCTAAGATGGTGGAGTACACTGGTGCTGGGAGAGGATCAGGACACATTGTCTCCTTTTAACTCCCATCTCTGGCAGCGCTCCATCTGTTCTGGTCATTGTCTTCTATGTCCCTGAAGCTCTCCTGATCATAGAGTTCCAGTATCATAAACAATTGAATTTTGTGGACTTAAAAGTCTTGAGATGAATTTACCGCTAGAACAAAGCTGGGAGGTTTCGTAATGTTTTCWCAACAGAAAATATGTTTGTGAACAAAACTTTGTTCAAGTGTACTTTTTTTWATTAAGACTTGCTTTGTGATGCTTCGTCTAATGTCTCTTTTGGGTTTCTTGTCTCCTTATCTTCCTTCCTTCTAGGGAAAGTATTCCAAACGGAAGAGCCGCTTCAAGCGCTCGGATGGAAGCACCTCCTCTGACACCACCTCCAACAGCTTTGTCCGGCAGGTAAGACCCCCTATTCGCCTTATGCTGTACCTATACTGTASCTTATACGAGACYGCCTGATTCYTCTGGTGATRARTTCAAGAGATTCATAGGTGCGAATAGCCCGATGGATCAGTATGGATATTGCTGCAGCACTGTTRGCGCCTTCTCATATAAGTAACCCAAACACATTCACATGGTCACTAGCACACAGCCGTCCAAGCTCTCTGCAGTTTTACTTACATTGCACKTTGTTAACCTCTTACTCCTCCCCCTTTCCTTTCCTTCTTTCTCATCTGTGCAATCGCTGTCTTATTTCATTTTTTCCTTGACCTTTCTCTGTCACCCCTCATTTATGTTGCTCTCATAAACACAATTGATGCCTCTGCTGTCCTCCCCGGTGGATGCCCCCACCTACTCAGGACTCAATGTTTTTCACTATGAATCAACAATAAACTGGTCAGATTGATGCACCTTGGATAAGAACAAGACAGAGAGTGAGAGAGTGTATCGTAGGGACTCCAGGAGGTAGATCTCCACAATCCTGATTGTCATGTCTTGGTTCCGGGTCCTCGTGTAGGGCTCAGACCCTCCCCAGCACGCCCTCCCCAGGTTCCCCGTGGTTCATTGATCAACACTGTCAGGGTGAGCCCATRGGAGCCTGCTATTCTCCAGCAGGAGAGACAGGCTTTAGRAAATATGTTTCCATGGGGGAAACGTACCACACAGAGACACTTCCTTTCCGGGGGGTCTGGAGAGAGGGGAAGGGGTTTAAGGTGACACGCGTGTCATCTCCATCGCAGCTCATCATGCGGACATKACATTTTATTAAAGCGGCCCCGTGTCATGCCACCATGTGTCCCCTTTTCCTCCCCGACCTCTTCAGWTGAGGGAGGAAACGTTTTGCCCCTGCCTGACGACATTAACCTGCTCGCTATGGGTGTCACACACACAAAAACTCCCCTCTCTTGGCAGTGAACACAGGGAGTGTAGCCTTCCTGTGGATTCTAAAGGTTAGCTAACTTCAGCCTCTGTTGCACCCCTCCCCCTCCCTCCCCTACTCACTGGCACATCTCCTCATTAACTCTGTAAGTCTGCTCTGAGCCGGACATGTACGGTAGCAGGAGCCATTAGAGTGGGTGTGTCCCAAATGGATACCAACCTGTATACAACCTGAATTTGCAGTGAATCCTTCATTTAGATGTCCTAATGCACTATGTAGGCAGGCTGTGTTATGTCTATGTATGCAGCTAGCTGCACTGTATATGTTTGCACCCTCTTGCGCAACTGCGAGCCGAACACTCTTTCCAAGCTTTAAGTCTCACAAACACACACACTGTCACACAATCAGCCAGCAGTGGAGCCGGTACACTGGTCTGGTTTCCATGGCAACCGGCACACTGAATCTCCCCTCTGTGTGCAGGCGCAGTGGGATGGAGAGGAGGAAAGAATGTTTAGATGGATTAGTGTGTGTGTGTGTGTGTACAAGAATAGAGTACTTTAGATACACAGGGAGTGGCAGGCATGTAGTAATGAGCACCATTACTAGCTGTGATTGTAACCTGGGAAAGAAGAGGCAATATGGATGTGAAAGACACAAGATGTAGATCAGATGCACCTCTTGTGACCTCCTTGACTCTTTGGAAATGTTCATTGCTGTTTCAATGTCTGGGCTGATTGAATATGATTTGAGGATTCAATTCTACATATCGCTCTCTTTATCTATCAATCTCTTTCTCTATTTCTCTTCTCTTTCTCTCTCTCACAAGCGCGCACACACACACACATTCAGATGGGTTTTTGTGATCAATACAGTTGGCTGTCCGGCAATGCCCTCCAGCTATTCTACCATAGAGACATGAGATGAGCTGACCCCTACACAACACAGTCAGTGAAGGACCATAATCACTCTGGCATCCCTGGGRGCTCATTTGCCGGGGTTCAGTTTCCTTCTTTTGCCATTCCATTTAGAGCAACTGTGTCAGTCCAACGCTATTAGGTCATGATTAATCATTATTTTTGATGGCACCAGGGTCAGGTCAATTGGCTGTTTCACAATAGAGGGGGCGACTTGTGTTACGTAAAAGAAAGCTGCTCCAAGCTCAGGACAAATAAATTACATTCTACGACCGCAATGTTCACAGGATGAAGYTTATCTTAATAATTCACCCTGAAATCACCTCTTCTCATTTGAGTGAGGAGAATTTGATAAACCGATAGTTACAATTTCCTCCATCTGAGTGGCAGTTAGTCATTTTTCCTCGTTATTTTTCGCCCTCATATTTTCTCAGCTGTGTGTGAGAAATCCTGCTATGGTGTATGTTCCCTTTCCATTGGAAGGGAAAATGTAATCAGTCCTTCTGTCAGTGCAGCCTGGCAGTAGGCTGCTTCTCTTTGAGGAGAGGGAACCAAACAATAGTCTGAGTGGCTGACACTTGGGAGTGGCTCTGAGAATACTAGCCTGCCTGCCTCTCTCTGGCAATCTGTTCCTCATGCTGTGGACCTGGCTGGCTGGCTGCCCGTTCATCACCAGTCAGTCAACCACTCCTGCGGTCCGCTATGGTGAGGCACCTGTCACAGTGTCAGAGGTTGCCCCCTGCTGGTGGAATAGAGACACCAGAGCTGTATGTTCCCCTCCTCCACCCGGCCTCTCCAACCCCCTGCTCTCCTAGCTTAGGCCTAGATTCAATCAGATCAAGCGTTAACCGGCGACAGCCCACACCACCACGACATTTTCTCAGGGATACTTGAAGGTTGGGACTATCCTTGTCTGGCAGGGAAACTTTTTATTTTATAGTTTAAAACAATTATTTTGTTGCATTATTTGAGCTTAAAATGTACATTTAAATTTTTTAATTTTCAAACTACTTTCAATATGATTCATTTCCATGTCTGCTCTGTGCCTGGAAATGCAAAGGATCCCAATTTCATAATAAAAATGTCAATAATGGATATTAAAAAGTATCTTTCTTGTGACTATAAAGAATATATATTTTTTAATTGTTATTCCTATGTCAGTCCAACACTCTTTCCAAGCTGGAGATTTGGCCAACACCGTCAGATTTGTCTAAAATCCTTATTCATGTCCTCATTACATATAGGGCAATGCATGTTCTGGAAAGTTCTCTACTTTTGATAGATTTAAACAGACGATATGGGAATCACCATGGTCACAACCATAAACTGTCAACGCCATCTGGAATATGAACGTTGGTTCAAATATGTTACATTTAATTCGCTTTTAGTCATGACGCAACTGAGGAAAAAACTAATTGCTACTGTGTAAACCACAGAAGAAAACTGCAATTTTTTGTTAACTCCGTGAAACATCAACTCCATCAGAGTGCTRAAAGATCTGATGGAGTGGTTGTTTTTTAATGGGGATTTTCAAATGAATCATTTCCCATATTTTACAGATGTTTCTGTTGCACTTTTCTTTTTAGAGGCAAAAATATGTCTGTCTTGAGTAGTTGTCAACTCCGTCAGTGGCTTGTCAACTATGTCTCTGATGGCTTAAGATAAAAAAAGAAAATGTCATCACCGTTCTGCATCATATGCTTAAACAGTCAAAGTATTTGCTGCGCTAGGCCTAAGGGTTTGCTTTTAWAAATGTTGTTTTATGTTCTACATCTATAGAAAAACGTGCCAAAATGCTCAAGAAATTAGCCCTGCAGCATTTAATAGTGCTATGAAACTTAAAACTTGGATTACATATTTGAATAATTTAACATGAATATTTGAATGATCTATTGTTAGCTTTAGAATTGCTTRGACCTTGCGGGGGGACCCGCTAAACTGCTACGCCACTGCTGATGTTTTGGCGGTGTCATAGGTGGAACCGCGTTGGAGCTGTCACATCGATGAGCAGCCGCTCTTGTGATCATTGTTACGAAGCCACATCCGTTCAACTCGCGTTAGAAATGTAAAAACAAGAACGTGTAGGATATATAGAAATAATGACGCTCAAATTGAACATCATTAAACAAAAATAATGAGGATTTCTATCAGCCTAATCGAGGTGTAGATTACKTCTCACATTCCAGTGTTCGAACTTGTAAACAAGCTGCATGGGATTTCGCTTAGTGCGACTCCGTGCAGCCAATGGCAATGTCCGCTTTAGGTACAGTATAATGCGAGGAGCATCTTGTGGGCTGGACAGCTCTAACGCAGTTCCACCTCCTACACGTCAAAACATCAGCTATGCGGATGTCGACTGAAGCAGACATGATTGAATTGGGCCCTTAGTTTAGCAGGCTGGAGCCATTTTAACACTGACTGACTGCTGCCTGGCTGGCTGGCTGGCTCGCTGGGCCAAAGAATTCAAGTTCAGTTCATCTCCTTCACTAATCTGCCGACTCGTCTTCACTTATTTGCCGACTACTTGAAATGATCTACGTTTGCGTATCTGCTTTCAGGTTGATGAAGTATGATCATTACATAAGGAAGTACGATCTGAAGAAGAAGGGACATGTTCATAGTAGAAGCTGAAATAATCAATTGAAGTGCAACACTTTAGAACTGAAAGCCAGTAGGTATTGTATCTAGTTTGTGTAGCTGGAACAGGTATGCCAACTGTTGCCTGAACTTAATCAAAGAGATTTTAGAATAAACCTGTGTGGCCTTGAAATGTGTCCGTTTTATTTCCCTATTACTTTACGGGGATTAATCACCTCCTGTTGCTGACTGGTTCCAAGTGTGCTGTCATTATTGCGCCACTGGATGTCCTTGTTGCTGCCACTGATACACTGTTCACCCCCCCCCCCCAATCTAGTCACTCCTCCCCTCTAACCATATCATCCCCTTGTTGATGTCCCGTTCTGGGTATAGAAAGACGAGAGGAGAGGGCAGGATAGAGGAACGTTTTTTTTTCCCCTGCCCAGCCTCTCTCCCACGTCCGTGGGGGCATTGAATGACTGACGGCTGCATACCAAGCCCCTTCTGGCTCGCTGCGTTGCGTTCACGGTCCTGTTTCTGTCCTGCCAGGGCTAAATATAATTCCCCAGTTTGCAATGTAGCACAAGTCCTGCAACCTGACCCCCCCCCCCCCCACCCCCCCAGTCCAGCTCCCTCACTCCCCTCTCCTTTCCTCATACACAAGGTTCAGGTTCTTGGGAGTGTGTGTGTTAGAGGGTTAGGACAGCACACTCCTTTCACACATACATACTCTCTCTCTGGCCTCTCTCTTTCAGACACACACACACATACTTTTGGACTTACACACTTGCCGGCACGGTCTCTCTCTCTCTCACCCACACACACACTGCTGGTCGTTGGTGTGGACTGTGGCTTTGCCCCTCTGATTTGCCGTGGTGTGGCGAACGTGGCGAGCGCGGTATGGAGCAGACYGACAGGTATCGCAGGCCCGGCATGGTAAGACAGACCTGGCTAAACCTAAACGCTTTACACTTTTGGTGAGTCTGTTTTGGCACCTGGTCCGGGAAGGGCGCCTTGCCGTACTGTAGGAGTGTGTGTGTGAGACTATGTGGGCGTGTGTGTCAGAGAGGGTTGAAATTTAGGGTTGGTGGACAGGACACATTAACTTAGAAAAAAGTTTTTGATGCGCCATTTCCTAGTCTCTCTCATTCTCGCTCTCTTTGATCCTCTTCTTTCGCCTGCGTTGTGTGATTCCATTTTGGGCTGGGCCACAGCTGCAGGGAARGCGCTGGGGTTTTAATTAGACTTCCAGTCCCCCTGGTAGACTGGCTGCCTGCTGAGGGACCCGCCAGCCTCACTGTCCCAGACCCTAGCCCCTCCAGCCATTTTATGAGGCTTCTTTCTCTCTCTCTCTCTGTCCTGTCCCAGCTGGTCCCAGCCTGGATCCCCAGAGACGCAGATCACATAGTGGCTAACGTCAGTGTTTCCTAACAAAGTGTGTCCATGGGAATGTAATGGTTTTGACCTCCACAAGTTTCAGACCGAGTGCTATATTTATCTTGCTGATTTCTTGATAGGTGGACCCCTAGGAGGGTATTTTCTGACGTTTTTAGTGCTTTTTAATGTTACAGTTCCTAGGCGTATTGTTTTGGTTTCAGAGTACCTTTTTAAAAAATGCTGTAGGTCTCAACAGTATAATTAGACTTGCCTAGTACTACTATCTGCTATTAGCTTATCCTTTTTCAAAAAGTTATTGTTGATATTACTTCATTAGTGCCCACTTTGAGCTGAATCACACCTCTCGGTGTATTTGCGGTGAGGTCTGTACATGACCCCCCTTTTTTTTGTCTCTCTCCTCAGTGCAGGGCCTTTTTTTAAGATAGCAGTTCACAAAGACACGGCTGTYCGTCGTCCAGCCCGTTGTCATGACAACGGCGGGCATCGTGCGCCAAGCACATGGCCATTTAGACATTGGGAAGCGCCACTGGCCTTCGCGAGACACGGAACGTCWCTAACGCTCCTCTCTTAGTACACTGTCGGCTACCAACCTGGCTTTTTAAAAATCTTTTTAATCCTCTGGAAGAGTGTTGCTTGTTGTTCTTCAGTTCCACCGCTGACTGGTGTTGTACCTACTGTTTATGCCAGTGCTGCTGGTGTGGGATGTGAAACCCCTGTAGAATAGGGATTGAGCCTGGGCTGATCATTCTATCCGTCTCCCTCTCCGCTGGCTGTCTGAGTGTGTGTTTGCCCTGTCTCTGACTGGGATTACAGCTGGGTAGACTGTTTGCTCCGATCACACGGAGGGCTGGAGGGAGGGCTGGAGGGAGGGCTGGAGGGAGGGCTGGAGGGGAGAGGCAGAAATACAGCCTAGAGGAGTAGCGAGAGAGTGTGATCTTGTCAGGATTAGAATGTCATAATTAATCATACCAGTGGTTTGGACCGTTATTGTATTTCACTTCGGTATCTTTTCTGGCTATCTTTTCGATCTTATTTCACTCTGCCACACACACCGCTTTCTCACTTTGAATCTTAGTCTGTTTTTATCTGTAGATCTTTATATCATCATCAAGGCGAGGCATGTGACTTTACAACACGCATTCTATGTTTTCAGACAGTCACAAAGGAGGACACTAGATGGATGCATATAATATKCACCCACACATACTGGATACAGTGAGCTCTGAAAGTATTGGGACAGTGACACGTGTTGTGTTGTTTTGGCTCTCTTCTCCAGCACTTTGGATTTGATATGATACAATGAGGTTAAAGTGCAGACTGTCAGCTTTCATTTGAGGGTATTTTCATCAATATCGTCGGGTGAACCGTTGAGATTATTACCTCACTTTTTGTACATAGTCCCCCCATTTTTAGGGGACCAAAAGTATTGGAACAAATTCATTTATATGTGTATTAAAGTAGTCAAGTTTAGTATTTGGTCCCATATTCCTAGCATGAAATGAATACATCAAGCTTGTGACTCKACAAAATTTGTTAGATGCATTTCCTGTTTGTTTTGGCTGTGTTTCAGATTACTTTGTGCCCGATAGAAACAAATGGTAAATGTACTGTCACTTTCACAGAAAATAAGATATGAACATGTTTCGAAACACTTCTACATTAATGTGGATGCTGCCATGATTTACGGATAATCCTGAATGAATCGTGACTAATTAGGAGTGAGAAAGTTACATAGCATGCGTCTGTAGCTTATGTTACAGTAGCATAGCGGTTWGAGTGTTGGGACAGTAACCGAAAGGTTGCTTGTTCGAATCCCTGAGCCCGGCAAGGTGGAAAAATCTGCCAAATATCCTGCGTCTGTAACTTATGCTGTAGATGCAATGTACACATCTCCAGTCCATAAAGGTATTGTACCATTCTCCCTCCTCCATTACGCCATCACGTATTGGAACAGTTAGTAAGGGCTTCATTGCATCAGAAGAGGCAACATCATGAACATAATTTCTCCCCTCAAGGCAACGCTTTTCACCCCTCATTATTCAATGCTCTTGTCTTTCACACTCCCACTCTTTCCTTTTCCCTCAGTTTTCAACTGAAAGAATTTCTTACTGTAAAATGTATTTAATGGATAAGGAGATATATATGTGTGTGTGTGAATATTTGCCAAGAAAATCTAGTTTGTGAAACCTTCTGCCATGGCTCAGCTTTGAAGTGATTACCCATATCCTCTTCCTCCTCCTCTCCTCCACCGCGACTCTTCCTCCTCCTCCCCTCGTCTGGGGTGGCAGGTAGCCTAGCGGTTAGAGTGCTGGGACAGTAACTGAAAGGTTGCTTGTTAGAATCCCTGAGCCGGCAAGGTGGAAAAATCTGCCATTCTTCCCTTGAGCAAGGCAGCAAACCCCCACAACAGCTCCTCCTTGGGCACCAATGATGTGGACATCGATTAAGGCAGCCCCCCCCCCCCCCCCTCCCCACACCTCTGATTCAGATGGGTTGGGTTAAATGCGGAAGACTCATATTGGTTGAATACATTCAGTTGTGCAGCCGACTAGGTATCCCCCTTTCCCTTTCCTCCTCCTCCTGGCAGACTTCGCTTCTTTCTTCAGTAGGAAGCGAAGTCCGCCATGACGTCTCGCTCAATGACGTCCGACGGTGGTATTCACGTGCTTTGAAATGTGTATGTCTGTGAAACCTTAGAAGGCTTAGCTTACATGCAACATTTTCTGTTATGTCTAAATGTTACCCACCCATACAAGTCAGATACTACTAAAATATTCTAGGACTCTTGTCAATGTATTTGGTGCCATATGTATTACCGACAAGTTCTAGGGAGAACATATACGAATCGTGTCAAATTCTTCGAGATCTTTTCCATACGGGCATGGAGTGACATTATCAGAGACGTGCGTATTATGAAACATTCTGTCTTATTGATTTGGGTGTGACCCAGTCATTGTTATATAAGTCTATGGGCCCAGCTCTATAGGCAAAGCCTTGAAGCAGGATGTTTATCAAACACAAGCTCAGCTGTAGCCATTAGTCACCAGTTGAGTGTGTTTCTGAGAGCATGTTAATCTAGCCATTTCTTCTGCCTCCACCACTTCCAAAAGTAGCGGTGCTATTCTGATGGTGTCTCTCATCCTCCTATGTTTATCTCTCTCTCTCTCTCTCTCTCTCTGAACTAAGCAACTGGGCTGGTTACTATGACACTACTGGGATCTCTGGCCTGGCCAATGGGAGAGCAGCTATGGGGATCAGGTGGTCTTTAGCTATTTTGAACAGGAGCTGTGAAGTGAACCAAGCAACTAAATTAGTGACAGAATCCGTTGACAAAGAGAGAGGGAGTGGAAGAGAGGGAAGGACATTATGCAGTAAAGGAGCATGTAGAGAGGCGATGGGAGAGGGAGAAAAAGAGAAAGGTGGAGGAGAGAGAGGACAGTAGGAGAGAAAGCGTAATTAGAGGTATCCATACTGCCTGTTGATCGGTACATCACCCTGGTCTCTGCCTCACACTCCCCTCCCCCTCCAGACTTTATTTGTTTAGTAAAGGATGGATTAAGTCCCTAATTGTGTCTCCCTCTCTTTTTCTCTCCATCGATTTCACTCCCGTCTTTCTGTCTTTTTCTATTCTGCGGGTTTGTTATGTGGCGATGACCAGGTTTGAGTGAGTAGTCACGCATACTGTAAACAACATGCAAGCTGCGCACACACACACACACACACACACACACACCCACACACACACACGCAGACTCACTCATCCCTCTTGCCTCCTCTCTGCCCGCTTTCACTGCATCACAGACCTGTTGCAGCAGTTTAGGGAGTTGCTGTTCTCTGAGTTATTCTGAGGAGGCAGTAAGCTATTCTCTCTTTATCCTCTCTCGTAGACAGACACAGTTCTCTTGGTTTCTTCATCTAGCTTAATTAACCTTTCTATAATATTCAGCTCTCCATGTTGGATGCACCTGTATGGGTTTAGAGGATGACTCAGAGCCGGTAAGGTGGCAACGGCTATTATCATCATTATTAAACACTGCATGTCTGTGTGGGGAGATGGGCAAGGTGTGTTGTGTTGTTTTGTGTTAATGAAACAGGAAGTAGGGATGGTCGGGGTGGATCCCTGGAAGTGTCTAACTGTTGCTTGGTTACGCGCGTGGCATTGCTAAGCCACCGCCGATTTTTTGTTGCGACAGGTGGCTCCACTAGAATCGACGTTCTGTTTGTTATTCATTCAAACCGTATAAAGTGACACAGTAAATATCAAGTATTATCTCTCACTCACATACAGCATTTCTGTTTGTCACGGCAGGTTGCCCTACGTGTACATTTAGCCCTTCAAGTCCTGTCTGGTCTCTATTGCTCTGGAGCAGAGATGGGGGCTGAAGCCGCTGAAGCCTTCACTCCGACCCCTGACCGCTGGTTTTATCATTCTGTGGCATTCTGGGACTCAACCCTTTTCATTTCTTCTTGTCTTTCACACGCTTCTATGCGTAGCAACAGTACCTGYAGTTGCTGTTATAACAGCCAGAGACTAATAGGGAGTCCGAGTTTTCTGATTTTTGTGATGGCACATACTTATGTGCTAATTACCAAATACCTACGTATTTGAACTCCCCATTTTCTCATCGGGGAATTATTTCAAGTCRTTACATATGGTGGATGTCAATTCTCACCACATTCTCACCTCTATTTTAAAACCCCACACCTAATGACTCACTCATTCTGCCTCGCACATTCAGCTGTCCGCATTCTTGTCTGCACCTCCCACGGGTGTATGCAGCAAGCGAGAGAGAGAGTCTGACACCTGGAAAAACAGAACAAGTGAGATAGTTACATAAAGAGAGCACTCAAACATTTGACAAGTGAGCCAGGCTGTACTCCCAGTGCTGGGCTGTAGTGTACAGTATACCAGGCAGGGAACGCTCCGCTCTGAGCAGAGCCCCCCCCAAGAGAGGAGGCCAGGCCAGCGTTTTTATTGTGTGGTATGGGTGGATTAGGGTCAGCCAGAGAGGCTCAGGTTACCAAGCATCACCGGTGGTGGAAGTGGACGAAACCATAGCCACTTCATGAGTAATTTATCAGTGCTAATATTAAATCCGGGGCTTAGGCCTTTTTATCTCTATCTCCCTCTCTCTCTGACACGCCCACACTCAAACACATCAAAGCGCCTGATCAGATGTGATTCAGGTTTGCATATGTGTTTTGATGCATCCACTTCACACTCATATCACACCAGCCAAGTGTTATGTGCCAGACAGTAATGTGTGTATTTGATGAGTAGGCTTGAAGGCAGGCAGGCAGCCAGGCAGCCAGGCAGGCAGGTTCCCTTTGTGCCTCCAGGTTATTAATAAAGGGTGAAACAAAAGAAATGCCACAGAGAGGTGGACCCGATGACAATTATAGGTGATTGTTTGGGATATTTGCCTCGAGCCATTCAAAATGAGGTAGGCACCAGGCAGTAGTACAGAACACACTACAGTACATATTATGGTCTAAACAGAGATGGACAGAACACACTACANGAGATGGACAGAACACACTACAGTACATATTATGGTCTAAATAAAGATGGAGCAAAGCATAGGGAGATGGGGAAAAGACAGGCAGTGGAAAATAACATGTTGAGAGAAGAGACAGCGGGACAGAGTGAAGGAGAGATAAAGCGGAGAGAGAGATCCCAGGGGAGGAAAAAACGGATTATCACGTTGGGCACAAGGCCTTGATTGTGTTATACCACAGAGATGAAACGGTATGAAMATTTCATATCACGATTATAGTGACCAAAATGATCACGGTTATCAGTATTATCGCAGTATTGTTAAAATGTGCTGGAAAAGTTCAAAAAGTACTGATACACTGAAATCATTTCACCAAGTTTTATATTKAAAACCAACAAACAACAAATAAAATTAGCAGCACTATGCACTTTTTGTSTGCATAAACGTTAAAATAATAACATAAACATTAAAGATGGCACCATGTGRCCATGAGAGGTAAACATTTCCCTACTGCAGCTTTAAATGAACACAACCTAAGCAAATCAAATAAACAAACAACAGATACAATTAGCAGCACTCACTTTGTAGTGAGGCACGGCAGCCTCCGAAAGCCAGGCCTCTCAACAATTTGAAATGGCATCATGTCCTTTGCAATGTAATATGAAAGGCCTGCAGTGAGGTTTTGAGCATTTGTTTGATGTGGGTGCATAAGCAGCCTGCCTTTTAAATGCTTGCTCGAGTGTCTGTCACAACTGTAGATGAGGGACAAGTAGCATCACTGGGTTGCCCTGCTGCACGCCTGTAAACAAGGGAATAGCAAATGTATTTATTATTATTATTATTGGTGTTATAATTATTCACTTACACACACACACAGTCAATCTTCTGTGTTGCATTTGAGTGTATGCAATGACCTCATGCACTATTGACATAAATACAAATTAGTTTTAAGAAGACAGTTATAATAATTGCAATGAGCCCAACAATTGACCTAAATACAGGAGTCTTGTACATAAGAGTCTATAGTGTTTCTGCTGTTGGAACACTTTTACAACCAAGTCGACGTCTGCCGGATTTTTAAATTAACAAAATATGTTGATTGGGTGAMTAAACTAAACTCAGCAAAAAAAGAAATGTCCTCTCACTGTCAACTGTGTTTATTTTCAGCAAACTTTAACGTGTGTAAATATTTGTATGAACATAACAAGATTCAACAACTGAGACATAAAATGAACAAGTTCCACAGACATGTGACTAACAGAAATGGAATAATGTGTCCCCGAACAAAGGGGGGGTCAAAATCAAAAGTAACAGTCAGTATCTGGTGTGGCCACCAGCTGCATTAAGTACTGCAGTGCATCTCCTCCTCATGGACTGCACCAGATTTGCCAGTTCTTGCTGTTAGATGTTACCCCACTCTTCCACCAAGGCACCTGCAAGTTCCCGGACATTTCTGGGGGAAATGGACGCTAGCCATCCACACCTCCGATCCAACAGGTCCCGACGTGCTCAATGGGATTGAGATCCAGGCTCTTCGTTGGCCATGGCAGAAGACTGACATTCCTGTCTTGCAGGAAATCACGCACAGAACAGAGCGTATGGCTGGTGCATTGCATGCTGGAGGGTCACGTCAGGATGAGCCTGCAGGAAGGGTACCACATGAGGGAGGAGATGTCTTCCCTGTATCGCACAGCGTTGAGATTGCCTGCAATGAACAACAAGCTCAGTCCGATGATCGCTGTGACACACTGCCCCAGACCATGACGGACCCTCCACCTCCAAATCGATCCCGCTCCAGAGTACAGGCCTCTGTTTAATGCTCATTCCTTCGACGATAAACGCCAATCCGACCATTACCCCTGGTGAGACAAAACCGCGACTCGTCAGTGAAGAGCACTTTTTTCCAGTTCTGTCTGGTCCAGCGACGGTGGGTTTGTGCCCATAGGCGACGTTGTTACCGGTGATGTCTGGTGAGGACCTGGCTTACAACAGGCCTACAAGCCGCAGTCCAACCTCTCTCAGCCTATTGCGGACAGTCTGTGCACTGATGGAGGGATTGTGCGTTCCTGGTGTAACTCAGGCAGTTGTTGCCATCCTGTACTGTCCGCAGGTGTGATGTTCGGATGTACCGTCCTGTGCAGTCGTTGTTATATGTGGTCTGCCACTGCGAGGACTTCAGCGTGTCCGTCCTGTCTCCCTGTAGCGCTGTCTTAGGCGTCTCACAGTACGGACATTGCAATTTATTGCCCTGGCCACATCTGTGGTCCTCTGCCTCCTTGCAGCCAGGCCTATGGCACGTTCACGCAGGTGAGCAGGACCCTGGGCATCTTTCTTTTGGTGTTTTTCAGTCAGTAGAAAGGCCTCTTTAGTGTCCTAGAGTTTTCATAACTGTGACCTTAATTGCCTACCATCTGTAAGCTGTTAATGTCTTAATGACCGTCCACAGGTGCATGTTCATTAATTGTTTATGGTTCATTGAACAAGCATGGGAAACAGTGTTTAAACCCTTTACAATGAAGATCTGTGAAGTTATTTGGATTTTTACGAATTATCTTTTGAAAGACTTTTTTTTGCTGAGTTATCAATAACGTGTTATCGTGTGCAATGGGCGAATAGTCTGCAGACACACAACGCATGCAGCTGAACAACATGTCGTGTTTTTACAAGAGTAGGTAACACTGAAAGCTTTGGTTTACATTATGACAAGCTTTTAGAAAGTTAAGACAGACAAAACCATGACATTTTCCCCCATTCCGAAGTCCCCACATCATGGCGTTGAGCTAAAAGTTAATTTACCTTGCATTCGCTACAAGTAGTGAGTGGTGGCCACGAAGATGACTCAAGAGATCTGAAGTGTTGCCCCATTTCGGAGCGTTTTTTTGTCGTCGTTGCATGTTCTGCAGACAGGGTGACCCATCTTTTGATTTAAGTTTCCCTCAGCACTCTTGTAAAACCCAAAATACAACCACACTTCAGATTTGGTCCTCTTAGAAGGCTGAAAAAATCTCCAGAGGCGCTGTCCACTGCCTTCCGCAATGTTTTCACACAGTAAAACAAAACCCACGTTGCATGCTGCGCCTGCGTCAGACGGTTGCTAACTTTGGTTGATGCTGGACAGTATTTACCTTGAGTTTTTCAAACTGTGGTAATCAAACACCGTTTTAATGAAATTCGTCCGSAATTTTACCGTGGTTTGTCRTGAAACCGGTAACCGTTTCATCCCTAATTCCACACACACCTCTACAGTCCACTCATTTCTCTCCCCCATGTCTGTCTGTTGGTGTTTGTTATGGGGAGGTGTGTGTGTKGTTCCAGTAGTACTATTGCTGTCTTTATTGTCCTTACTGGCACAGGGGTTTTTATTCAAGGACGTGTGGTCATGCCATAGAATACGCTTGTGTACACACACACACACACACACACACACACACACACACACACACACGCTCGTACAAACATACAGCACACTAGAAAAAATGACCATGCCACTATCTCCCACATTCTCCTTCTTTCCTTCTCTCTATACCTCCTATCTCTCTGCCCTCTTTCTTTCTCTCTCTCACACATAAACACTCACTCACTCWCTCACTTCCTTACTGTGTATGTGTGTGTGTTGCAGGGCTCTGCCGACTCCTACACCAGCCGGCCGTCGGACTCAGATGTGTCCCTGGAGGAGGACCCAGAGGCGCTGCGGAAGGAGGCAGACCTACAGGCCCTCGCCACCCTCGAGAAAGCCAAGGTCAGAGGTCACCATGGCCCTTCCCTGTGACCCTGTCCCTCTGTTATACAGTACCACCATACAGCCATACAGAACAGCGCAGTTTTTAACCATTCACCCTGACCCTAACTATACACCTAACTATTCTCGCTAACAGTGTCCCCTCAATGTTTTAGGTACACGGTCAACACATATTATAACATGTATTTCTATTCAATTAACATTCATTAACAGTCTTTGTGACATAATAGACATTGAGCGACATGACAAGTTGAGTAGTATCTCATCTCGTCGCCCTCATGTCATTCATCATTCTTATCCTCTATTCTCATTCTTTGTTCTGCCTTTTTCTTTTGCTCCCACCTCCCCAGACCAAACCAGTAGCCTTCGCTGTGCGGACCAATGTGGGCTACAGCTCTGGGCCCAACGACGACGTCCCAGTGCAGGGCATGGCCATCTCCTTTGAAGCCAAAGACTTCCTACACATCAAAGAGGTACCAGAGCTGCGTAAACAACACTGGGCCATTCTTATTGTTAGATTGTTTCTGAAGATGAGTTAGTCCCCAGACCCTGGAGCTTTACGAAGACAGCGGGATATTGTTCAGTTATAGTATGAACATCCGGTTCTATATATATGTCTGATTGATGTGTCGATAAGCAAGCTAAGATGGCGGCGGTGGTTGCCTTGGCAACAACAGCAGGGGCTCTGAGCGAGGGAGGAGACGATTGGTGCGTGTATTATTGGGTGSTATTGAGGTGTCTGTCTGTCTGTGTGCTCTGTGCAGAAGTACAATAATGACTGGTGGATTGGGCGTCTGGTGAAGGAGGGCTGTGAGGTGGGGTTCATCCCCAGTCCAGTCAAACTGGAGAACACCCGGCTACTGCAGGAGCAGAAGATGAGACAGAACCGCCTCAGCTCCAGGTACTGGCTGCTGCCCACACCCACGTCCCCTGGCACCCATCCCCCAGTCACTTCACAGCAACATAGATCAGTTACCTATCGGCT
>NC_036860.1:7214754-7215760 GCF_002910315.2 Salvelinus sp. IW2-2015
TGGCTAGAAGAGACACACATACTACAGCACTGTGTGTGTGACGATAGATATAGCCCTCTGTCGCTAATATTCCGTGTAGATTTTTAATTGGATAGTTGGTGATCCATGATGAAACGGATATCTGCAGTGTGGAGGGGAGCGTCTCAGTGGGTGTGCTGCTGATACTGGAGTGAGATAGACAGAGAGAAAGAGAGGGGTCCTAGCAGGTCATTAGTATGGCTAACAGGACCAGCCTGAAATAGAGCTGAGGATATAGTGCTCCTCTCATTAAATCTGATCACTACGCTTGGCCAGACCAGGGATGCATCCCAAAGGGCACCCTATCCCCTACATAGTGCACTAGTTTTGACCAAAGCCTTATTGGCCCTGGTCAAAGGTAATGCACTTCAAAGGGAATAGGGTCCGATTTTGAGGCGCAGCCCATACCTTATGTGTTAGCACTCAGCAGCAACAGTATAGTTCAGTTCAGTCATGCTGCTGGATAGACAGTACAGTTCACTGAGACGGAGGGAAATAAATAGACATAGAGACAGAAGGAAAGATTGATGGTGTGGAATTACAGAAATAATTACACTACTGTTCAAAAGTTTGGGGTCACTTAGAAATGTCCTTGTTTTTGAAAGAAAAGCAMATTTCTTTGWCCATTAAAATAACATCAAATTGATCAGAAATACAKTGTAGACATTGTTAATGTTGTAAATGACTATTGTAGCTGGAAAYGGCWGATTTTTYAAATTGAATATCTACATAGGYGTACAGAGGCWCATTATCAGCARCCATCACTCCTGTGTTCCAATGGCACGTTGTGTTAGCTAATCCAAGTTTAAAACACCAGTCTCAACGTCATCAGTGAAGAGGCGACTCCGGGATGCTGGCCGTCKAGGCAGAGTTCCTCTATCCAGTGTCTGTTCTTTTGCCCATCTTTTCCTTTTATTGGCCAGTCTGAGATATGGCTTTTTCTTTGCAACTCTGCCTAGAAGGCCAGCATCCCGGAGTCGCCTCTTCA
>NC_036860.1:7215955-7217161 GCF_002910315.2 Salvelinus sp. IW2-2015
AACTTGGATTAGCTAACACAACGTGCCATTGGAACACAGGAGTGATGGTTGCTGATAATGGGCCTCTGTACGCCTATGTAGATATTCCATTAAAAATCAGCCGTTTCCAGCTACAACAGTCATTTACAACATTAACAATGTCTAGACTGTTTTTCTGATCAATTTGATGTTATTTTAATGGATAAAAGCTTTGAGCTTTCTTTCAAAAACAAGAACATTTCTAAGTGACCCCAAACTTTTGAATGGTAGTGTACATGTTTTTATTAGATAAGAACTGACGGAGTGAGTTCATTGAATAATTGAATTGAAGACAGACGGACTAGATCAGACACGTAGATTGACTGTAACTGCCATTGTTTCTCCATTGATGGATTACCTAATAATAATGGATGTGTGAGCATTAGTACATGACAGTTATAGTATGGTTCTCTGTATCAACCATATTTGTTACACCTCAACTGATATACCAAACCCCTCTTCCTGCCTGGCTGTGCCAGCTTAAAACACCCCTACCCACATCCAAAACACAGAGCCCTCACCACCGTAACCAGTCCCAGCACACAGCAAACCCCTCTTCCTGCCTGGCTGTGCCGGCTTAAAACACCCCTACCCACACCCGAAACACAGAGCCCTCACCACGTAACCAGTCCCAGCTCACAGCAAACCCCTCTTCCTGCCTGGCTGTGCCGGCTTAAAACACCCCTACCCACACCCAAAACACAGAGCCCTCACCACCGTAACCAGTCGCAGCACACAGCAAACCCTCCTCAAGGCAGCTACACACCTTTTTCTGCCTCCACCTCCTAGCACCTCTTCTTCTCTGCTCTCTCTCTCTCTTTCTCTCGTCTTCGCCACTTCTTCTTCAGCAGTGAATAGGTCTCTCTTCCACCTCCTTTCTCTCCACATCTCTCTCTTACTCACTGTTCTGTTTCGATCGCTGTTTTTCTGACCTGCTCATACACTGAGTTCGTAGTCACCTATTGACTTTTTATTTCAGCACTGTTATTTCTGGTTCARAACGCTGTCATTTCTCCCATTTCTAGATCTCAGATCGGAGTCTGTCCGACTCTCTGCTTTCGATTGCCTTGTCTTTTATTGATTGCCTTTCTTATCATGCCTTTCTTGTCCTCCTTTTTCTCTTTCCTCCTTTTTTCTCKGTCCTCGTTTCTCTGTTTACATCTCCACTTTTTCTTCCTCTGTCACTAT
>NC_036860.1:7220955-7223638 GCF_002910315.2 Salvelinus sp. IW2-2015
GAAATATTTACCATATTTAGTAAAGGTTGAATATGTCTTCAACTTAGTATTTAGTTAACCTGCTTTTAGACGTTTCCAGTTCTCAGCCCTGATTGGTTGACCGTGTTTCTTCCAGGATATCCATCACCCGGGTGACCGCAGACATCTCCCTCGCCAAGCGCTCGGTCCTCAACAACCCCAGTAAACACACCATCATCGAGCGCTCCAGCACCCGCTCCAGCCTGGGTAAGACAGGACCAGTAGRSCAAGACATCTTTGTACCTTCTTTGTACCTATAAGAAAACCATTGTTCACAATAAGCGCCAGGACTGGCTCTGTTCTGTGCCTTTCCAACACACACCCACGTGATACATTTCAAAAAGCTTTGTTAGTTCATGTTTCTTATCATCCGTTGGGCTATTGTSTTGTTACCTTTCACTATCAGTGTTGTCATATATCAATCTTAGCTTGTGTAAGTATTTGATCCGGCTGATGACCTGCCTGACTCTAAATGAAATACCAGTTTGTACTTGGACAATGACTGGTGTTTACCTGTCTCCGAGTATTGGGAGAAAGATATTTAAAAGTATTGTTTCTGTTGGTGATAGCTACCTGGTCAGCGAAAGGTCAGGGAATATTAGATGTTAGCATCTATTGATTACATACAGTAGGGAGCCTCATAGTCAATTGAATTGAATTACACAAATGTTTTTACTTAGGTCATCAATCCACTCCGTTTGGCATAGATAGTCTTCAATATCAGTGAGTAGGGCTAAGCACAGGACAGCAAGGTCCCTCTAGAGGAGAGGCTAGCTGAGCAGTGAGGGGCAGTGTAGCCTGTCCACAGGAACCTGTCCACCTGTCCACTGTCCCTCTCTGATCTGGCCTCTTCTCTTTCTCCATCCTGTCTTTTCCTACCCTCCACCTACCTGTCCCTCTCTTCCACCTTCCCTCCACTCGCTCTACGTCTCTCAGACGTGCTGGGTACGTATGCTCTCAACCCCACGAGGAAAACAACCAAGAGCTTTTTTCTCTGTTCTCCTCCCCTGTCTGTCTCACTACTCTCCTCATACACTCATACCCTCATGCRTCTGTCTGCCTGTMTGTTCCTCACACATGTTTGTGAAAGCCTGTTGCTTGCAGTAATAACAATTTGAACTAAGGCTGGGAAAGAGTAGACTAATTACACAGCAGAATGAGTGCTCGGTGGGTCTGGTGGCTCGAGGCTGCTCAGCTGAGCATCTGTCTGTCTGTCTGGGGTTCAGGGGAAATGTGATAGCGGGCCTGCGGGGGGGCAACTGTGATCAGGGAGGAGTGTACAGGGGAAGATGATACTCCCCCTCCATCCCCCATTGCCTCCCACCCTGTGACCCAGAATCAGGGACCCTACTGTAAAGMAACATGTAACAACACTTTACCTACAAGGAGCCTGTATGCATACTGAAACTCAAGCAAAATTAGACGTTCATATATTAATGTGTTTATATACCGTACATCATTGGTTACTACCAATCTCTGATACAGGGAAGACATTCTTCATAGAGATGCAGTGTAAATAGAGGAAATTTGGAGGTTAATAAAAGCTAGGACAGTTTGTTAGGTTCATTATTTTAGGTAAAGTTCATTTCTCTAATCTCTCTGCGGAGCTTCTCGTCGCTGCCTTCCACCTGCAGGTTTAATTCCCTTTCTACTTCAGCCCTTCGGAGGGAGACCGTCTGAAGCCCGCAGCCCCTCTGCAGATTACCTGTCCCCTGTTTATGTAATTGTGGCTGGGTTTGCTACCAGAAGCTCCACAGAGAGATAATGTAATTGTGGCTGGAACACTAGCCCTCCCCACCCCCCTCCCTCCGAAGAAAATGTACACACATCTGAGCGTATGATAAATGGGGACAGGCAAGCGGTTAAAACCATACAGGCTATTCTAGGTTTTTGCTGAAGGAGAATAAGAGTGTACAAAGCCRAGAACATCCAAACRGACTAATACGTTTGCAATGCCYGATAGCTCTAACAGCGAATGCTATTACACTTCCTCACTTTCAGATGACTTTATTCGTTGACATGTTCAGAACGGTATATCAGGTGCCACCACATGCATCTCATTCTCACAAGCCTCCTTCCTTCCCGAGTTTGAGTCGATATMAAAAGTTGTGTTAGAGATCATATTTACCAGTGCAAAACATCCGTCACTGCTCGTTGGAATGTGGCAACAGAATGAGAATGCCCCCAATGTTCCATTTAGCGGTGTGTAAATGGAATATCTAATGCGATGGGTTCTGTTTCACATGCACCGAACCTCTTGCTCAAATGTTGACATGCATGATAGTGTTAACATGCCACGTTTGCATGTGCGTGTATGTATCCTGTTTATTTTGAAATGGTGTGTGTGTGTGTGTGTGTGTGTGTGTAATGTGAGTTATCAAAGTGGCAGTAGTCACACGGATCTCCCTGTATACTCCAGAAGGGATTTAAATGTGGACAGAATTGAGATTTGACAACCAATTCAATGTGTATACTCTGTGTGTTCAGACACCTTCTACACCCGGTTACTTATTGCATTTCCATGTTGTTCTCTACCACATAGCGGAGGTGCAGAGTGAAATTGAGCGTATCTTTGAGCTGGCCCGCACCCTGCAGCTGGTTGCGCTAGACGCAGACACCATTAACCACCCCTCTCAGCTGGCTAAGACCTCCCTGGCTCCTATCA
>NC_036860.1:7224645-7245997 GCF_002910315.2 Salvelinus sp. IW2-2015
TCTACTCAAATAGCACATACACAAGACATTCACCACACACACACACACACACACAACACACACACCCACACACACACACACACACACACACACACACACATCAGAGTACTCAGAACAATATAGGCCCCACACATTACTGTAAAAGCCTTCTGCATTAGAAAACAGAAAACACCCACACACAAACAGAGAACTTCATCCTCTTCGAGAAAACCTCTCTGCAAATGACACAGTATCTTAGAGCAACACACACAGCAAAATTAGCAAAGGAGAGTTTATATGGGCAGGACACTGGATCCAGACCAAACCAGCACAGCTGGCCATCTGGCAAGGGTTTTCAGTGAGAATAACACACACACACAATCACATTGGAGTTGTGAAATGAATTGACGGGGGCAGTTATTGGATGAAATGAAAATCCTCCATCATCCGTCCATCAGTCAGAGAGGTACAGTACCTCTGTCTCTGGTCTGCTGCCTATTCCCTGTTCACTGTAATTGGTTGAGAAAATGGAGTTGTGTGCCCCTTACCCAACCTCGGGGCTCCCTGCCTGGCCTCCTTTCTTCAGCGCTCCTTTATCGTCTGGGAAACGGTGTCCAGTTTACTTCCCTTCTCCGTGTTGCCATGGCACCGTCCCTGAAAAGGAGCGAATCATCTCGGCCGCTTGGCCAATGTGTGCCTTGTTGTTGTGGCATCATTTCTGGKTTTCTGATGTGTGTGGCGTGGCAGGGATGGGCTGTGTGTGTGTGAGAGCATGCATATGCGTGCATGCGCGCGCGTGTGTGTAACGTGATGTGGGCCGTGACTAATAGGAATGTCCTAATTCATGAATTCACACAGGAAACTCTAACCAGCAGAAAAATGATAATCTGGGTCTCATCTCCRATCAGCCACTGGCTTCAGCCAAATACATACAGCATGACTCATGACTGTCATAGTCCAAGWCCTTGTGAAAGTGTCCAAGCTGCTTCCGTATATCAATGAGTTATACCCACAGAATTGATTTAATCGTGTTCATTTAGACATAAATGCACTATTATGAACAGTGATTTCTCTGATTCAATAGGTCATATTGTATATGGTACGGCTAGCTGTACATTGTCTTACGTCAGATAGATCAGTGCAGGCGGAATCGCCGCGCTGTCTCGGTTGAGGGCCGAGCGTCGCGTACGAGTAACACAATCTGACAAAAGACAATGGCGGCTGTATAGATTCATTAGAATTYGTTCAGACGGAGGAGATTTTGTTCCGTTATTATTTTACTGTCAATGGGTGTGACTTAAGCTCGGCCTATTCAAAGTCATGAGCAAGGATCAGCCAAATGTTGGCTTGACCCAACTCTGAAGTGTCTTGTTAATTGTGCTGAGTTACACAGAACGTAATACTTACTACTTAGGATGAGGAACATGCTTGTGAATGAAGAGATATCACAATTAGTTGAAACATCATTTTAGCTGCTGTGAAAAATCAGCCAGAAGAGGGCACTGTTGGTTTTGCAGCCAGGAGCTGAACGTGGTGTTTCGCTTGCCTAATGACTGCATGGCTGTTTCTCTTACAGATGATGAATGAACACATTTCTGTAGTCTAWGGAAAAGAGTCTGCGTGCATGTATTAAATACAAAAAAAAAAATGTCACTTTGACCAAGTAATTATTTACAAGGTGTGTTTTAAGTACTGCATAAATATATTCATTGTTATACTGTAAACCTCTTTGTGTTGCATTGTGAACTGACTGACTGACATTACTGATATCCTGTTTGATCKAACTGCACCCTAACCTGTCCTATCCYTGTTGACTAACCCACTGCCTGGGCCTTGTTCTGTCTCACTGTGTCTCTGCATGGCGTGTGGTGTGGGCGGGGCTCGCTGCAGGGGCCGTACCTGGTGCACGGAGAACAGAAGCAGGAAGGGCCTCTGTCGGAGTGCGGTGGTAGCGGCAGTCTCCATGACTACCAGAGTGACCAGGGAGGGAAGCAGCAACCGCAGCAGCACCAGCAGCAGAAGCAGCAGACCTACCTGCACTCCTCACGGGGCCAGCTACGGGCAGGGAGTGGGAGGGGCCTGTCCCGGCAGGACACCTTCGACTCTGAGACTCAGGGCAGTCGGGACTCGGCCTACACTGAAGCAGGGGACTCTTGCATGGACATTGAGACCGACCCCTACGAGGAGTCTGAGATGTACCGCGGGGTAGGGGGCGGGGGCAGCCGCCTCCACCTGGCCCAGCACCACGGCCGGSAGGCCTCCTGGGAAGACGAGGGGGCCGAGCCGGACCAAGAGAACCTCAACCACCCTCCCATACCCTCCCACACCCAGCCTGGGCAACACAGCCGGGCCAAGCTAAGGGAGAGGTACTGCCAGGAACCCGGGGACACCGGCGCCAACATGGGCCGCAACAAGAACCAGGAGGACTGGGGGAGGGACGTGTACATCCGTTAAACACACATCACAACACATGGGCTAGGAGGCTGATGGACAGACTGGGGAAGGGAGGGAGGGAGGAAGTTCACGGTTAGGGCTAGGGGGTTAGCGGGGAGATGAGGGTGGGTTTGGGGGCCATGCCAATCAGAAGCTCATGAATTGATCTGTTTACAACCCTTATTAAAGAGGTACTTTTCTCATCGTTGAGTACGCTGTAAAGAAAAAAACAACTGCCAGATGCCATACACCTCATCCGGTTATGTTAGCTATATTCAATTTATTTATGTTTTGAGAGAAAAAAAGCAGTTTGGTTGGTCTCTTTTTAGTTTCTTTTGTTAGTACTACTGCATGAATACCATTGGAATCCTACTGAACTGACAGCACGAGGACAGTTATCATTATGATTATGAATTCATCATTGTGTGATCTGTATGGCTTAATCTCTGTAGTGTAGAATGTGAAGGCTGATAGAGCTGTAGTCCGTCATGTCCGTCCTCTGCAGTCTTAAACAGGGTTGTATGTCCCATGTACAGTACAGAGCATCAGGATCTCTATCCCCACAGCTTCAGGCTCAGCTTCAGGATTCAGACACTTTCAGGATGGATCCTAAGCTTTTTGAGTCCCTTTGCTCCGATTCCTCATCACCCAGACCTTAAAAGCTATCTGGTGGAGAAGTTGCCATAATGTCTTCAGAATAGTTTATTGAGATRATTGTTTTATTCGTTTGACGCTTACCTTAATGTTAAGAATAAAAGGAAACACCCCAAAGATACTACTTCTTCTTCCCTAACCGGCTTCAGCCATAGCATTTAAATAGAACTGTATGTGTCTGGTCTGGTTGTCCCCATCTGTTTCCTGCTATTTTAGGGATACTGTCTGTCTGTGGGTGATAGCTTTGCTCGTGTAGTATACATTGTCTTTTCGAATGTGGYACAGTTCATAAGCAGCACYACAGTAGTAGTCGCGTGAATGAAATGTCCTACCTAATAGTCTCTCACACCCTCAGACTTCACTTCAAGAACTCCAATCACAAGTGCCGGAATGTTTCGCCAAGCCACGTCCACCATTGTCATGGTGGGATGTCTTATCTCTTGTCACACTCACTGTTTTCATATGTGTGTCTTTACTGTATGTGTCCTCTTGGCTACTACCCTGCACTGTAGCCCACCCTGTCGCTCCAGCCTCCAGCACGATGTCCACCACCATCTTGTTTTCTCTGCACCAGCTTTGTGTTGTCTACGTGTTACAGGGCACACTAACAGTTATGTAAGAGTTGTTTTGCGTGGTAAATCACCCCAAACGTTCAACCAAACAGCTAGCTTGTCKGAATGTCAGATGCCATGCACTTCTCTTCTTGATTTCTGACTGACTTTAGTGGTGTTTTTTCCTGTGGACATTTGCATTTTATAAGGTCCTCAGTTCTTTAGCGCTAGTGAGAAGAGTGTAAAGGGGGGTGGGGGATAGGTACAAAACATGGWCTTTAACTCAGTTAACTAAATGGAGGATCCACAAATGTCTTTGGTGGGCTCCTTCTGCCCACCCCTTCAGTCAAATAAATATTAAATAATAATTCGTAAATAMTGTTTATTGTTGCGTTATCGCAATTGTTAAAAAGATGAAAGAACATGTATCATTGGTGCCTGATTGTAGCTACATTTTGCTTTTTCTGCCTTTCATTTTTAATCTGTGGATAAATTCGTATTTTAATTAAAATTTTAATCAGAAAAAAAATCTGTTTGGGAATTTCATTGTGTCACTCCTTTGATCAAATCAAATTTTATTGGTCACATACACGTGGTTACCTGTCTCTTATACACATCTAGATGTGTATAAGAGACAGGATGTTAAAGCGAGTGTGGCGAAATGCTTGTGCTTCTCGTTCCAACAGTGCAGTAATATCTAACGAGTAATCTAACAATTCCACAACAACTACCTAATACACACAAATCGAAAGGGACGGAATAAGAATATGTACATATAAATATATGGATGAGTGATGACCGAGCGGCATAGGCAAGATGCAATAGATGGTATAAGATACAGTATATACATATGAGATGAGTTATGTAAACATTATTAAAGTGGCATTATTTAAGTGACTAGTGATCCATTTATTAAAGTGGCCAATGATTTAAGTCTGTGTGTAGGCAGCAGCCAATCTGTGTTAGTGATGGCTGTTTAACAGTCTGATGGCTTGAGATAGAAGTGGTTTTTCAGTCCCTCGGTCCCAGCTTTGATGCACGTACTGACCTCGCCTTCTGGATGATAACGGGGTGAACAGGCAGTGGCTCGGGTGGTTGTCCTTGATGATCTTTTTGGCCTTCCTGACATCGGGTGCTGTAGGTGTCCTGGAGGGCAGGTAGTTTGCCCCCGGTGATGCGTTGTGCAGACCGCACCACCCTCTGGAGAGCAGTTGAGAGCGGTGCAGTTGCCGTACGAGGTGGTGATACAGGCCAACCGGATGCTCTCAATTGTGCATCTGTAAAAGTTTGTGAGGGTTTTAGGTGACAAACCAAATTTCTTCAGCCTCCTGAGGTAGAAGAGGCACTGTTGCACTTTCTTCAACACACTGTCTGTGTGGGTGGACCATTTCAGTGTGTCTGTAATGTGTACACCGAGGAACTTAACTTTTACCTTCTCCACTACTGTCTCGTCGATGTGGATAGGGGGTGCTCCGTTTGCTGTTTCCTGAAGTCCACGAAACAGCAGAGGGAGCTAATAATCACTGATGATTATCAGGGACACACACTTGCACATCCTCCACACCTAGAGGGCTGTATGACTGAATACATTAGTTTGCCATTTAAATTAGCTATACTTTAATTTAAATGATCCCTCAATTCTTGCAATGCAAGTAACTTAAGTATATTGATGATTGAAGCCGTTGTCAAATAACAGAAAACCTCATCAGGTGCATGACGTAACAATACGTATAACAGCTGAAGCTTGTTGWAGTTCACCTTCTGTTACATAAACTATGGCTTAAAATATGGTTTCTGTTTTTCTTGCGAAGGAAAAAAAGAAGAAAGCCTCTTAAGAACTTGTGGTTTTTGACTCATCTCTGGTTGAAAACACAACAGCCGCAGGACTCAGCTCAGCGCRTGACGTGCCCTGGATTGTCATGCCTACACTGTGGAGGAAACTATTTTTTGTTTGTTTTTAATTCCAGACATTTTAAAAAGAAGTAAAAACCATATAATGTTCTATGGGAGGATATCTAGAATATCTAGAAGTTTGGGTGTGGTGGTCCCTCTTCCTGAATCTGCGATCAGAAGTTGGATCGTTTTTCAGGCTTTCCCTAATGTCCACACCATGACCCAGAGTGACCCCTGACTGAGTCCTACCATTACAGGATTCTTGAGTGAATCCTATGTAAATAAATAGAGGCCTGATCAGTGTTCKGATTAGGGTGGATGTCAGTGTTGGCGATATTCAGTAGGGATCCGGCTATGATATTCAGTAGGAGCACTGGGGCATACACTTCACAGAGTAACTAAGATATGAGTGTGATAGTACCGTTTTTAAAATATATTCATGTGATTGAAATGGAAAAATGGAACAGCTAGTGATCCTGAAGTTACATGGAAAACTCCCTGCACTGCCGTAAAGAGCCAGACTTCTAAGCAGAAGCCTCATGTTGTGGGACTATCACTTCTACCACCAGGACATTTTAACTTGGGAAAGTCAAGCCCTGAAGTTAATTCAAACACATTCTCATTCACAGGAATAGAAAGGGRATTCCAGGGGAATGTCACAGTCATTGTTTCACTTTTTGATGCCATCAATAAATATCACCTGTAGAATTCCCCTGAAATGAGGCTTGGTCAAAGTACACGGTACTTTACGGGGCAACTAAGATATTAGTGCAGAGTGCCGTTTTTAAAACAATTGATGGATATTCATGTGATTGAAGGGGATCAGCTAGTGACCCTGCYCACTGGGCACAGACGTCAATTCAACGTCTCTTCSAAGTTGGTTKAATGTAATTTCATTGAAATKACGTGGAAACAACGTTGATTCAACCAGTGTGTGCCCATGGGTGAGGTTTACATGCAAAAACATTACACACTGCACTGTGGTGAAATAAAGATCCAGATTTCATAGCGCCTAAGGTTGTGACACTATCCCACTTCTGCCATCGTTGTAGACAATAWTTCAAATTGGGAAAGTCATGCCCTGAAGTTTATGATAAACACAATCTCAATCACAGGAATAGAAAGGACATTCTAGGTGAATGTCACAGTCATTGTTTCACTTTTGGTTACTAAACATGTAGAATTCCCCTGCTTGAAATTAGGCTTGAGGAACTATAAAGTAGTTCCGCGGCCATATGTGGGTGACGGCGTTGTCCTCCCATTGATCAGAGCTCTCATTTCATTCGTCACATTTGCGTCATGTTTTGCTACAGAAGCGTGGCCACGCCCGCTTTTAGCTGCTGAGGAATTCCTTTGCCCCGCCTTTTTCGGTGACTCGCTCCAATCATACCCCAAAATCTAGCTAGCTAAGTAAAAGAATGCATTGCCTATTTTGATCGCAGAATCAATTTGGTATCGATAGACAACCCATGGGCACATATCTCGTTTTGTTTGTGTCGATAAACGTCAGAAAAATACCTTTCTAGGCTGTGCTACCTAATGTTTTCCAGGTAGTTGGCTWAATAGCCTCGATGCACAGCACAGGGTTAGTTATCAATACAGTTATTTAGCTAGCTAACGTTAGCTATCTTTGCTTGAAGTGTGGGCTGCCTATTGTGTTAGCTAGCCAGCTACCGTTAACAGCTATCTGATTTGCTGTGTTTGAAATATTTTCATATTCTTCATTCTCATCACCGGTGGATATGGGACTACTCTTTACCAAGCTGATGACTGTCTTCGGAGACAGAGGTAATCAGTTGTGTGCCTGGATACATCTAATTTACTGCTATTATTGTTGCTCCTAAGTAATCTCCACTCCGTGCCTGATAATTTCTGCTTGTTTGGTTTGATAACGTTAGCTGCTTTGTAGCAGAGTGTTGTTATGGACTGGATTTAAATTATGAGAACGCAAGAAGCTGTTARACGTGATTTTCAATAACGTTAGTGACAGTTCAAMAAATGGTTAATTTCGGCATAGCCAAAATCGTAGCTAAATTTCTAACTACACCGGGCACCTTCCAATAACTGGTTAATTTATATCGGACACGAGCTAGTCSGTACTGGATGTCCTGTTCACTGTGTCAACGTTCTGCACACGTGTCCCGTGTAATTATCTGTTTTCTATGTAGCGGTAGTGATAGTGAATTGCATTAGTATTATGCAACCAATAACATTTTGTCAATCAGTACTGTTTACCTCGTTGATGAGATGATGGCAGGTTAGAGGTCGCTGGGGTTGACTATCAGGGTCAAATGGCCCTTGTTTTACCTAATTTACCTAACACTGCAAACAAACAGATGTTTTGACCCCTTTGGATAATAAAGATGTCTGCCCATGTTTTTCATATCTGGTATTTGAGTCCATGGCTAGACCCTTCAAAGAGAGTCCATCAGTCAGATGTGTTATCGTGGTGATGATTGATTMGCTTTGRGGGTCACAGGTCTGTGAATGGCAATCCCGTGTGTCTGTTATGTAGAAGTGTGTAAATCACTTTCCTTTTTTCCTTCTCTCATAGAACACAAAGTGATCATAGTGGGCCTGGAYAATGCTGGGAAGACCACTATCCTCTACCAATTGTGAGTGATATCAAAATAGATTTGTATAATTCATGATCACATAAGTCTCAAATTTATGCAAATKATATTTATAATCACTTAGTCATAACAATCGCTCTGTCCTCTCAGCCTTACCAAAGAGGCGGTTCACACCTCCCCCACCATTGGCAGTAACGTAGAGGAGATCTCTGTACGCAAGACCCGCTTCCTGGTGTGGGACATCGGAGGCCAGGAAAGCCTGAGAGCCAGCTGGAACTCCTACTACTGCAACACAGAGGTACGGATATGTTGGTGTGTGTGCCGCAGAATGTCTTTRTCGAGGAGCAGCATGTGTATTTTTTTATGTAACAAAGTGTGTACAGGTGTGTGTTGGTTCCTGGCCAGTTACAGCTGGAGTAGAAATAGAACCCTGGTGAAGGTGCTAATGCCTAAACACTTTTTTGCTTTAACTTCCCTTTCCCTYYGAGACTGTCTGAATAGCTACAGCTGGAGACGATATGTTTTTCAGCGCCAACGATTAGGSCAACACTGAGTTATTACACTTTAACCAGCAGCTGATTGTTGTTATCATTGATAAGGCATGGGAACACTATTACATCATCTGTTACAGAACTAACCATATCAGCCTGCTGTCCTGAGTATTCCTCTAACACTAGACTGTTACTGAAGTCATACTAAAYGTTGATGAGATGAGAGCACTCCGAGCCAGGGGTAAAGTTAAGTGAGTAAGTTGGTCCTCTTTGGCCAGGGTATTCAGTTGTTTTGTCTCTCTTTAGATTGTGATTCTGGTTGTGGACAGCACAGACCGCGAGCGCCTAAATCTGAACAAAGATGAACTTCACCGCATGCTTGCACATGAGGTAACAACCACCTGGGTTTTTTGGAGGGATCATGGGAAGGGGGGAAGGAGGGTCAGCTCAACCTCACTGTTTAAGATTTTTTTTTCTGAAGACCAGTTTCAAATGCAGGAAAGCACACTATTCATTCTTAACTTCCCTTTTCCTGTATATGACACACCAGAAATATTAGCCGATTGGAATTTCCTTATTTTATCAACAGGTGGATGAGTGAGGATTACTTTTATGAATAAGGGCACTTTGTTTACTAGGTAGTTCACGTTCCATTGTCACTCACCTTATGTATCTTTTTAAAGGTGCAATATACAGAAATCGTTCCGCCATTTCCTGGTTGCTAAAATTCTAATAGTTCACCTAATTTCAGTTTGTGACAAACAAGCAATCGATAGTGTAGAAAATTGTTGTACCATCCAAACTGYTGTGAAATATCTTTTTGATAACCAAAAATATTATATTTTTAGCTGTTTGAAGCTGGTGTAAAGAATTTCTTCTTAGACTTGCTTTCAATGAGAATGACAGATCTATAACTCACATTTCTATGTGAATTTGATCAGGTGGCCCAAAAAGTGACATATTGCAGATTTAACATGTTGACTTGTGAGCTGTGTTCATGCTCTCAATATGACYCATATCACCACTACAGAGCAAACAAACTGATTGCAAAACCATGATGGGTTGTTTCAACATTTCCCCTGTGTGAATCAGTGCATTGACAGCTGAGCTGTTCAGTTTCTGTTCTGCTGACGCTGCTATTTTCTATTATCTGAGATGTCGCAGCGGAGAGATTCTGTAGATTTCCACAGGAAACGCTCAGACGTGTAAATATGTTGAATATAAAAACGAGATAATTGTGCCTCTCTCCTGTCTGACTGGTCTGTAGGACCTACAGAATGTAACCCTGCCTTTCTCTCCTGTCCTGTCTGACTGGTGTGTAGGACCTACAGAATGTAACCCTGCCTATCTCTCCTGTCCTGCTCTGGACTGTGTGTAGAACCCTACAGAATGTAAACCCTGCCTTTCTCTCCTGTCTGTCTGACTGGGTGTGTAGGACTACAGAATGTAACCCTGCCTTCTCTCCTTTCCTGTCTGACTGGTGTGTAAGGCTACAGAATGTAACCTGCCTTTCTCTCCTGTCCTGTCTGCACTGGTGTGTAGGACACAGAATGTAACCCTGCCTTTCTCTCCTGTCCTGTCTGACTGGTGTGTGACCTACAGAATGTAACCGCTACTCTCTCTGTCCTGTCTGACTGGTGTGTAGGACCTACAGAATGTAACCCTGCTTTCTCTCTGTCCTGTCTGACTGGTGTGTAGGACCTACAGAATGTAACCCTGCCTATCTCTCTGTCTGTCTGACTGGTTGGTAGGACTACAGAATGTAACCCTGCCTATCTCTCCTGTCCTGTCTGACATGGTGTGTAGGACCTACAGAATGTAACCTGCCTTTCTCTCCTGTCCTGTCTGACTGGTGTGTAGGACTACAGAATGTAACCCTGCCTATCTCTCCTTCCTGTCTGACTGGTGTGTAGGACCTACAGAATGTAACCTGCTATCTCTCCTGTCCTGTCTGACTGGTGTGTAGGCTACAGAATGTAACCTGCTTTATCTCCTGTCCTGTGATGGTGGTGGACCTACAGAATGTAACCCTGCCTATCTCTCCTGTCCTGTCTGCCTGGTGTGTAGGCCTACAGAATGTAACCCTGCTATCTCTCCTGTCTGACTGGTGTGTAAGGACCTACAGAATGCTGCGATTCTAGTTCTGGCCAACAAGCAGGACATGAAGGACTCTATGACAGTGGCAGAGATCTCCCAGTGCCTCACCCTAAGCTCTATCACAGCCCACTCCTGGCATGTACAGGCCTGCTGTGCCCTCACAGGGGAGGGGTGAGTACACTGCATAACTACAGACACGCCTGGGCCGCCTCCGTGTGTGTGTGATAACATTCCCATAAATAACCTAAAGTCACTCAAACACAGTTWAATTTTCAAAACCATTTCCATCTCTTTCTCCTAACCTCCAGACTACCTGCCAGTCTGGACTGGATGAGGTCTCGTGTCCTGGCCAGTTAGAACTCCTTCCGTGGGCTCATCCCAATTGGAACCAGGACAGCTATCCTTTGACCCAACAAACACAACCTCTCAGACGTCGCAGCCAAAGCCACAGTGCCCAGATCAGGATCTCCACTATCTGTAGTGACACTGCCCCTCTGAGCCCCAGGGGTGGCCCCAGTCTTGCCCTGTCACCCTCATGCCTTACCCAGCCCTTAGTGTGTATGCCAGGGCTGACCAGAGTCCAGGTCTGCCTCGGGATAGAGGAGGCCTGGAGGAACCTGGCAGAACCTCAACTAGATATGCCAGGGTGTGCATRTGCGTAAGCATCTATGTGTGGTGTGTGTGAGACTCCGTTCTAGAGGTCCACCATGTTTACATAAGAATCCTTACCTGTCAGRCCTGACTCCATAAGGATGACACAGTATGCCCCACATAAGCTGAAAAKGTACCTATCACAGTATTTAAGCCTCCTGTCCTCATGAACTCCACAGAGGTAGAATGGGAGGTTGCATTGGATTTCTTTAACATACAGATTTGTACCTCTGACTTGAGGAAAACCACAGTACAACAGGTTAAGAGGCCAGACCTAATGGGGAGAAAACTGGTGCTCAGCCTTCTGAGCTATCAATGCACAAATTACTTGAAGTATTTATATCAAAGAAGAAAAAAGGGGGTTGCTTGACAGTGAAAAACGGTAGCATGCTTTCTGTAAAAAGCAAGATGACAAACAAGTATTGTCTGATTTTAAGGTTAATCATGTATTTTTATACATATACAGTGGCTATGTATTTTACGGTACAAAATATTTTTTGTACAAATAAATGTTATTGTTGATAAACTGGTGACTGGGCTGCCTTCTCTGTAGTAGGGGAATTACACATGGAACAATTTGGGAACGCCTGAACCAATGATTTATATACTGAACAAAAATCTAAGCGCAACATGCAACAATTTCAAAGGTTTTACTGAGTTACACTTCATAGAAGGAAATCAGTCAATTGAAATAAATGTATTAGGATTTCGCATGACTGTGCAGGGATGGGAGGGCATAGGCCCACCCACTTGGGAGCCAGGCCCAGTCAATCAGAATGAGTTTTTCCACACAAAGGTTTTTTTTACAGTAAGAAATATTCCTCAGTACCCCCCCCTTCTCGGACGATCCCACAGGTGAAGAAGCCGTTTGTAGAGGTCCTGGACTGGCGTGGTTACACGTGGTCTGCAGTTTTTAGGCCGGTTGGATGTACTACCATATTCTCTAAAATGACTTTGGAGGCGGCTAATGGTAGAGAAATKAACATTCAATTATCTGGCAACAGGTCTGTTGGACATTCCTGCAGTCAGCATGTCAATTGCACACTCCCTCAAAACTTGAGACGTTTGTGGCATTGTGTTATGTAGCAAAACTGCACATTTTAGAGTGGCCTTTTATTGTCCTCAGCACAAGGTGCACCTGTGTACTGATTGATCTGTTTAATCAGCTTCTTGACATGCCACACCTGTCAGGTGGATGGATTATCTTGGAAAAKGAGAAATGCTCACTAACAGGGATGTAAACAAATTTGTGAACAACATTTGAGAGAAATAAGCTTTTTGTGCATATGGAACATTTCTGGGATCTTTTATTTCAGCTCATGAAAAAATGGGACCAACACTTTACATGTTGTGTTTGTATTTTTGTACCAATGTCTTGCTCCCATGCAGATTTTGTATTTGCCAAGCAAGGCAGATTAATGTTCTGTATTATGTCGTATAATCTGGAGATTGTGCCCTTCAGATACGGGTTAAGATCTAAACACTTCTCGACTGTACACTTAGTAGGCTCGAGTGGAAATGAAAGGAAATGTGTTTTAGCAAAACTGCGAGTTTGCCGGGCYGGTATCTAAAAAAGTGGATATTGGGAATATTATGGTCAACCCTCAGAGTATAGAATGAGTCGAATGTGTTATCAACAAATAGGTCACAAATAAAACACCAGACCGTTCCTATGCCAGAACTGGAATGTCGTGTCAATCTGTGACACTGTGAAGAGATGATTAGATGTTAATAGAGAGAAACCGCTTGCTTGTTTAAGGCTAAAGTGATTTCGGGATTGGGACCAGATTTGAATATAACTCACATTTCTATGTGCATTTGGTGGGGTTGCCGAGGTGCCTTATTGCTATTGTAAACGGGTTACTAACGTAATTGTAGCTGTAAAAATAAATGTTTTGTCATACCAGTTGTATATGGGCTGTTATAAACTGGGTGGTTCGAGCCCTGAATGCCGATTGGCTGGCCAATATACCACGGCTAAGGGCTGTTCTTACGCAACGCGGAGTGTCAGGACACAGCCCTTTTAGCCGTGGTATRTTGGCCATGTACCACAAACCCCCGAGGTGCCTTATTACGAATATTAACTGGTTACCAACGTAATCAGAGCAGTAAAAATAWATRTTTTCTCATGACTGTGGTAWATGGTCTGATATACCACGGTTGTCAGTCAATCAGTAATCCAAGGTTTATATTCCGAACGGTTTTTAACAGCTACACCACACTTTATTTACTAGTCTTGATAACACCAGCCCCTCCACAGCTCGCGCATTAGCGGGTTCAAAATAGGGGGCATCCGGATTTGAACCGGAGACCTCTTGATCTGCAGTCAAATGCTCTACCACTGAGCTATACCCCCACTGTACCTCAGCAGTAAAATAAAAGCTAAATATCCTAAGGATGTCAATTCTGTTCATAAATTAGAAAAACATTATTTTATGCGGTACGGTTTTTATTTTCGGTTAAAAAAAATGTATTTCACGGGTTATCGACGTTTTTCAAGGCGTGTTCGTCTGTTAGGGGAGCKCACATTGTGCATCGTTTCCTCCACTAGGAGGAGACAAATACATGTGTCTCTTGGGTGCTTTCAGTACTGTACAGTACACGGTATTTTATATATGCTATCAAAGGAGAAACGAATGTTAGTGTTTCTTTGTATCTTTTTGTTAGTAACAACATCAGTCGGCTCTCATGCATGCCCAATGATATATATATATTTTTTTTATGAACATGCATGCACCCTAAACACATTAGATAAAAAGATGGGTTTGGTCACAGTAGTAAACCTCAGATAGTAAAACTCTAGTTCTGTCGTGCATTTCATTCGTGCATTTGCMACAAAACAACAACAACAACAATAACCACTCACATCACACATTTCGACCAGTTTAAGTTTTATGGTGTGTATAGGGCAGGAATTGATAATGAGACAATTAAGGGTGCAGAATGTTGTTAAATCCGTGACCACGGAAACCAAAAAGCGTGCGAAAAGGCCTGTTATTACATCCCAGCCACTTGAAATGACATTGAGGTTTATTTGCATCACAACAAGGAGATTGCATTCCTCCGAATTTCAAAAGTAAATCTGGTGCTGATAGAAACGTGTAAATGACTAGAGAGCGACTCTGACTTCAGGAATACAATAGGCCTGCAATACAATGAATGACCTTCCATCAGGCATGTCTGCTACACTTCCTCAACAAGGGATTTGAAGGAATGGGTATCATTTTAACAGCTAGTTTCTCCTAAGTGAAAGATAATCCCATGGGTTATACCATGTACAATAAATATAGACCTAATAGTATGACGGCAACAATGTCTGACAGTAATAAACCTATCCATTTTACTGTAACAGTTATGATCAGGTAACATGTTCTACCAGCTGATACTATGAGCTCCCATTGCTATTGTTTTTTAAATTGTGTCTTGTATTTAAGATTGTCCACTGTGTGGTCCCCAAATACCTATGTAACTACTTTAACTTGGTCAGGGATAACCATAACTATTCCACTAGAAGGAGCAGTTGTGTAAAGTACTTAAGTACTACTTAAGTCGTTTTTTGGGGTATCTGTACTTTACTTTACTATTTATATTTTTGACAACTTTTACTTTTACTTCACTACATTCCTAAAGAAAATGATGTACTTTTTACTCCATACATTTTCCCTGACACCCAAAAGTACTCGTTACATTTTGAATGCTTAGCAGGACAGGAACATTGTCTAATTCACACACTTATGCTTAATTTGTAATGATGTCTGAGTGTTGAAGTGTAAAAATGGCACCATGTGGTTTGCTTAATATAAGACATTTGAAATGATTATACTTTTACATTTACTTTTGATGCTTAAGTATATTTAAACCAAATACTTTTACTTTTACTCAAGTAGTATTTTACTGGGTGACTTTCACTTTTACTTGAGTCATTTTCTATTAAGGTATCTTTACTCTAGGATGACAATTGAGTACTTTTTCCACCACTGAGAACCAACATTGTTCCTTTCAGATTTAAGAGCGGTATGGGGAAAGAACCCTTTTTGGAATTGTTKGGTTTCTGACATTATTTGGAATAGTCTTCCAAAGAACTTGAAATTCATAACCTCCATGGTCCATATCAAGTTTTCTCACTTAAAATGGCTAAATAGTAGCATGTCTCGTAAGTGAGCCGTAAGACTACATTATGTGGGTGAGAAGAAAATGCTCCCATCTACTGGACAGGTTGTGGTACTACTAAAAAAGCACCACAATGGAAGTAAGCTTTCGAGATTTKACTCTGTTATCCTTGATGATTTTCTTAAATTGTAGGTGGAGGCATATCCAGCTGGAGTGCTGTTATGTATGTATTTTATACATGTCTAATAAATTAAATCAAACAATCAGTCTTACAATATATATTTCTAATGGAAAAGGAATAGAGATAGACATACATTTAAACTGTTACCTGGCTAAAACTGACCATCTGTGCATGTTTGATTGTAGATCTGTCTATGTCTAGGCTTCAACATCCCTATATTCTGTTTGCCTATGGCAGGGATGGGCAACTTTGATGAGGGTGGGGGCAAAGAGAAAGTAATACAAAAGAAACTGAAAGTTACCCGATTACGTTACTGAGTTTGGGTAATCCAAAACGTACGTTACTGATTACAATTTTGGACAGGTAACTAGTAACTGTAATGGATTAGATTTAGAAAGTAACCTACCCAACAACCCTGTGTTCACTCATGATTGTGTGGCAGCRCACATCTCCAACTCAATCATCAAGTTTGCTGACGACAGAACAGTGGTAGGCCTGATTACCAACAACAACGAGACAGCCTACAGGGAGGAGTTGAGAGCTCTGGCGGTGTGGTKCCAGGAGAATAACCTTTCTCTCAATGTCAACAAAGCAAAGGAACTGATCGTGGACTACAGGAGACAGCAGAGAGAGCACGCCCCCATCCACATCGACGGGGCCRCAGCGGAGAGGGTGAAAGCTTTAAGATCTTTGGCGTGCGCATCACTGAGGACCTGAAATGGTCCCTTCACACCGATAGTGTGGTGAAGAAGGCGCAACAGCGTCTCTTCAACCTCAGGAAGCTGAAGAAATTCAGCTTGGCCCCTAACACCCTCACAAACATCTACAGATGCAACATTGAAAGAGCATTCTGTTCGTGCTGTATCACCGCCTGGTACAGCAATTGCACCGCCTGCAACCGCAGGGCTCTCCAGAGAGTGGTGCGGTCTGCCCAACGCATCATTGGGGGAACACTGCCTGCCCTCCAGGACATCTATAGCACCCAGTGTCACAGGAAGGCCAAGAAGATTATCAAGTACCTCAGCCACGGCCCGTCCACTACCATCTAAAAGGTGAAGACAGTACAGGTGCATCAAAACTGGGACCGAGAGACTGATAAACAGCTTCTATCTCCAGGCCATCAGACTGTTAAGCAGTTATCACTAGCCGGCCTCCGCCCGGTACCCTGCCCTGAACCTTAGACACTGTCATTAGCCGGCTACCAACCGGTACTCTACCCTGCCCCTGTACATAGAGTCGTTGAACACTGGTCACTTTAATAATGTTTACATACTGTCAGTGGTGGAAAAAGTTCTCAAATCTCATACTTGAGTAAAAGTAAAGATACCTTAATAGAAATGACTCAAGTAAAAGTGAATGTCACCCAGTAAAATACTACTTGAGTAAAAGTCCAAAATTATTTAGTTTTAAATATACTTAAGTATCAAAATTAAATGTAGTTGCTAAAATATACTTAAGTATCAAAAGTAAAAATASAAATAATAAAACATTCCTATTATTAAGCAAACCAGAAGGCACAATTTAAAAACATTTTTTTTTACAGGTAGCCAGGGTCACACTCCAACAGGGTTGACCAGGGATGTTCTCTTGATAAGTGTGAGAATTGGATCATTTTCTGTCCTGCTAAGCATTCAAAATGTTACGATTACTTTTGGGTGTCAGGGAAAATGTATGGAGTTAAAAGTATATATTTTTCTTTAGGAATGTAGTGAAGTAAAAGTAAAAGTTGTCAAAAATATAAATTGTAAAGTACAGAAACGCCAAAAAACGACTTAAGTAGTACTTTAAAGTATTTTTACTTAAGTACTTCACACCACTGCATACTGTTTTACCCACTTTAAATGTATATACTGAAAATGTATGGAGTTAAAAGTATATATTTTTCTTTAGGAATGTAGTGAAGTAAAAGTAAAAGTTGTCAAAAATATAAATTGTAAAGTACAGATACGGCAAAAAACGAATTAAGTAGTACTTTAAAGTATTGTTACTTAAGTACTTCACACCACTGCATACTGTTTTTCCCACTTTAAATGTATATACTGTATTTTAGTCATGGCTCATCCATTATAACAATCTCCACAGAGGAACTCTAGAGTTCTGTCAGAGTGACCATCAGGTTCTTGGTCACCCCCCTGACCAAGGCCCTTCTCCCCCGGTTGTTCAGTTTGGCCGGGCRGCCAGGTCTAGGAAGAGTCTTGGTGGTCCCAAATGTCTTCCATTTAAGAATGATGGAGGCCACTGTATTCTTGGGGACCTTTAATGCTGCAGAATTTTAAATCTGTGCTTTGACACAATCCTGTCTCGGAGCTCTACAAACAATTCCTCATGGCTTGGTTTTCTCTCTGACATGCACTGTCAACTGTGCGACCTTATATAGACAGGTGTGTGCCTTTCCAAATCATGTCCAATCAATTGAATTTACCATAGGTGGTCTCCAATCAAGTTGTGGAAACATCTTAAGGATGATCAATGRAAACAGGATGCAGCTGAGCTCAATTTCGAGTCTTATCTCAAACGGTCTTAATACTTATGTATATAAGTATACATTTGTAATAATTTCTAAAAAAAGTTTTTTGTTTTGTCATTATGGGGTATTGTGTGTAGATTGCTGAGAAAAAAACTATATTTAATCCATTTTAGAAYAAGGCTGTAAYGTACAAAAAGGTGGAAAAAGTCAAGGGGTCTGAATACTTTCCGAAGGCACTACAGTATTTATATTGAGGACTCTGACATTGCTCGTTCTGCTATGTCTTATTTTTTCTTTCTTTTGGATTATGTGTATTGTTAGATTGCTAGACGTTGCTGCACGGTTGGAGCTAGAAACATAAGCATTTCGCTACACCTGCGATAACATCTGCAAAACTGTGTACTTGGCCAATAAACTTTGATTCGATTTGTTCATTTGGATATCAATGCTAAGATATGTCGTCTAGGTTCTTAGAGGGTATACACTAACACAACATTTGTTTTATAAATTGTATGTTCCATAATCAGTAAGGGCCCGATTCCAACATAATAAATGATGCCTTTCTTACATATGCACTTCCTACACACTTCTCAGTAGTTGGTTTTCAGACTAACCTTATGAAGGTGCGTAATGGGCTTTACAGGCGTGGTTCTCTTGCGCATGCTGAATAAATGTAATTCAAACGCTGAAAACCCTCTAAMTTCCTAGCCGGCAGATTTTCAGGGTTTTCATTACATTTATCTTAAGCCATCCTTTCAAATACAGTGTACCTTTAAGTTTGAATTTTGATGACAGACTCAATAGAATAATCCAGAGAACGGGTTCAGAATATTAGGGATCAACGAAAGAAAGCCATCTAACTATATGCATATTGATCTGTCGTTTCAGCACCAATTGATAGATTTACATGACTCTGTTGTCACCRACATTTTCAACCTCTCCCTGACCCAGTCTGTAATACCTACATGTTTCAAGCAGACCACCATAGTCCCTGTGCACAAGAATTTCAAGGTAACTTGTCTAAATGACTGCTGACTGTAGCACTCACATCTGTAGCCATGAAATGCTTTGAAAGGCTGGTCATGGCTCACTTCAACCTCATCATCCCAGAAACCCTGAACCCACTCCAATTCACATACGCCCCAAACAGATCCACAGATGACGCAATCTCTATTGCACTCCACACTGCCCTTTCCCATCTGGRCAAAATGAACACCYACGTGAGAATGCTGTTCATAGACTACAGSTCAGCGTTCAACACCATAGTGCCCACAAAGCTCATCACTATGCTAACATGATGACCAGACCGCACTCGTCGCATACGCGAGCGTTGMAAAATAAAWGTACACATGCATGYTATTCAATCATTGCAYCCACTCTGTTCGTGCGCGTCAACGAGCGTCTGCGTAGCCAGGTGCTAAAATAGAACTTGGTTCTATTTGTGACGCTCGACGCACTGCAAGTCCTGTCTCTCCCATCTCCTCATTGGTTTTTAGGAATATATATACCCMCGTGGGTGATTGAAAGATGAGTTGAGGTCCACACTCCAATCCAGTAGGTTGGGGTAATGCACCTTAAAGTTGGTAGCCCACCGCCATAAAAAGTCCAAAGAAGAAGAAGAAGCCTGAAGGAGGAGAGATTACTAGAAAACAAAACGTTTACCCTTTTATCTGTTGATTAATTCTCGGGGGAGAGGACCTTGTGCATTTCAGGTAAAATGCAACCTAATGTTTATATCCCAAGACAAATTAGCTAGCAACAGCAAGCTAGCTAGTTGTATATCTCACTGGTCACCCCCAAAGCCAATTCTTCCTTTGGCCGTCTCTCCTTCCAGTTCTCTGCTGCCAATGACTGGAACGAACTGCAAAGGATCTTGAAGGCTGGGAGACTCTACCTCCTCACTAGCTTTAAGCACCAGCTGTCAGAGCAGCTCACAGATCACTGCACCTGTACATAGCTCATCTGTAATAGCCGCTCCAATCTACCTCATCCTCATCCCATACTTTATTTATTTTATTTATCTTGCTCCTTTGCACCCAGTATCTCAACTTGCACATTCATGTTCTTCTGCACATCTACCATTCCAGTGTTTAATTGCTATATTGTAATTACTTTGCCACATGGCCTATTTATTGCCTTACCTCTCTCATCCTACCTCATTTGCACATGCTGTATATAGATTTTTCCTACTGTATTATTGATTGTATGTTTGTTTATTCCATGTGTAACTCTGTGGTGTTGTCTGTGTCGAACTGCTTTGCTTTATCTTGGCCTGGTCGCAGTTGCAAATGAGAACTTGTTCTCAACTAGCCTACCTGGTTAAATAAAGGTGAAATAAATAAATAGCTAAATTGCCATAATGTGTTTAATGCTTTTCAACCTGTCCCCGAATATAGTTGGTTCAGAGTTTGTTTTGATATTTCAACCTGCRTGTCCTGATTGCATCTGGTGTGGCCGGGACAAAATCAACATGCGTGCGATGGCACACGCGGACACACGTGCGTATGCCATCTGGTCAGCATGTTAGGTCCCTGGAACTGTACACCTCCCTCTGCAACTGGATCCTGGACTTTCTGACGGGCCAYCCCCATATGGTGAAGGTAGGCAACAACACATCCGCCCCTCAGGGGTGCGTGCTTGGTACCCTCCTGTACTCCCTGTTCACCCACGACTGCATGACAGCGCATGACTACAACACCATCATCAAGTTTGCCGATGACACAACGGCGGTAGGCCTGTGTCATCACCAACGACGATGAGATAGCCTATAGGGAGGAGGTCAGAGACCTGGCAGTGCGGTGCCAGGACAACAACCTCTACCTCACCGTGGGCAAAACAAAGGCGCTTATCATGGACTACAGGAAAYGTAGGGCCGGACACRCCCCCATTCACATYGACAGGGCTGTAGTGGAGCAGGGTGAGAGCTTCAAGTTCCTCTGTGTCCACGTCGCTAACGACCTATCATGGTCCAAACACACCAACACTGTCGTAAAGAGTGCACGACAATTTCTCTTCTCCCTCAGGAGGCTGAAAAGATTTGGCGTGGGCCCTCAGATACTCAAAAAGTTCTACAGATGCACCATCGACAGCACCTTGACTGGCTACATCGCCGCTTGGTATGGMAACTGCTCGGCATCGGACTGCAAAGCGCTACAGAGGGTACATTACTGGGGYTGAACTCCCTGCCATCCAGGACCTCTATACCAGGCAGTGTCAGAGGAAGGCCCTAAAAATGGTCAAAGACACCAGCCACCCAAGTCATAGACAGTTCT
>NC_036860.1:7251350-7267766 GCF_002910315.2 Salvelinus sp. IW2-2015
CTCGTGGCCCTGTCGCACGCACAGCGGTACCGGAGCGCTAAAGTCTAGGTACCAAAAGGCTCACCTTGAAAACATATCTACCCCAAGCCACCTAAACTGTAATGTATAGTTTAATCAAATGCTACCTGGGACATCTGCATTACAATTTTTGCAGCCAACTCTTCATTTTAACTTTAGCACCACGAGCTGAAACATCTACCACCACACGAGAGCATACAACGGCTGGGGAATAGAACAATGTATTTGATACACTGACAATTTTGGCAGGTTTTCCTACTTATCAAAGCCATGTAGAGGTCTGTAATTTTTATCATAGGTACACTTTCAACTGTGAGAGAGGAATCTAAATACAAAAATCCAGAAAATTCACTTGTATGATTTTTAAGTAATTAAATTTGCATTTTATTGCACTGACATTAAGTTATTTGATAGCATCAGAATAACGCAGAGAACTGAACTACTCTTAGGCTACGAAACCCTTAGTTTGCCAATATACATGACGATATACAGCTCAGTTTCCTGTAGTTCTTTGACCAAATGGTTTGCAGCACACTTGCAGCAGTGGAGATTATTTGCCCACTCCTCCATAAGACCGTTCTCCAGATCCCCAGGTTGTCGGGGCGCTCCGCTCTCGCTCGGCAATACGGACTTTCCGGGCTCCTCTCCAAAGATTTTACTTATTGGGCTTCAGTGTCTAGGAGACTGGTAGCGCACTCGCCAGGCCTTGAGATGCATTCTTACGGAGCCACTCCTTTAGTTTCGCCGGCTAGTGGTGCTGTCTTCGTTACGTTGTCATGCTGGAAGATCCAGCCAAGCGCGCGCACATACTTCAATGCCTCTTACTGGGGAAGGAGGTTGTTGGTCAAGATCTCGCGAATAGCAATGTCAGCATCCATCCACATCCTCCCCTCAATACGGTAGCAGTACTCCTGTCCTTTGCACGAAAAGCATACCTCCAAAGGATATGATGTTTCACACTCCGATGCGTTCACGGTTGGGATGGTGTTCTTGGGGTTGTACTCATCTTCTATTCCTTCAAACACGGGAGTGGGAGTTTAGAGCAAAAGGCTCTATCTTTTGTCTCATGCAGACGCATGAACCTTCCCCATTCCTCTCTGGATCATCCAGATTCTGGTCATTTGGCAAAATTTCAGACGGAGCCTGGACATGCGCTGGCTTAGACAGGGGGACCTTGCCGGTGCGTGGACGATTAATCATGACGGCCGTAGTGTGTTACTAATGGTTTCTTTGAGACTGTTGGTCCCCAGCTCTCTCTTCAGGTCATTGACCAGGTATCCTGACCGTGTACGTTCGTGGCTGGATCCTGACATGTCCTCATGTCATTGATGCCCCACGAGGCTGAGATCTTGCATTGGAGGCCCCAGACCGAGGGGTGGAATTGACCGTCAATCTGAGAGACTTCTTTCCATTTTCTAATAATTGTAGCCAACGCAAGTTTGTTGCCTTCTCACCAAGCTCTTCTTATGTCCAGGACACATCCCAGCCTCCGTACGAGGTGCTAGTCAATCGTGTATCCCTGATGTCCTTACACAGCTTCTGGTCTTGGCCATTGTGGACGAGGTTGAGAGTCTCGTTTGATTGGAGTGTAGTGGACATGGTGTCTATTTATACAGGGTTTAACGAGTGTTCAAAAGGTTGGCAGTTAATACAGGTAATGAGGTGGAGAAAGGAGGGCTTCTTAAAGAGCAAACTAACAGGTCTGTGAGAAGCCGGAATTCTTACTGGTTTGGTAGGTGATCAAATACTTATGTCATGCAATAAAATGCAAAGTTAATTACTTAAAAAATCAATACAATGTTGATTTTCTGGATTTTTGTTTTTGATTCCGTCTCTCACCGTTGAAGTGTATATCTATGATAAAAAGTGACAGACCTCTACATGCTTTGTAGTAGGAAAACCTCAAAATCGGCAGTGTATCAAATACTTGTTCTCCCCATGTTACTTACACTGACACTACAATAGCCCACACCAACCACACACACACTCACAACTATAACACGTTCACGTCTGACAGGCACATCTGTCAACACAGACACACACACACTTCCACACTCATTAAAAATGACAGACCTCTACATGCTTTGTAAGTAGGAAAACCTGCAAAATCGGCAGTGTATCAAATACTTGTTCTCCCCACTGTACTTACACTGACACTCCAACACACACACACACACACACACTCACACATAACACGTACACACAGGCACACTGTCACCACACACACACACACTTCCACACTCATTTTGTTGATCGTATTCTGCATTGTTGGGAAGGGCCCATAAGTAAACATTTCACTGTTAGTCTACAGCTGTTGTTTACGAAGCATGTGACAATTTAAATTTTCTTAGTTTAGATTTGATCTTATTTAGGGGTTATAAAAGTATTTATGAATCACAAAAAACTGGTTTGGAGAGCCTTTACACGCAAAAGAAAGAACATGGTGGTTTGATTGATTCGGAAAATTGGCACATTCGGTTCTTAAACCCATGGTAATGTTGGAAAATTATTGTACGTAGAATTATAATAGGGAGAATAGTGTRCAATAGTAGGCTATACCCTCGTCTATTGCCTGCACTAACCATGGAACTGTGTTATGACACAGCCAAGTATTGCACCATACGTCGGGTTCAAACTGCTATGGCTTAGTCGGCGCTCAGCTCCATAGCGATTTAATTAGCTTACTTGTCAATTCAAAAAAATATATTATCAACTGTTACTAATGATCCTCAGCAACAACCACATGGCCGTGACGGCGCTTACGGAGGAAGAAAATGTGGATAAACTAAACAATGTAATTAAATGGAATGATAATGTAGGCTATACCAACTGAATGTGTGTTGTTGAATGTGTGTTGTTATTAGGCCTACTGACGGTCAATGTCTAATATTTAACATGGTGGAAATAGGAAACAGAGAAAGTCGGTGTAGCCTCTAATTAAGACATTCGAGAGTACCCATCCCTGCAAGTTTCAATAAAATGCTGTACAATTTATATTCTGCATAATGGCACAGCATTTCAGAAACTTCACTGTGGGAAAGTTGATATGTTGATATGCTTCAGTGTGCAACCATATGACTGGTTCAACATTTGTCTCGCGATAATAAGGTAAAATATTTCTAAAAGAAGTGTCGTTTATATTTACAATTCCCTTATCCAAACGGATTACTCATTTACCTAGCTCTTATTAACAGCTCTTATCAACGGCTCTTATTAACAGCTCTTATCAAGTTGTAAATTACAGTGCATGAAGAATGGTGTTACTGTATTTCTATCAGAAAATATTACAGTAGATGCTTTTTCCACTTGGAACCGCTAGGTTCTCTAGACCTTATTCATTGTTTCCTTCTGCGCAAAGACAGTGGAATTATTAGGGAATTAAGTCAAGGTCAGAGTCCGGATATCTATAGACACATTTCCACCACACATTTATTTCATCTCCACCCAAAACAAATAGCAGGTGAACAGCATGCTATTCTCAACCTTAAATTCAAGGTCAGAATACACGTAGAGAGAGAACTGCATAGAAAGGGAATTAAACCCCATTTACGCGCCCTTAACTCGGGTCGGAATCGGGCCCATGTTTATGTTGGCCTTACCTGCCCAGTTAGACACCATTCACTAACCCACCATTGTTAATAACTATTAGACCTGTGATTGATATGTATCAAAGAAAATGAGGGGGCACCCGGATTTGAACCGGGGACCTCTTGATCTGCAGTCAAATGCTCTACCACTGAGCTATACCCCCTAATAAAAAGCCAAGTCACCAGAGGTATTCTAGTCAATGTTCTGAGTAAGTGTTTAATAGGGTAGAGCTACTAGAACATTGCTCCACCCCCTGTAACTATAAAGTGTACGTTTTATTTTATTTTTATTTAACCTTTATTTAACTAGACAAGTCAGTTAAGAACAAATTCTTATTTACAAGGATTACCCACATTTTGTAATGTAATCTGATTACTTTCAGAAACACACACACACACACCGCATCCAGAACACAGAGCCAATATTTACCCAGCCGTCTGCACAACACAGGAGGATCAGATTTACAGATACATGAAAGAGGAACATAAAAATGGAGAGAGAGAGACAGGGTGACAGGGAGAGAGCTGGGGAAGAGAGAAAGAGGGAGGTAAAAAGGCTATTAAAAAAAGAGAGAATGAGGAAGATGGAGAGAGAGAGCTGTGTTAAATGAGAGGGAAAGAGTACAGAACTGAGTGGTTGTTAGTGATACAGGAGAGGAGCTGAACATGAGAAATAGTTTGGGTTGAAATGAATGACACTGGAACAGCAGAACATTCTTCAGAGGTTTGTATTTTGACATCCAGATCCAACATGTTATTGACCTCTTTGAATCTGACTGACTCGTGGAAAAGGCTGAATGACCCGCAGCAGAATGCGAGTCACTTACAATTCAAGTCTCTTCCTCTATTAATGCTGTARTTCCCCAGATGACCAGTAGAGACCAGTGTAAGCAAATTAAATTGTGGGAGCTTATTCAGAACASGCTCATAGAAATCTGTTTACAGTAAAACCGAGATTTATCTTTTCATTGTGCAAGAGAATAGTCAGCTCTATTGTAACATTCCAATGTTCAATGACATTCTGAGTATCATGCCCTACGAAATATGTCCCTAGCCCTAGTATGTAGGCTACATTTCCCAGCAGTGAAYCTTGAAAAGTCTCAACTGTCATTTCCTCACCAGCGTTCTCTAGCCTGATTTCTCAAAGTGGAACTGATTGTAATGGAACAGCTGAGAGAGAAGTGGAGTGATGGTGGAGACAACCACACAGTGCTTGTAAAGGAAAGCTTATTTGAGCAGTATAACAGACAAAACTGCTATCGCACGTGCCTGGAAATTAAACCATAGCCAAACAAAACAAGACATGCCCTTTTTCATATGACCCACAAAATGTATGCTCARTACTCAGACAATATGTTTKTTTTGTATTGACCAGATGAACATTCATAGCAGTGGGCATGGAATACCAAAACTAAAGTGCTTATGAACAGTACATGYATATGTCATTGTGGTAATTATCTGGTATGGTGGCTGTATGGTTAGAARCACTGTTAACTGCTTGTTCTTCACAGCAGTTTATAACCAGAAGGTCAATCGACAGATTCCGTGAAGAGATTGTACTGTTTTTACTGTGTTCATTTAATTCTCTGCAGCAGCCATGTCTGAACACAGAGGTACTATATCATTGTCCAAGGCCAGGAGATGCCATGGTATGGCATCTACTATTGAGTTCCCTCAGAGATAAGACAGAGGGCTCCACTGTGATTCCAGATGATTTCACTAGAATCCAAGTCCAAATATGGAAGGAGAGAGACAGAGACTGGGGCACATCAAAGCAAAGAGAATGGATATAAAACATGAGAGAGGCAGGACATGCAGGGRGAGAGAGAGAGAGAGAGAACACTTTCATCTCCTCAGCTGCTATGCCTTATCATCCCTCTGTCTTTGTAATCACCATGGCAACGGAAGAACAGCATTGAGAGGGTGTTGTAGAGGGAGAGMGAGTGTGTAAGTGGAGAGAGCACGTGAGGGAGGGAGCTACAGGGTGACTGGGACCAGGAGAAACTCCGTTGTTGAAAGAGAAGAGAAGGAGAAGAAGGAAGAGAGAGTGAAGAGAGAGCTGTGTGTTTTTGTTGTTGCTGAACAACATGTGTCTCAGTGTGCTGCTGCTCATCTTTCTCTCCCAGGCAGAGTTGGGGAGAGTTTGGGCTCAGCAACAAACAGGTAAGCTTTTCTTTCTCCCCTACCTCTCCTGTGTTTTCCAYCCTGATTCTCTTGTCTCAGTGTACTTCATCACCTTTTTTCACCTGTTGTCTCCTCCCTCCTTCTCTCCTCATTTTCCCCATGCATCACTCTCTTCATACCACTGGAAGTTGGTGGCACCTAAATTGGGGAGGATGGGCTTGCGGTAATGGCTAGAGCAGAGTTAGTGGAATGGTATCAAATACATCAAACACATGGTTCCCATGTTTGACGCCATTCCATTCGCTACGTTCCAGCCATTATTATGAGCCGTCCTCCCATCAGCAGCCCCCATTGCTTCACACAGCCTCTCTTCGGGTCACTCAGGTGTTGTATTTTCTGCCGTACAATATCACCTCATCCAGGCGCTTCTCTCCCTTTTTTTTAACTTCCAGAATCATTTTTATTGACATAATATATGCCATTTACATCTGTCCATCTCTCTTTCCCCTTCATGGCTCTCACACTTCCATCCTAAGATGTCACAACAACTTATGATCACATGGAATAATAACAACTTTTGTATTTAACATTAAAGAAAAGCTGTGAGCGTTTTGGCMTTCTTTTTTATTTGATATTTCAGGGCTTCAATAACCTACGTACAGATGTCTTTGAAGACACTGTTTTTACTCATTTACTTATATAAGGGAAATGGTACACGTTCATGATTGTGTTTGGAAACGGACATCCCCTCATACTCTTTGTTTGTGCAGAAAAGTTAGTTCCTAGTTTGCAATGAAAGTGTGACCATAAACAACGCCATGTTCCAGAAACGTGCAAATGACTGAGAATAACAACCCACAAAACAACATTGCTTCTGCCTAACATTAGATTTGGACATATTTCTCCCTGCCACTCTGCTAGCCTAAAAGTCAGGCAGTCCAGGGTRRRAAAGGAGAGGTGAACAGACAGAGAGAAAAAACTGTTGGTGAATGTAGGCAAAAAGGTGGTAGCTTGATGAGTCGTGTGTGTTTTTTTWATCCTTTATTTATCCAGGTCTTTCTCATTGAGATAAAATCWATTTTTYWAAAGACACCTGGTTCAACAGCAGCAGGGGGGAAAAAGTTTCAGACACAACATTGAACAAAACTATAGACACACATACAGTACAACAATGACATATTACATGTGTGTTTGTATGTATGTGTGTTGAAAGTGTATGCATTTCTGTGTGCTTGGGGTGTGACAGGAATGCTTGTGGACCGATGGAGGGGGACGCATTGCGATGTGTTTCTCCTCCTAGCCATATAAAGCCTTTTATCAGAGATTGAGTAATTCGATTTGTCTCCACCACTGTCCCACCACTGCACTCTTCTTTCTATGATCTCCTCACTTTTCAATAAATCCTGTAACCCTTATTAGCCAAATCTCTGCTCCCAATTCCTATTTTATTTCACTAGTACTCTTTGCTGACTGTCTTCCTCTCGTGACCTTTGTTTTGCTCCAAAATTCCTTGAGGCAAGGCAGATGCATCCCATTCTCCTTCCCTGATACTACCTACCACCTTCAAAACAACAACAGCTCTTCACTGAGCTAAATTAATTGCTTTTCGTGTTTATCTTACACAGCATAAAATTAGATTATTTTATTTTTTACATGCAGTGTAAAAAAAAGCTGTTTGAAATAGGATCAAGTGGAGCTACCCTCGAGAGCTTTCTGCAGCATCTAAACCAGACTATGAAAACACAGCTTGAGGGATGAAAATGAATTGTGAGGCTGCTGACCTCAGAGCTTGGCTCTCTGTTCTTTGTCCTGTTGAGAATTTCACTTAAAAAATGACTTGTGTCTGGTCCAGCCATGCTGGGGCCAAGTCTGAACAGAAAAAAAAATGGAAGGATAAATCTGGATATACTAAATATCTGTGTGGCTGACATCCATAGATGTGATGTCACTGTCGTGGAGATTTTGATCTGCAACAGCAAGGGTCATTGTGACATCTATACAGACGCTTCTGGAAAGTTTCAAGAGAACAGAAGGATCCGTGAAGTAGGGATAGAGGAGCAGGGAGGGAGACAAAGAACCTAAAAATCCTAAAGGAATCCTGCCACTTTTCAACCTCATATTCATTATCTCCAGYACCATACCAGTGTCTACATACGTGTCTACATCACGTTTCTATGATCTGTGGTTAAAGAGATAAGAAGAAACGTCCTAAAATATGGTTATCTGTGACATCACAGAGTAGGATTAAAAGAAACAAATTAAAACAGTGATTTTCAAAACCTTGTTACTAGCCAGAGGGGGGTATTTTATTGCTCCCATGTCACTGTGTATCTCATAGTGTTTGAAAATCACCGTTTTTAAAGTGTTTTTACTTTGACGATGTCATCGGCTAGGACATTATAACTTTTTTTTAAATTCTACAAAGCATAGAAATGCTCCATTTTCACATATGTAGAAATGGTATTGTGCTGGAAATAATGAAAATGAGGTTGAAAAGTGGTAGATTTGCCCTTTAACGATTCTTTGGCATAGTTAAAGAAAGTGATTTTCTGGATGATGAGGTGTGATGTTGGCATTGGGGAATAAGACATGGTTCAGCACTGATCTTCATTGAGATGCCTGACTTAGTTCGTTATGGGCTTTGTCTTATCGTACAATGAAAACCAGAATTAATTCCTTTACCTCATCCACTGAGAGTTTGGGTTTCACCATAACAAAGGAAGTATGAGGTCATCACTGCTCTCTTGTTTTCATAGAAGAGATCTTGGTGTTTTTTCAAAATGTAAAATCTCTTGTTTCAGCATAACACCTGCTACCTTATAAGCTTTATCATATATGTTTCCGGGTATTATGCCACCCACCAAGTCTTATTTGACTGATATGAGTAATGTGTTCAAGTTATAACGTGAGGAAATGTTGCTTGATTAGCTGCATGCAAGTTTTTCAGACTCTTCACAGTCACTTTCTGTTGGCATTCTGGATGGTGGTTGTTCCTCTTGTGGTTCTGACYCTACAATTACCACTGCAGCTGTTGTGWGTGGGTGTGGGTGCATGCAGTATGTGTCAGTGTAAAGCAGGGATGGGCAACTGGTGGCCTGCAGGCCCTTTTTGTAGGCCCGCGGACCAATAAAAAATAAATATCTATTTTTTTAGGAACTCAGTTGGGTCTCAACTTAATGTTGAGAGTTAGAATAATAGAATACAACAAGTGTAAAACGGATACTTTTTCTCTCCGCCTCATGGAAATTAGTTATCACATTTGAATTGCATGAAATTAGGTATAAAATTCAAATCAAATCAAATCAAATTTTATTTGTCACATACACATGGTTAGCAGATGTTAATGCGAGTGTAGCGAAATGCTTGTGCTTCTAGTTCCGACAATGCAGTAATAACCAACGAGTAATCTAACCTAACAATTCCACAACTACTACCTTATACACACAAGTGTAAAGGGATAAAGAATATGTACATAAAGATATACGAATGAGGGATGGTACAGAACGGCATAGGCAAGATGCAGGCAATGCCATGACCTGGTCACAAAGCCTAATAATCAACATACATTTCAATAATCCATAAGAATGGCTGAAGAAAAAATATTTAGCAATATTTTTGCCATATTCGGTCAAAAGTTCACTTTTTAATTCAGGTATCAATGATCATTTGCTGTGGGTTTGTAGTTTCAAGCTTTTATTGTCACGTGCACAAGTACAGTGAAATGCCTTTMTTGGAAGCTATTTCCTAATGCAGTAACCAATATCAATGTAGTRCTATAAAATAAAGTAGAACAAAAACACACAGGAAATAGAAACAAGAACACTGGAAAGTAAGTACGCTATACACAGGGTCAGTGCCTATATCATATTTACAATSTGCAGGGATACAAGAGTGATASAGGTAGATATGTATAGGAGTAAGGTGACCAGGCATCAGGATATATGATGACAGAGTGTCAGTGTGCGTGTTATGTGTGTGTGAGCAAATTAAGTGCATGTGCTAGAACGTCAGTGTGAGTGAGTGTGTAGAGTTCAGTGAGTGTGTATAGAGTCAGTGCAAAAATTTTAAAAAAGAAGGCATTCATATTCATATGATCGGCCACATTGAGTTGAACTGTGGAAGTAGTGTGGCATCCGGCTGATCCCGAGCCAGCCCTGGCAGCCACTCCCATGCAGGAAAGGGTGTGCCCTCTCACCCCCGGTCTGACAGACCACTCACGGAAACCGGCCTGGAAATATGGGCTGAGTGGTTTCTTAGCATCAGGGTTATTTTAGTGCTCAGGCCAGAAGACTGTTTGACTGTCTATCGGCCTATGAGCTGTAGTTTAGACTTGACCATGTTGAGAGAGGGTGTGGTATAGTTYTTCTGCAGACCTGACCTCTGTTTTAGACAATTAAAATGAAATGAAAGCCTGAGGCCTGTGACTAAGTGACAGTTGCCTGTGTTTAAGCAGGCCAGACACTCAGTGTGGGCCTTATATTATAACAGAGGAGGTGTTTATGTTATAATGGTATTCTCACTTGTCATATCCTATTTCTCCTCTGTCATCAGGCATTCCAATACATCAGTGGTTCCCAGACTGTGGGGTCGAGAGGTCGGCAGGGGGGGAAGTCAGTTGGGCTTTCAACATACTTTTAAAAGTTGCCCAGGCTCTGTCKCAGCCGGCCGCGACCGGGAGGTCCATGGGGCGATGCACAATTGGCCTAGCGTTGTCCGGGTTAGGGAGGGTTTGGCCGTTAGGGATATCCTTGTCTCATCGCGCACTAGTGACTCCTGTGGCGGGCCGGGTGCAGTGCGCGCTGACCAGTTCGCTAGGCGTACGGTGTTTCCTCTGACACATTAGTGCGGCTGGCTTCCGGGTTGGATGTGCGCTGTGTTAAGAAGCAGTATGGCTTGGTTGGGTTGTGTTTCGGAGGACGCATGGCTCTCGACCTTCGTCTCTCCCGAGGCCGTACGGGAGTTGTAGCGACAAGACAGTAACGACTAACAATTGGATACCACAAAATTGGGGAGAAAAAGGGGGTAAAAAAAAAAGTTGTAATAGTAGAAGGCACCACAGACGGTCTCGGTACTTCTCCTCAAAAAGAAGAGCAAGGATACAAAACAATCTCGGACCAAATCTCCCTTGTGACACTACCCACTATCACAGGCCTCTCACACTCTTTAATATTTTTTTTTAGTCCCCTCCATTTCCTATCTCCCCCTTCACAGTCCTCTATATACTCCTCATCTCGACTTGAAGCCTCTTGATGTATTTAATTGTTCTCCCCCTGCTCTGGGTATAATAGTCTGTAGAGTTATGCCATATAATTACTAGCCTTGGTGCTAGTCTGTTTGTTTCTGCTCGCTTGCCAAGCAGGCAGTAGGTAGCCTACCGGTTAAGAGTGTTGGTTACAAAAAGGTCGCTGGTTCGAATACCCGAGCTGACTAGCTGAAAGACCTGCCGATGTGCCCGTGAGCAAAGCACAAACATATGTTTGTCTTGACAATGGAGTAGGCAGAAGCACAAACAGATCTGGGACCAGGCTATAGAATGAATAGGAATTTAACTTACAGTGATTTATAGGATCTATATCAGTTATGGGATGTAAGAGCCTTCAGCACAATTGCATCCAGTGGGACAGTGTAGTACATGCTTGCAAGATAGTGGTCATTATGTTTTAGTGATATAGAAAATATATATGACTGAACATTTCCTTTGAAATAGACCTCTGCTAGAGCCAAYAAAAGCATACCATGTAAGATTCTCAAATGATAACGTTGACAAAATAAGACATTTACGATTTACAAATATGATGGAGTGATAAACCCCTGATCGCCTGAGTCTATTTGAGATGAGGGGCGTTAGATGAACCTTAGCTGCACTTAAACCCTCTTCACTCCCTTCTCTCAGCAATCATCCTACTAGCAGGACGGAACACATGCAAAACAGTCCGGATGGAAGCGCGACTCTTTACCACAACAGTCCTYTTGGAAGTGGCACCTCTTCCTCCACCTCCTGCCCTCTTATCAGAATCCTCTAKATGGGCAGGCCACTCTTGTTGGCTTGGTGATAAGCCAGTGATTTAAGTACCGATGGCCTTGAGAGTTTTATTSTAGACCACTTAACTGATCAGAGCTGGCCAACTACAGCCCTACTCCCTCCACACCCCTCCCTTCAGATAGAATAAAGCTATCCATGTTGTGGCAATGCATTTCTGTTGCTATGTTTTACATAACGTAAGAGGCACCTTGCAACAATGACCACCTTGTATTTTACGCAGTCTRTTTTCCAAAGCCCATCTCCATATTCAGCAGTCATGTTTCATTGATGCGGTAATGAAACAAAAGATGGCACATCAAGACAAAATATCATATTCGGAGGGTGTGCAAATATCAGACAAAATGAGCCCTGACAATGGGTGGTGCCAGTATGGTCAACACATTGCTAGTAATACTCATCTGTGGCCGTGGTTTGACGAGGGCTTTGGATTAGAATATCACTAATCGCTGGTGAAGTGATCACTAGAACCACATTTTGAGGTGTTGTGAATGAATRCACGTTCATGGTTTGAGCAGCTGGYCTGTGTTTTTCCTCAGTCTACTAATTTTAGTGTGTGAGGTATGCCAACTTAACCAATAAGTTATATCACCAACACCTACTTTATGTCTCCTACCCACCCACACAAACACTTATGTCCACCATAGAATCAGATCATTGCCAAACACACATTCCACTTGCAGGTTATTTCAGTGTTTGGTTTAGCTTTCTATTTATATGCTAAACATAGGCTTCTTTTCAGAAGCAGAGACAAGCCACACGGACACAAACTGCTGGCTAGTGTTAGTCAAGCACCAGATTATTCACTTAGGGTTAGCTATACCTAAACGTTCTGAGGAGTTTAAATGATTGAAGTGATTTGATTCAGAAAAGGGCCGTTTATATGAAATGAACGCCTGTTTGTACCAGCCAGGGTTGATTCCACCCAGTCGGAGCAGCAACAAAATCGGGTAACAAAAACTGCCATGTTCTGAGTTGGAGTTCTATCACACGCGGTATACGATTACAACCAACATCTCTTTCTCTCTCTGATCTAGTAAGAACATTCAAACGTGACCAGACTSCAGACTGAGTTACCCGCCTGTTACCCAACTCAGTTTGACCTGCTCAACACCAGTTATTTCCAGAGAAAATGTGCAGCAGCCGCGCTGACCACGGCATGTTCATGGTGATTCCACCGGGAAGAGTGAGATTCACAGATGGAATCTCTTTGCTTTTTTGTTTGCCATATGYYTACCGATATTCGAAAAACTTCCTTTCGTCTACTGAAAGCAAGAGACAAAACAGTAAACGTATATAGTACAGGAAGGCGCCCAAATTTAGGGTTAGAAGAGACACTCTGTTTGAAATAAACAACACGTGCGGTTACGTTTATATAGTAAATGTGACATCATGAACACAACCCCTCTTTCAGAGTCGGACGGAAAATTCCTAAAATTTGCGCAACATTGAAGCTGTCTGGATCAGGAAAGCAAGTTCATCAGTTAAAAACTCATCATGTCATGATGACGTTGACAATAAGTGAGATAGTCAACGTTGGCTGGTGTGTTTATGGGCATATTCAATATCTCCCTATCCTAGTCTGCTGTCCCCACATGCTTCAAGATGGTCACCATTGTTCCTGTACCCAAAAAGGCAAAGGTAACTGGATTTAATGACTATCGCCCCGTACCTGCCACCCTAGACCAACTTCAATTTGCTTACCGCCCCAGTAGATCCACAGACGATGCAATCGCCATCACTTTGCACACTGCCCTATCCCATTTGGACAAGAGGAATACCTATGTAAGAATGCTGTTTATTGACTAYAGCTCAGCATTCAACACCATAATACCCTCCAAACTCATCATTAAGCTTGAGGCTCTGGGTCTGATCCTCAACACTGCGGCCYCACAAGGGTGCATGCTCAGCCCCCTCCTGTACTCCCTGTTCACCCATGACTGCGTGGCCTAGCACGCCTCCAACTCAATCATCAAGTTTGCAGACGACACAACAGTAGTAGACTTGATTACCAACGATGACGAGACAGCCTACAGGGMGGAGGTGAGGGCTCTGTGAGTGTGGTGCCTGGAAAACGACCTCTCACTCAACGTCAACAAAACAAAGGAGATGATCGAGGACTTCAGGAAACAGCAGAGGGTGCAACCCCCTATCYACATCGACGGGACCGCAGTGGAGAAGGTGGAAAGCTTGAAGTTCCTTGGCATACACATYACTGACAAACTGAAATGGACCACCCACACAGTGTGGTGAAGAAGGYGCAACAGAGCCTCTTCAACATCAGGAGGCTAAAGAAATTTGGCTTTCACCTAAAACCCTCACAAACTTTTACAGATGCACAATTGAAAGCATCCTGTCAGGCTGTATCACCGTCTGGTATGGCAACTGCATCGCCCGCAACAGCAAGGCTCTCCAGAGGGTGGTGCGGTCTGCCCAACGCATTACCGGGGGCAAACTACCCGCCCTCCAGGACACCTACAKCACCTAATGTCACAGGAAGGCCAAAAAGATCATCAAGGACATCAACCATCTGAGCCACCGCCTGTTCACCCCCTATCATCCAGAAGGCAAGGTCAGTACAGGTGCATCAAAGCTGGGACCGAGAGACTGAAAACAGTTTCTATCTCAAGGCCATCAGACTGTTAAACAGCCARCACTAGCACGTTAGAGGCTGCTGCCTATAGGCATASACTATAAATCACTGGCCACTTTAAGGAATGGAACACTAGTCACTTTAATMATGTTTACATATCTGSCATTACTCAWCTCATATGTATATACTGTATTCTATACTATTCTACRGTATCTTAGTCACTTAATGTTTACATATCTGGCATTACTCATCTCATATTTATATATCTCATATGTATATGTACAGTTGAAGTCGGAAGTTTACATACACTTAGGTTGGAGTCATTAAAACTCGTTTTTCAACCACTCCACAAATTTCTTGTTAACAAACTATAGTTTTTGGCTAGTCGGGTAGGAAGTCTACTTTGTGCATGACACAAGTCATTTTTCAACATTGTTTTCATTATTTCACTTATAATTCACTGTATTACAATTTCAGTGGGTCAGAAGTTTACATACACAAGTTTACTGTGCTTTAAACAGTTGGAAAATTCCAGAAAATTTGTCATGGCTTTAAAGCTTCTGTTAGGCTAGTTACATCATTTGAGTCAATGAGGTGTACCTGTGAATGTATTTCAAGGCCTACCTTCAAACTCAGTGCCTCTTTGCTTGACATCATGGGAAAATCAAAAGAAATCAGCCAAGACCTCAGAAAAAAATTGTAGACCTCCACAAGAACTGAAAAAGCGTGTGCGAGAAAGGAAGACTACACACCTGACTCAGTTACACCAGCTCTGTCAGGAGGATTGGGCCAAAATTCACCCAACTTATTGTGGGAAGCTTGTGGAAGGCTACCCGAAACGTTTGACCCAAGTTAAACAATTTAAAGGCAATGCTACCAAATACTAATTGAGTGTATGTAAACTTCTGACCCACTGGGAATGTGATGAAAAGAAATTAAAAGCTGAAATAAATCATTCTCTCTACTATTATTCTGACCTTTCACATTCTTAAAATAAAGTGGTGATCCTAACTGACCTAAAACCGGATTAAATGTCAGGAATTGTGAAAAACTGAACTAAGGTGTATGTAAACTTCTGACTTCAACTGTATATTTTAGTATTTTGATCATTTCTGTAATTAATACAATCCCTCAAACACGTGCATGTCAGCAGTCAAGTTTKGAAAATAAAGCTTGATGTACAACTTTATCTCACAACTGTATACAGAAACTGACAATAAAAAATCTAATGCATGGACAATGTTCTGGGCACATAAAACACAACACTGCTGACATATAAACGAGAAGGCTTGGATGTTGCAAACAATGCTAGCCAGCATCTRTATGACACCGGATGGCGACAGGCAGCAGAACTAACAATGGAATGTAGCTAGCATAGACAACATCTCCAGCACCACACATAGACAACATCTCCAGCACCACTCATGTAAAACACCTCATGACTTAGCTAGATGAACTGGCAACTAACCATCTCAATMACTCACAAGCGATTGCCATGCGATTAACGAACAAAAAACAAAAATGACAGCAACAGATCATGACCAGATTGCACTGAGAAATGTCCCAAACAGAACAAAACACTTTCTGCTTTCACCCCCCTACTCAAAGTACTTTAAAAGAAAAACAACCAGACGCAACTAAACAAAATGTCCAGTGGGGGGCTCTACATCACAACGTGCAATCAAAACCTGAATGAGGCTACGGCCACACATGGAAAATTAAAAACGGATGAAATCGTATATGCATTCTTGTTGAATCGATCATTTCTGTAATTTCCWAACACAAAATCTCTATGTGGCTCCGGCCTAAGAAGCAGAATAACCAGATGCATTGTGGCCTCAAGCAGAGTGATGTGGGGACATGTGTTATCTGATAACCACAGAGGTCCTCAGAGATTGGTCCCTCCTAATCCCAGATGATTTCAAATCCACATTGAGTTATWTGTTTGGATAATGTTTTAGCAGAATGTTGTGGAACATATGCTGTGTTGTAAGTAGCTTTGGGAACGGCTCACAACTTTGGTGCCAAGAGACAGAACATTGCAGTCCATGGGA
>NC_036860.1:7267791-7300252 GCF_002910315.2 Salvelinus sp. IW2-2015
CTGGTATGGGCAACTGCATCAGCCCGCAACAGCAAGGCTCTCCAGAGGGTGGTGCGGTCTGCCCAACGCATTACCGGGGCAAACTACCCGCCCTCCAGGACACCTACATCACCTAATGTCACAGGAAGGCCAAAAAGATCATCAAGACATCAACCATCTGAGCCACCGCCTGTTCACCCCTATCATCCAGAAGGCAAGGTCAGTACAGGTGCATCAAAGCTGGGACCGAGAGACTGAAACAGTTTCTATCTCAAGGCCATCAGACTGTTAACAGCCAACACTAGCACGTTAGAGGCTGCTGCCTATAGGCATACACTATAATCACTGGCCACTTTAAGGAGAAACTACTACACTTTAATCATGTTACACCATTACTCATCTCATATGTATATACTGTATTCATATACTATCCTCTCAGTATCTAGCACTTAATGTTTACATATCTGGCATTACTCATCTCAATTTATATACTCATATGTATGTACAGTTGAAGTCGGAATACAACACTTATGGATCAATAAAACCTAGTAACCACTCCACAAATTTCTTAACAAATAATGGCTAGTCAGTGGTAGGAAGTCTACTTTGTGCATGACACAAGTCATTTTTCCAACAATTGTTTTCATTATTTCACTTATAATTCACTGTATTACAATTCCAGTGGGTCAGAAGTTTACATACACTAAGTTGACTGTGCCTTTAAACAGTTTGGAAAATTCCAGAAAAATATGTCATGGCTTTAAAAGCTTCTGTTAGGCTAGTTGACATCATTTGAGTCAATTGGAGTGTACCTGTGAATGTATTTCAAGGCCTACCTTCAAACTCAGTGCTCTTTGCTTGACATCATGGGAAAATCAAAAGAAATCAGCCAAGACCTCAGAAAAAAATTGTAGACCTCCACAAGAACTGAAAAAAGCGTGTGCGAGAAAGGAAGACTACACACCTGACTCAGTTACACCAGCTCTGTCAGGAGGATTGGGCCAAAATTCACCCAACTTATTGTGGGAAGCTTGTGGAAGGCTACCCGAAACGTTTGACCCAAGTTAAACAATTTAAAGGCAATGCTACCAAATACTAATTGAGTGTATGTAAACTTCTGACCCACTGGAATGTGATGAAAGAAATAAAAGCTGAAATAAATCATTCTCTCTACTATTATTTCTGACCTTTCACATTTTTAAAATAAAGTGGTGATCCTAACTGACCTAAAACCGGATTAAATGTCAGGAATTGTGAAAAACTGAACTAAGGTGTATGTAAACTTCTGACTTCAACTGTATATTTAGTATTTTGATCATTTCTGTAATTAATACAATCCCTCAAACACGTGCATGTCAGCAGTCAAGTTTGAAAATAAGCTTGATGTACAACTTTATCTCACACTGTATACAGAAACTGACAATAAAAAATCTAATGCATGGACAATGTTCTGGGCACATAAAACACAACACTGCTGACATATAAACGAGAAGGCTTGGATGTTGCAAACAATGCTAGCCAGCATCTATTGACACCGGATGGCGACAGGCAGCAGAACTAACAATGGAATGTAGCTAGCATAGACAACATCTCCAGCACCACACATAGACAACATTCTCAGCACCACTCATGTAAAACACCTCATGACTTAGCTAGATGAACTTGCAACTAACCATCTCAATCACTCACAAGCGATTGCCATGCGATTAACGAACAAAAAACAAAAATGACAGCAACAGATCATGACCAGATGCATGAGAAATGTCCCAAACAGAACAAAACACTTTCTGCTTTCACCCCCCTACTCAAAGTACTTTAAAAGAAAAACAACCAGACGCAACTAAACAAAATGTCCAGTGGGGGGCTCTACATCACAACGTGCAATCAAAACCTGAATGAGGCTACGGCCACCACATGGAAAATTAAAAACGGATGAAATCGTATATGCATTCTTGTTGAAACGATCATTCTGTAATTTCCTAACACAAAATCTCTATGTGGCTCCGGCCTAAGAAGCAGAATAACCAGATGCATTGTGGCCTCAAGCAGAGTGATGTGGGACATGTGTTATCTGATAACCACAAGGGTCCTCAGAGATTGGTCCCTCCTAATCCCAGATGATTTCAAATCCACATTGATTTATGTTTGGATAATGTTTTAGCAGAATGTTGTGGAACATATGCTGTGTTGTAAGTAGCTTTGGAACGGGCTCACAACTTTGGATCCAAAAGAGACAGAACATTGCAGTCCATGGGATATGCAAGACAAGGAGAGGAGGAGGAGGAGAGAAAAGCAAAGCGGCAGACAAACAAGAAATCCTCAAGGCCTTTCTAGTTTGTTGTATTGTGATTAAGACTGTGGTCCAGCCAACCACACATCGTGTGTGTGTGTGTTGTGTGTGTGGGTGTGTGTGTGTGTGTGTGTTGTGTGTGTGTGTGTGTGTGTGGTTGTGTGTGTGTGTGTGTGTGTGTGTGTGTGTGGGTGTGTGTGTGTGTGTGTGTGTGTGTGTGTGTGTGTGTGGTGTGTGTGTGTGTGTGTGAGTGCATGCATGGGTGCGTGCAGGTGCAGTTGTAGAAAAAAGGAGTTTAAAGTTTAAATGCATGCCAGCATTCCCTCATGGCCAGAGATATGTAATGCTATGTTCACTTTCAGCCCACAATATCCAAACCATTGCATCGAGTAATACACACTCGGTTAGGGCTATGCAGTAACCAAAAGCCAGGGTTGGGGATAGTGAACTACATGTAGTTCAACTAGTTAATTTAACTACATTTTGCATTAGCTTGTGATAGGTTTAGCAAATTCTAATCCTGGTAGTGTTTTCAGAATGGATTACTTTTTTTTCGGCCATGGGTGTAGCTACCTACTGAAGTTTTTTTTGCAAAAGAAAATATGGTGATGTAGGCAATAATTTCCTTTCTTTTTCAGCATCAGACCTGCCTAATTCTCACCTTAAACTGATTTTGTGTTTATGGGCTAAATTATACATTATGTTAACATTTCTGACTCCAGAGTGTTCTGTTCTTCCAATGTTAGTCCATGACATTCCTCAGATTGAGATATGATAATTTTTCACAAAGTAGTTTTGTGTAGTGAACTACTTTTTTCAAAGTAACTTTAGTGTGAGAGGTCAAAACTCTATTTTCATAAGGCTTAGCTTTAGTGTAGCGTAACTTCCACCAGTGGAGAAGTATTTGAAGTAGCTTCCCCAACTCTTGCCTAAAGCAGATGCTTGATTTGTTTATAATGTGACACGAGTGGGTTCTGGACATGCACCTTCTGGACTGACATGACATTGAATCTGTGTCACTGACTCACTGTGTATTGGACAGAGATTGCGGTTAATCATGTGAATGGACAGCAGCATGAGGAAGCCATCAAACAGGTCCCCCAGAGAGCCGTGGCTGGGTGACGCCAGGGTGGCCAGGGAAGTACTGGGAGGAGGACTGACCATTGACACCCTACCAGACAACATGACACACTTAGTGGTGAGTGGCGCTGGGGAAGTGGTCCAACAACACACTAGTGTGGGCAACAAYTGTACGTACAGTATGTCAATGTGAGATTTGCATGTTCCAGTTGTGGTGGTAGAATACTGCTCCCTGCTGGCTTTATATAAAACAAATCAATGTTGAACCGCATTAGACTGCAGAGGGTATATTGAAAAGAGTTGAACAATGTAGATCAAATCAAATTGCAGTGAATCATTTCAACCTTGCTGCTGAAATGTACAGTCCAAGACATTCAAGGACATCSTAAGGTTTCTAAAAGCGTATCCCCTTAACTTATTTAGTATGCACCCTGCATTCTTCATATTTAGTATCCCTCTCTTGTTATACTACTATGTAATAAACTGGAGACTGGAACTCAATGTAGATTGTGTGTTTGTTTGTTTATGTGGGCCTGATTTCAAATGTTGCTTTCACTGTTAACCCTGCTGTTCATTATAACATCTCATCTCCACCCCCCCCTCACACCATTATTCTATCTCTCCCGTCTCATCCCTCAACTTCTCCTCTTGCACTCACCTCTACTGTTTCTATAACAGGAGGACGCTGGTAGGTATTACACATGGCGTAGTTTTGGCCCTGATGACCAACGCACAGATGAACTCTGGGTAGATCTAAACGACCTAGAGCAAGGCCAAGTCAGAATGCATGGCATTTTGTCCAACACACACAGACAGGCTGCGGTGAGTCATACACACAGATACACACACACGCGCACGCACGTGCAAGCACGCGCATTTCATTTCCCTCCCTCTCTCTCTTCCTCGTATTCCAGAAGGTTGCCCTCTCATTTGACTTCCCCTTCTACGGACATTATTTGAGGCAGATTACCATAGCAACAGGAGGTACATTTCATTATTCTTCCGACACATGGCAAGTTGTTCATACTCAGATGGAGCCACTTATCACATTTCTTCCTTTCTACTTCCTGCTTGTTACTTACGTTAAGCACAGAAGGAGTGAACTATTGTAACTACCAGTTGCCACTTGCCATGCATCTCCATAGAACCCTGACCTCTGACCTTCTTCAGGGTTTATTTTCATGGGAGAGGTCACACACCGCATGCTGACAGCAACACAGTACATCGCTCCCCTCATGGCCAACTTTGACCCCAGCTTCTCCAAGGAGTCTACTGTGCAGTACCTGGACAATGGTAAGCCATAGAGTAACATTCAGACAACGCTTGTTATTTGACTTTTGACCCTTGGTTGACCTCTGTGCGACCTGTCCTTTACTGACCCCAGGTGAGGTGTTTGTGGTGCAGTGGGAGCGGGTGAGACTTCATGGGAGGGAGGCAGAGGGGGCATACACCTTCCAGGCTGCCCTGCACCTCACAGGGACCATCACCTTCAGCTACAGAGATGTGAGAGAGACTYACAACATGCASACTTATGAACCTTGTACAACACGTCTCTGATTTGAATGTATTCCATCTAAACACAGACACACTCTGTACATTTTTCTCTACCTGTCTCTCTCRCTCTKTYAGATACCTTTGCCAGTGGAGGTGATAAGTTCTGCTGAGCACCAAGTGAAGGCAGGGTTGTCAGATGCATTCATGGTGAACCTGCCTTCCCCTCAATCCTCAGGTTAGCAGCAAGGGTTCCCTAACCCACAGTTATCCAGGTTGGCAAGTCTTTGATGTCAAATACTTTTGCTAAAATKATCTGAAAKKATATCTCTCACATAGATGCCCAACGTCGGCTCTACGAGTACCATCGGGTGGACATCGATACAACTAAGATCACCAACAACTCTGCCTTTGAGTTCACTGCATTGCCTAGTAAGCATCTAATCTCTATCCCCCATACAGGCCTCTCAGACATTTCATCCTCAATAACCAGTCACAGGCACAGCTTAGTATAATGTTAATGCCAATGCCAATCGTGTCGCTACAGAATCAAAACCCAGGTCTCTCTGTCTCTCCCTCCCTCTGTCCAGCCTGTCTGCAGCATGACAGCTGTGAACTCTGCCTCTCGTCCAACCTAACCTCTGGCTGTACCTGGTGCAACGTCCTCCAGAGGTGAGCAGGAGAGGAGTGTAGATCCCTATCTGAATAAAGGAGTCCTTGTTTCTTTGTRTTTGACATCTGTGTCTGTTTCAGGTGCTCAGACGGAATGGACAGACACAGGCAGGAGTGGCTGGACTACGCCTGTTCAGAAGAGGTAGAGTTGGACAATGTCAATGAACGTTCATAKACTTTACATGTACTGTACATCAAATGTAAATCACAGTCTAAGCTTCCTCTGTTAAAACCACAATTCTCATCCATTATATGGACAGGCCAAAGATGTCACCTGTGAGGATTATTCCAAGGGGGGACCAGACAGCTYCATTGACCCTTCAGTTCCCTCAGACTCTGAGGTCACCACTCCCCTGGGGCCCCTACCAGAAGGCCCTGCCACGGAGAGTAAGTCAAGTGTGTAAATGAGTGTGCCTGGGAGGGTTTATATCGGAGTATCAGAGTTCAACTGTGCATGCAGCAGTGTTAAACAGAGCAAGAACAATGATGCCATAGTAATGCTCTAGCGCTCAGTGTCTGTTTTTAGCCAGTGCCTGAGTGTTCTTAGAACATGCAAAAAAAATTGCACAGAAATGGAGTTCAGGAAAATAACAATGGAAGCAGTTTGAGTCCTAACTACTCAATATTCAAACTGATCCTACATTCATTTGATCTTCCTGCAGATGACACAAAACATGTGATTCTATACAATGGTAAAGGTGGGTGGATGTTGATTCCCTTTGAATTGTGTGTATGGAGCTATGTTACAGGAGTTTGATTGTACACTGTCTCTCTTTCCTGGTTAGACGTGAAGACAGGCCCTCCGAGACAACACGACGGGTCAGCTCACACAGGAGTTATAGCAGGTGTAGTAGCTGCATTGGTGCTACTGCTGGCTCTGACACTGCTGGCTCTTTACATCAACTCTCATCCTTCTGCTGCCTCACCACTCTACATCCTACAGGTTAGTAACACTATCAGGGCTCACATTCAACCAGCTCTGTCAGTCTATGTCCTGCTAAATGTAGACTTCTACTCCCATTCTCTTTAACCTTTTAAAACAATGACCTATATGATCTTATTTCAATAGCGACGCAACAGCTACTGGCCATCCATGAAGTTCAGGAAGCAGGGATTCCACTCCAGCTACGCAGAGGTGGAGGTCGAAGGTCACGAGAAGGAGGGAATCATGGAAGCTGGCCAGTGCTGACCGGACTGAGGAGCAACTGGATGATGAGGAGAGAAAAACGAGTTTGTAGGAGAGGAAGGAGAGAGCTTAGAGCTACACACACATTCCCTACTCCATTACACAAATAATGTTTTTTTGTTCATTCATTTTTCAATAATCACTTCAATATAGTCCCTGTCTTTGTTGGCTGTCTTTGTTGGCAAAAAAAATGGGGGGTATTGTATATAATTTTTGGTGGACAAAGTCTTAAACTCTTCTCGTACACATCCGCGACTCAGGTTTTAGGGAAAGGGACAAATGAGAAGAGGCCACTTTTAAGGCTTTGCTAGAATTTCTTTGTTGAGTTCCAAGTTTCTCAGCAGTAACGGATTGCTGTCTCACCATTTTCCACACACCTCCATGGGATGTGTTACTGGAATAAACTGTGATACATTATGACTATCAACATCCATGGAAAAAAAACACTATMAAAGATTCTGTATCCCTGCACTTCCATGACAAGAACGAAGACCAGTTGAGGATGTTCTTCAATGATAATCTCTGTACAGTTCATGTTTGAATGTTTTGTTCCTGTATTGCTTTTTTTATATACAGTACCAGTCAAARGTTCAGACACACCTACTCATTCAAGGATTTTTCTTTATTTTGACTATTTTCTACATTGTAGAATACTAGCAAGACATCACAACTATGAAATTATATTCTTCAAAGTAGCCAACCTTTGCCTTGATGACAGATTGTACACTCTCAAGGCAAAGGGTGGCTACTTTGAAGAATCTCAAATATAATATGTATTTTGTATAACACTTTTTTGGTTACTACATGATTCCATATGTGTTATTTCATAGTTTTGATGGCTTCACTATTATTCTACAATGTAGAAAATAGTAAAAAATAAAGTAAAACCTTTGAATGAGTAGGTGTGTCCAAACTTTTGACTGGTACTGTGTATGCCAAGAATGTATTTCATAAATTGAGGCAATTTAATGCTCTTCATACATGACGTTGACCTTCCAAATTAAACCCAGATTGAGGATCATGTTTTGAAATACAGTACTTAGAAAGAATAAAGCCATTAGAATGAATAATGTTTAATTGTAATGTCAACCAGAAAAGGAGAAAACTCAGTGKGCCTATAATTTCTGCATCCTGACCAGTGAAACCAATTCTGATTTGCGACAGCAGATGTCACCCAAACCAAAATCATTTGCAACTTTATTCCATGTAGGCCTTCACAGCAGCCTACATACAGATTGTAGCAGATGGCATGATCATCATGTGGAATAAAAAGCGTTGGCGTCTATTCTAGATACTTTTTCTATATGTCATGTTCACGATGTTGTCGTGCGCCTGTTCCGCCGTGATGGTTGTTTCCACTAGATAGCACAGCCACAAAGTAAAAATTGGCTTTATCAAAAAAAAATCATAAAAACACAAAATTAGTTTGTTGGTCTTAATTGAAGATTAGGGTTAGACATAAGKTTAGCAGTGTGGTTAAGTTTAGGGTTAAGGTTGGGTTTAGGTTTAAAATCAAATTTGAAGAAGATACATTTTAGAAATGGGCGGAGTTTATGACTTTGTGGCTGTGGTAACTAATGACGACCAGTGATGGTGGTGTGATAAATCTAGTTCCGCATTCCATGGAATCAACCAACTAAAAAGCATTGAGTATTGCTATTTGCGTTGGATTTCAGTATCAAATATATTATACGCTGATCGATCTCCATAGATTTGTATCTGATCACGGGATTTATCCAATTATTAACGTCGCCTCTGAAATCAAGCGTCTCCCGTGGGACCGCCCCCTTTCCTTTCTCCTCGGGAGCGCGGCATTGGAAAGAGAGGCGCCGTGCCCGCGCTTTACGTCTCTGGTTCGTGTACTGACAGCCAGCTGTGCGATTAGAACGACAACAATCTCCGGGATTTGATAAATCCAGCCGTCAAACTCGACACGTATTGTTTGGGAAGAACACTTTTACTTGACAGATATATATATTTTTTCGTTTAATTTATCCAACTAGACAGCATTCCTCAAACATGAATCCGTCGTGTGGCAGATGTGGCACAATCGTGTACCCCACGGAAAAAGTGAATTGTCTGGACAAGGTAAGGGAAAACATATTTGCAACCAAACATTTGAATTCGCAGTCCCCTGCTTCTGTTTGTGTATTATACATTCCATTTTCAATACAATTTTCTTTAGCGTGTTTAATGATTTGTGATGCCCGGGCAGGTAGGCTAACTAACATTAGCTAGATAGCACGTTACCTGTCTGGATGTGATTGTGAAAGACTAATAACGTTAGCTAGCCTGCTCTTTTGATTTGTTGATGAACGTTTAGCTAACTARCTAATTAGGTTTACTAGTTAGTTATGTTATCTAACTAACTAGACGTTTAAATTATCTGATATTTTTATTTCACATTTGCCACGTTGGATTTTCACAGATTTGAATGCTTGAACGAAGTGTTTCCTGCTTTCACCACAAACAAGCCAGTGTTAGCACGCTGCGTTAACGTCTGGTTAGCTAGCTAACGTTATCAAAGACAGCAATGTCGTTAGCATTGCCRTCGGCCAAACATCAGACCGACCAGTCAATGTCAGATTGTGATTGATGGCATACAGCGATCAATTATGATTAACTGGTTTGCTGGTCACTAAATATGAACTTTTACTCCATTGCATTGTGAAATCTATTTTACTAGGTTAGCCCAAATTGTTAATTTCAGTTCTAGCTAGCGAGATTAATGAGTATGTTCGTGATTTCAAAGTTAGTTAGTTAACGTTAGTTTCAGTTCTCACCAAGTCCAGAAATAAACATGTGACGCGTTACCATCGCGAATTTCATAGCCAGAACTTCCTGGTGTAATTTGTGTCAGTGTCAATTTGACTCAAGCTAAACATCTTGGTTTTWCAGGTTGGAACAATAATTTGGGGTTGTTCAGTTGCAATCGAGTGCTTTATCAAAATCCAGTGTTTGCTAGCAGCTCACACAAGCTACTCCGGATAAGGAAGTGTAATCTATCAGGGTGTGGAAGATTTAAAACTCAAAGGGAACAGAGCCATGCTTCACACGTTAAGTGAAATTGTCAATACTTTAAAAAAAGTCAACACAATGTCACAACATCCATCTGTGAGGGCTTTGTGTGCACGCACAGGCTAGCGAGTGTAATATAAAACAGTCACTCTACGATCGTGGTCTTGCCTGTTTAGTCTCTTGTCACTCAGGACTGCAGTAACACATGTTCTGCAGCATGTTGTACCTGTCAGTTGTTGTCTTGTGTAGCTCATTGTTATTTATGCTGTCAACGGAACAACACTACCTTTATGGCACATGTAGCCAAGTGGTTAGAGCGTTGGGCCAGTAACCGAAAGGTTGCTGGATCAAATCCCCGAGCTGACAAGGTAAAAATCTGACGTTCTGCCCCTGAGCAAGGCAGTAAAACCACTGTTCCCCGGGCATGGAAGACGTGGTTGTCAATTATGGCAGCCCCCCCCGAACCCCTCTGATTCAGAGGGGTTGGGTTAAATGCGGAAGACACATTTCAGTTGAATAACTAGTCTGTTGTACAACTGAATGCGTCTCCCTTTCCTGTACACTCTTGTCAATCAAGCTGAACCACACAATCCCTGTACCCACTTTTTGCACACAGGATAGGCCAAGGCTATAATAATCACATATTCTCATGTGGTCACTCTTTGTGTACTTTGAAGGTCCGTTACTTTTGCTGCCAGAGCGCACTGAGCAGAGTGCACATTGCATTACTCTAGTGGAGGATGTGGGCGGGGTCACCCTTTGTGCTGAGAGAAGGATGCGCACTCTACACACTCTCAGCCTAGTGATGCCGGGGGCGGGTTTACAAATTGTCTACTGGACATTGGGAAGGCCTTGTGGAGTCGACCATAAGTGGGTGTAATCTATTTGGGTCGATAGATGGAGCGTCTGGTGAGAGATGATAGCGCACATTACCAGACATCAGAGATGCCGATACTTGTGTGCACTGCACGCCCATGGGTTTGAACTCCTCATACTCCCTGTTGCGCAAGAACAAGGCCCTTGTTATTGTTGTCCAACAGGATGGAGATGAAATTGACAACCCTGACCTTGGATTGAAATGTAGATCCCAAAATAAAACKATCTCTTACATATTCATGTAAACTGTTTCTGGGTGTTCTGGCTAGAAATCAGGTGAACTGAACATAAGCAGAACCGCCACCGTGTTTTCTGGGAAATCGTGAGCACGCTGCCCCGAAGCAGCGCACATTCCGGCAGACAGACACTCCCATAAAAATGTGCTCAGTCAGAGGCCTGCTGTGCTGCCTGTCTCCCCCTCTGAGCCCAGGGAGCGTCTGTCTGTCTTAGCTGCTATTCCGCATCAGCGCTCTCCTCCTCAGACATGGAACACAACCTCCCTATTCCCCTTCTGGGCACTGGTTGCCCTTCTCGTTTGTTTAAACCAGACGAGGCCAGACGCGACGGGCGGCAGTTTTTCCAGTCTGGTTCAGGTGAAGGCAGCCAGGGTAGTCAAGGCTGCAGCGTGCGGTTCCCTCGGCGACCGCTGAATACTTGCTTACCTGACAAACTGTCTTCTTGTGTAATGTATGGGGCTGTGCTGTRGAGAAGCTGGGTCATAGACGCTTGTTTGTCTGCCGCCCTGCATTTCATTATAGTGGGACAGGGCTGGGATCTGCAGGAGGAGGGGGCACCCGAGGATGAGGTGTAAAGACAGGAAATGTTATGTGAGACTTAAGAGATTAGGCATACTCATCTGTCTTGCTTTCAATATGTTGACTGTTAGTAATGCAGTACTATGCTTCAGAGGTTTTTGACAAGTGCTCCTAGCTATCGAAACAGATGAGTGCTGTTGAGGACCAGGGGCCTCGCTGTAAGGGTTATGTTAACTGCAAGAGATGGGATTTTGCCAGATAGTAGGTTATTCATAACCATAGTGCTGACTGTACACACTATGCAAACCTGGTTTAACCAAGCCTGGAAACATGGCTGTGTTAGATTGGATTTGTTTGACTGTGTGCAAGACAGATGATAATGTGTGTGTCTGTGTTTCTGCATTGTTCTGAGAGTCTCTGTTATATTGATGGAATGATTTCCTGTGTGGGAGATTCTGTATACAGGTAATCGCATACTCAATATGTGCATTCTACCCTGTGTCTGTGACTCGTACCTATACTGTTTTTTCATTTGGATGGATGTTCTCTCTCTCTCCCTATGGGCAACCCATTCTGCAAGGACTCTTGCCTGCTTTATCAATATTTCATTGACATAAATAACACTATACGTCTGCTCTGTGGCTTCAAACGTGTGTACCTGAGTGTGAGCGGCCCAGGCAGTAGGGTGAAGGCCTTATCAGTTTCTGCCCAGCAGGGAAGAAKCTCACAGATAAGTTCCTCTCCTCTTTGAAAAGCAGAACCTCCCCGCAGGTAGAGGGGGAGAGTAGGGAGAGAGAGAGAAACTTATGATCTTCCTCAACTCTGGAAGAAGGGCAGGTTCAGGGAGGGGATGCGCGCACTTAAGGCCCTTAATCGCACAGCCCTAACTTACATGCTGACCACACCGCTCGCGTCGCAAAATAATTTTACACATACATGTTATTCAATCATTGCACCCACACTGCTTGCGTTTGCCAATGAGCGTCTGCGTTGCCAGGAGCTAAAATAGAAGTCAGTTCTATTTGTGACTCTGAACGCGGTGCAAGTCCTGGCTCTCCCATCTCCTCCCATCTCCTCATTGGTTTATAGAAGCAGATACCCATGTGCCATCTCCTCAWTGGTTATACCCACGTGGGTGATTGAAAACTGACCAACCTCAGTTCATCTTTGGTAATACACCTTTTATTATGAAAGTTAGATTGCATTCACCATATAAAGTCTAAAGAAGAAAAAGCCTGGAAGCAGGTGAGATGACTAGAAATGATTCGGTTGACCGGTTTATGTGTGGATTAATTGTAGAGGACCTTGTGGATTTCAGGTAAATTAACAACTCAATGTTTATATCCCAGGCCAAATTAGCTAGCAACAGCAAGCTAGCTAAATAGGACAAATTAGCTAGCAACTGCAAGCTAGCTAGCTAGCTAAATTGCCATAAAATGTTTAATGCTTTTCGGGGACAAAATCAATTTGCGTGAGAGTCCGGTTTGGGTATGGTGTTTTTTTTGCACTGAGTAAAATGCAGGGTAGAGGTTTCAAAATAACAAGACTGGACAAAATGCGGCCATATAAATGGCATGCATAAACAGGCGAAGCAAGACTCACCTCATCAGTGACATTCCTTCAAGGTGCATTTTAGATTATCAAATTGTGTGGCAATTATTATTATTTTTTTACATTTTAGTACCACTTTCTGAAATTGATTATGGTTAGGTCTAATCACATTCCAGATATTATAAAATAGAGCCMTGGAGGATAAGATTAAGATTTGTGGCTCCTGTTTAAAATTATTTAATTAAATTGGGACTGGAAAAACGCTTTCAGTGTAAACTGAAACGACTAAACGCAAATATATAAAGTATGTAGAACGGGTGGCAGGTAGCCTAGTGGTTAGAGCGTTGGACTAGTAACCGAAAGGTTGCAAGAGCGAATCCCCGAAATGACAAGGTAAATATCTGTCGTTCTGCACCTGAACAAGGAAGTTAACCTACTGTTCTTAGGCCGTCATTGAAAATAAGAATGTGTTCTTAACTGACTTGCCGAGTTAAATAAAGGTAAAATATTTTTTTTTTTTACAAAATATATATATATTTTCTATATATATAAGACCTATATATTTTAATATAATTGAATCTTTGAGAACTAACAATCATCAATAAAAGCTAGACAGGGAGAATTGACAATTCCAAAAATAATTCATTTAGCAGTATAGATGTTATGTTTTAGCAGAAGAACACTGCATTAGCCATGGCAAAATGCATAACATTGCAGAAAATTGGCTTTATAACAGCAACATTTTCTCATCTCCATGGTAGAATTGCAGGAAAATGGCTTTAAAAAAGCAACAATTTCTCTCATCTCCATGGGTATGTAGGCCGTTATTGTAAATAAGAATTTGTTCTTAACTGACTTGCCKAGTTAAATAAAGATCAAATACAAAAATGTATAAACAAATGTGTAGAATTGCAGGAAATTGGCTTAGAATGCTAAAAGAAGTCTAAAAATAAATCTGCCGCTCTAACAATCTACTGCACCCCCTGTGACACCCACCACCTTAAGCTCCTTTTGATCCAGACACAACCCTGCATGGTACACAGTCTTAGTTAGGTCAAAGGTCAGAATGCAATCTGTTGACTGAACCAACAGATACCTCCACCATCGTTTTAAGGAAAGCTGAGAGGTCAAACTCAACTCCGCCCCTGTAGYTGAGTCATGTCCACTCCCCCGCTCATCATCTTGGCTGATGTAGTCACACCACTACAGGCACAAGCCTCATCATGCACTGTTGCTCTGCAAAAAACATATGCAAAACCCCTCTCTCCCCGAATAGCCACCTCCTGGCTATCTCATCAGGATCAACAGTGCCAACTCTCTGCACGCTAGTCTGCCTACCGCCTGTCRGCGCTGACTGGACYGTTCTACAGACACTGTTTATAACAGGCCCATTCAAATACACGGCGTCAATGACTAACACTGATGATCTGTCAGTTGATCTTATTCAAATAGGCCTTTCTGATACGGTCTGATCAGACAAGCAAGTCATGTAATTCAATGTTTTTCCACTGAAATGAGCTTAGGCCCTATTTATATGGTTGGGCAAAATTTAGACGGAATATATTTTAAAAGCGGATTAATGTTGTCCGAGGGGTGAGCGGTTTTTCCAGGCAGTCGCCTCCATTTGTGACTCAGATCAGAGGCAGAGTCCATRRKKGAGTCWGTCACCTGWGGTAGTGACTCATGCGTTGCTTCCCTGGTCAGGTGACTGGGTAAGGTAGGTAGTTCTGTGCTCTGTATGTGTGTCTATGGAACTGGGACACCCATTGCTCTCAATACTATGGTTCTATTAATAGAAATACAGAGAGATTTGATTTTCCTGTTCTCTGTGTGTGAGATGGAGGATTTAGGAAAAGACTGCGGAAAAGGGACTGTTCAGRCGAACTGTAAATKAACAGTTCAAGCTGGGTGTGTGTTTCCTGTCCAGAAACAAGTGAGTCAACCATCTACCAAAATGCTCTGAGTCTCTCAGCTCTCCACAATCGGGGATTTCAGAATGGTTTGGTGTCGGGCAGGCGGTCTCTCTGTCTAAGCACACTACAGCAGATCTCCCCACACACACCACAAGTGGTCTGTTGATGCGTGTTAAGTGCGTACGTTAGCGAGCGCTGTGCTTCTCCCGCTGGCCAACGCAAACGCATCAGGTAGGTCAATAATTAACMGTGGGCTTTAATGAGTTAGTGTAGCGTTTCCCAAACTCGGTGCACGTTTTTGGGTTGTTGCCCTAGTGTAAGCTGATTCAAATGATCAAAGCTTGATGATCAGTTGATTAGTTGAATCAGCTGTGTAGTGCTAGGGCAACAACCAAAACGTGCACCCCTCGGGGTCCCGAGGACTGAGTTTGGGGGAAACCCTGAGTTAGTGGCAGCCAGATGTGGGCTCACTGAGGCAACACACACATTCACTGAGGCAACACACATTGGGCTCACATTCACTGTGTGTGTGTCTGATAACCTTGTGAGTGTAGTAGTGTCCCTATCGGGTGTGCACACAGCCTGACCGTGTCTGGAGTGCCTCCTATAGCCTGGGGTCTGTCCATACTGGCCGGGGTCTCGGCCACAGTCTGGGGGATCGTTAGGCTGACCGAGCACGTTCACAACATTTAGTCCTGGGCCCCCGCTGACAGACACGCATGCCCYGGAGCTGCGCTGATGCAGGGAGACAGTCCTGCTTTTTACTGGATCACATCTTCTCGGCCTTGGGTTTCTGCAGTGTCCTGATTCTCTTACTTGACTGCCTGATCCAGCCTCTCAGTCTCAGCACCCACTCAGGCCCCAGCTGRGTTTTTCTGGAGTCTGAACACTGACAGTCTCATTCCCTCGTTCTAAATGAATCGCTCCTCCTCTCCTTGTCTCTCAGTAGTGTATTGGCCCCAGAGATGGTCATGGGATCTGTGGGAGGAGTAGTCCTGACCTGGTGGGTTAGCAGGTTTCTGTGAAGGCCAGGTATTCTTTTTTTTGTTGACACGGCTGCAATCCAAGCCTGTTCTCTATGGAGCTGGAATTCACCCAAGGTCAATATTGAGTTTACCCCGGTAAACACAGGATCAAAGTCCACTGCTGCCATTCAGCTCACCTTTACCCCTCCGCTTGCGGCATTAGCACCCGCAGTCACACACTCTATTGGCTCTCTCTTTGTTCTATTTGTTTATCCATCACTTCTCAATAACACAGATTAGGATTACAGATTAGGGGAGATGCCCAGAGGGAATGTAGAGAGTATGGCAACAGAGAGACTGGAGTTGAGACATGAGATTGGGATGAATATTTAGACGGGTGGACAGATGCCTTCTAAAATAGCCACCGCATCTGGAAAAATGCTGAGGCCTAGATTTAGTAGAAATGTAAACTACCGACACAGTGGTGGTGTTTGATCTGTCAGCGATTTGACATGCCAGAGCCACAGAGAGGGAGAGGCGAAGACGATGCATCCGCCAGTGGGTCCTATCTCTCTGACTGGGCCTGTGTAGTGTGGTTGGGGTATAGGTTTGGCCCAGTGTTGCTGGCTGGCTCTGGATCAGAGCTCCATTGACCAGAGCCTGTGTTCAGAATGAGCCCACTCCTTTGTCTGCCTCAGCCCGGCTCTGCTGGTCAGCAGCTTCACACACACACACACACAGACAGTCCTGGGTGGTCCGTCCGTAAAGGCCAGTGTGAGAACAGACCAGACTAGAATTCTGAAAAGGTAGCAGAGCGAATGGAGTCATGGATTTAAGGCAAATGCTTTTGTCCCGTGGTGGATAAACTGCACCCAGGAATCCCTGCTATATCTTCTGGAAACACTCCTTGTTCTACAATCCTCCCCTAGTCACTGTAGTTGTCTTCTCTATTCCATAGTGTTGTAATGTGCATCCGCGGCTGTCATGGTGGATATCCTGACCCTCTCCGGACAGTGAGGAGAGAAGATGATTTATAGTGTGCTGTATCAGTATTATAATACTACTAATATTACTAATAATAATTAGTAGTAGTAATGTGCTGCATGCTTTTAACCAAGCCTGTATCACTGTAGACCACACAGGGACCTGATGATACCCCCAGCCTGTATCACTGTAGACCACACAGGGACCTGATGATACCCCCAGCCTGTATCACTGTAGACCACACAGGGACCTGATTAGAGGTCGACCGATTATGATTTTTCAACGCCAATACCGGTTATTGGAGGACAAAAAAAGGCTATACCGATTAATCAGACATTTTTATTTATTTATATATGTGTGTGTGTAGTAATGGCAATTACAACAATACTGAATTAACACTTATTTTAACTTTAATATAAATAAAATCAATTTAGTCTCAAATAAATAATGAAACATGTTCAATTTGGTTAAAATAATTCAAAAGCAGTGTTGGAGAAGAAAGTAAAAGTGCAATATGTGCCATGTAAAAAAGCTACCGTTTAAGTTCCTTGCTCAGAACATGAACATATGAAAGCTGGTTGTTCCTTTTTGAGTCTTCAATATTCCCAGGTAAGAAGTTTTTAGGTTGTAGTTATTATAGGACTATTTCTCTCTCTACCATTTGTATTTCATATACCTTTGACTATTGGATGTTCTTATAGGCATGATAGTATTGCCAGCCTAATCTCGGGAGTTGACAGGCTTGAAGTCATAAACAGCGCTGTGCTTCAAGCATTGCAACGAGCTGCTGGCAAACGCAGGAAAGTGCTGTTTGAATGAATGCTTACAAGCCTGCTGCTGCCTACCACTGCTCAGTCAGACTGCTATATCAAATCATAGACTTAATTATACGAGCCTTAGTTTCCGGATTTGACCATATTAATGACCTATCATTTCGAAAACAAAACGTTTATTCGTTCAGTGAAATACGGAACCGTTCCGTATTTTATCTAACGGATGGCATCCCTAACTCTAGATATTGCTGTTACATTGCACAACCTTCAATGTTATGTCATAGTTATGTAAAATTCTGGCAAATTAATAACGGTCTTTGTTAGGAAGAAATGGTCTTCACACAGTTCGCAACGAGCCAGGCAGCCCAAACTGCTGCATGTACCCTGACTCTGCTTACACTGAACGCAAGAGAAGTGACACAATTTTTCTAGTAAATATTGCCTGCTAACATGAATTTCTTTTTACTAAATATGCAGGTTTTAAAAAAATATTCTTGTGTATTGATTTTAAGAAAGGCATTGATGTTTATGGTTAGGTACATTGGTGCAACGATTGTGCTTTTTTTGCGAACACGCTGTTGTTAAATCATCACCCRWTTGGCGAGGTTGAAGTAGGCTGTGATTCGATGATAAATTAACAGGCACCGCATGGATTATATGCAACGCAGGACAAGCTAGTTAACCTAGTAATATTATCAACCATGTGTAGTTAACTAGTGATTATGTGAAGATTGATAGTTTTTTTTATAAGATACGTTTAATGCTAGCTAGCAACTTACCTTGGCTCCTTGCTGCACTTGCGTAACAGGTGGTCAGCCTGCCACACACAATACAGTCTCCTCGTGGATTGCAATGTAATCGGCCATAATCGGCGTCCAAAAATGCCGATTACCGATTGTTATGAAAACTTGAAACCGGACCTAATTAATCGGCCATGCCAATTAGTCGGGTYGACCTCTAGACCTGATGGATACCCCCAGCTGCAATGCCCTTCTCCCACCACAGGGACACTGCACAATTTACTGTGTGTTTGAATGAATGTATATTTGTGTTTGAATGAATGTATGTTTGTCTATCTGCTTCAGTGGGCTGTCTTATTTATGTGCTTTGTGTGTGTAGGCAAGTAGTGGAACATGTTTAGTGAGAGGAAGAGGGAGAAAAAGTTATGGCTGAATAGAGAATACCCAAGAGCCACGTTAATAAGGACTGTATCTTACTCTTTCTCTCTCTCTCTCTCTCTCTCTCTCTCTCTCTCTCGCCTTCCCTTGACAGCAGGAACGGCCAGATCATTGCCTCACTCCCTGGCGTTGCTCTCATCCTCCCCTCGCTCTCTCCCCCCTTTCATGTTCCTTCCTCTTTCCCTCCAGCCTCCCTCCCTCGGTCCCCCTCTGAACCCTCAGGCCACAGAGCAGCCTGCTGTCGAGAGAGAGGGAGGGGGTGTGAGACGAAGAAGGATAGGGCTGTTGTGAATATAGATAGAGGGAGAGAAGGAGACCCAGGCTTTGCAGAGATGAACGGACGGAAAGGAAGAGACAGGGTCAAATCAAACTGAACACGAATCTTTTCCAGCAGTCAGTCATCCCATCAGGAGAGCTCAATGTGCCCTGTTGGCAGTGTTGTGAATGGCTATGGGTGAGTAGGGTCAGGGCAGGGAAACTGGTTCAGTCACTAGATGTGTGTGTGTGTGTTTCTGATTAACATTAGATCTCCACACAAGGCCAGGAATATCAAGGCGGCGTGACTTTGAGGCCTTGATCATGCTGCCAGCTAGGTTAACAACCTTTCAGGACGTTTAGCTCTTAATTAAACACTTTGTGTGTCCTCAGACATTCGCGTCATTGTGCAACCTCTTCAGAGAGTGGCTGACCATTWCGAGTGGCGTTTAGTGGAATACCAAGATGGTGTGCTGGATGCCTGTGGCAGTTGGAATGACTTTTCAAACGCACACAACTACCTCTCCATCCACCATGGTAGAAGGACTTTCTGACAGGATGCTCAAACCAGCAGGTTTCATCTCTAAAACATGATCAGAACTGTTCAGGGATCCTCAATGCTGCTGTGTTCTATGAGGGAGTTAACTTTTACAGAAGATGGGTGGGGTGTCATGGTGGACGTTTGTAGTTCTCTCTAAAAGTGGATGTGGCTYTGCTCTAAACGGTGTCTAKTCAGCCACTGGGCTTCACGCATGGGTTTTGCAAACACGCCACAGGTCCCGTGACTTATAAATAACCGCTGTGTAGACATGCCCAGAGAAAGAGGAAGTTGTCTGGTGACCCTTAACCCCTCTGCGCCTGGACAAACAGACCTCTCTCTTTCTCCAGTCTCCCTCTTTCCTCCAGCTAAAAAGATGATTATGGTCTTATTCATCCACATATGTCACTTCCTGGTGTGAATATGCTGTGTGGTTTAGGTCCTCCATGCTAGCATTGAGAACAGTGAAACGAATGTCTAATCTTTCTCCCTGTCTGTCTCTCTCTCCCTCTCTCTCTCTCTCCCTCTCTCTCTATCTCTCTCCCTCTCTCTCTCTCTCTCTCTCTCTCTCTGACAGTACTGGCACAAAGGATGCTTCAGCTGTGAGACCTGCAAAATGACTCTAAACATGAAGAATTACAAAGGCTTTGAAAAGAGACCATACTGCAATGCGTAAGTAGTCCCCAAACCTGTGTGTGTGTGTGTGTGTGTGAGAGAGACGTAATAGAGGTTCACAAAAGGCTCAGGAGTTCATCCCTCTTACCAAACAGAAGTGGCTGATTTAGCATATTGCAGAAGACTGGTCCAGAGACTGACCCAAGGTGGTGTGTGTGATGTTCCAAACCCAGCGGTGTGTACTTCAGAGCAGTGTAGAGGCTCCTCAGTTCCTCCCTTCCTTATTTCCTCATCTCCTCGCCTCCATTTCTGTGTCTCTGGCTCACCGAAGAGAAGGGCTGGGTGTGGGGAAGGGCATGCTTACACCCCTCTCACACACCCCCTCCTTGTCAGGGGGCCAACAAGGAAAATTCCATAAGTTCCTCAGCAGTGACACACACACACCAGCCAACTCATGCTTCACACACACACACTCCCACTCAAGTCCATGCTCTTACGGCTGGTTAGGAATCCTTGGAATTCCAATCTCTCCGCTCCAATCATTTTTGATTGTGTGTTTGGGGAAAGAAGGCGTGGACAGTTAGTGACCCCCTTCCCTCCCGTACACACAGTTAGTGACATGCACTTAATTACACGTCTGGCTAGGAAAACACTCTTTAACTAATGATACACCCTTTCAACCTTCTCCTCCGCTTTTCAATATGTTTGTCCATCTGTCTCTCTGCCCAGAATCCAAACAAGAACACACACACACACACACACACACACACACACACACACACACACACACACACACGTTCATTTTGAATACTGGAGAGTAGGGATTTCTACTCTTAGGGATCTCTACTCTTTCCTCAGACCTCCGTTCTCGCTATCCCTCCTTCAGGAAGCAGGCCCCTCCAGACTGTTTATTGCTCTTCTTTCCGTTTGTGTAAATCCCCTATTCGTTAGAGTAAACCCCATCAGCGGAAGAGACTCCCCGGCTCCAACTCTACTATAACTTTGTTGTGGTTCTACTGTGATCATAGCGTACTTTTCTCTCTCTGCAGTGGATAGAAACCTGTTTGKTTTCACTGAACGCTGCCCACCCACAGCTGGGCTGAGAATCCCTGTGCCCTGATTAGTCGGCCAGCTCACAGGGGGATTGTAGGAGATTTTAGGAGGACGGACAGATTGGAAATTCTTGATGATTTGTTTCCATGGAGTTCGAGAGCGCCTTGGGCAAGCTACTGTCATACCGTTGTTGTTGTTCTCATGACCCCTGGATTCACAAACGCTGTAAACAAACTTTAATTGAATCAATAGGGTTTATAGAGGCCGTTTCACCTTGACCAGTCCCACCATGTTCCATAGCAGGCWAATTCAAATCTGGACCTCCAAGTCAGTTCCATTGTTGATTAGGCCTGGGAACGGCCAGGGACCTCGCCATACTATTATCACTGTACTTAGGTGCACTTACAATATGTATTGCGATGCACGATTCTATGTGTATTGCGATTCAATACCGATTTGATGTTCCAAAAATACTGCTCTGTGTGTGTCTGCTGCAGAGAGCACGAGAAAATGACTTTTGATCAGTCATGGAAAGAAGTGCTGAAAACATGTTGGCTCACTGTTTAAAAAAATGAAGAACAGGCTATTGGGTGAAAATGATTGGCGTTTTGGSGCAGGTACAGCCGAGTAGCACTAACTAACCCTACCTAGTTTTTATTTTCTATATACAAATCGATACTTTGAGTCAAAGTACTACTGCTGAGTATCTTCCTTCTTATCGCTGACTGTGACACCAGGTGGRTGAAATGAATTGTCAGGACGGGTAGAACAGAAACCCAGCAGTACTCCGGACCTCCAGGCTCAGATTTGAATAGCCCCTGTTCTGTAGTAACACAGTAGGCAAGTTTTACTTTCAAATGGTGTGTAACTGTATAGTTAATGAATAACAGAAGTCAACGCAAGCCATTCTTTCTGAGAAAATTACATAATCCCAGTGTTGATGCAGCACTGGTACTTTCCACAGTTTGCCCAAGTGCTCAGTGCTAGGCCCTGATCGAAACTGACTGGATAAGAGCCCAGTCAGTGAAATGTCTCAGCCAGACATGTCTTAATATTTTAGCCTCTGTGTAATGGCTTCTGTCAGTCTCCCTGTGTGGACGTCAGTCAGACTAGAATTTACAGCAGCTCGGTCTTAGCTCCGTCTCTCTGTGTTCTGCCATCTACACCAGCTCAGTCCCATAGATAAAGCCAGAGGCTTACTACACATCTACTCTATAGTACTCTGCCCCAGCCTACCTCAGAGTAGCTTCCATTTGATGTTTTCCCTGACCACGATCCAGGGTCACATCAGCTATTCTCATCCCATTTTAAGGGGTAGGCTAATTAATTTAGCATTGGGGATAAACTGATCCTAGATCAGCTACTTTGTCCTTGAGTACCCCTATGGACAGGAGTGGGTGTGGCCTTCCAGAAAGTTATTTTACACCTGCTCCTAGTTCCACTTATGCCAGTAACCCTTGCTCTCTCCAGTAGTGGGTTAGTTCCTGTTCTATCATGTTGACTGTAACAGTGCAATAACGTGTGTTTGTGGCCGTCATTGATAGCAGAGGGAGGCAGTGTGTGACTCCTAACCTTGTTACACTGCAGCCTGACAGACAGATGAGTGTTATTGGCTACTGACTCAAGACTCATGCATGTACAGGCATTACATAGCCTTCACACACACATTCTTGTATAACTGGTCCCCACAAGTATAGTTAAACTCGTCCGTGCTCGCGCGCACACACACACACCAAAACAAACTCAAACGCACAATGAGTATCAAGTATCTGTATGCCAGCTGCACACTCGTCTCTCTGTTCCATGCTGCAGCAGCCTAAAGCACAAAAGATGCTCTGTAGAACACACACTGGCCACAAACCAACCCGACACACCCGTATCCCCAAATAAAACCTACAAATAATCTATTATGACTTTTAGAATGAAGTGAGTGGAGTGCACCTTGGTTTACCCAAGCCGCCCAGTCAGTCCTAGAGCGCTATAGAACAGTAGATTACAACAGGATGCTGTTACCGAACGTTACACATGACATGGCAAACTGACGCTTCAGCTCTCACCCTGACCTAAGCTGCCGCTAGCACAGCCAACCACTACATTTGAATGGAATCTGATAGCAGCACACTCTGCCTTTTCAGGAACGTGTGTCTGAGCATACAYGACGGACCTGTGTGTGCTTGCATGCTCCAGTGCAAGGAAGGTTGCAGGTAGCCAGCCCTTAGAGGTAAGGCAGCAACCGGAGGGTTTCCAGTTCGAATCCCGGGTCCAACAGGACAAATCGTCCAAGAAGTGAGCTGGCAACCAGAAAGCTGCTGATATCAAATCCTAGATGCTTTTGCCTGCCGTTGTTCCCTTGAGCAAGGCCCTTAACCCCCCACAACAACAGCTCCCTGGTTGCTCAGTGTGGCAGCCCCCCACACCTCTCCAACAAACCTGTATCTGTGTCTTTTGGAGGGGTTGGGTTAAAAGTGGAAGTCACATTTCGGTTGGACCTTGTGTACAATTGACCATTTTAAGTGATCTTAATCTTAATATCACACAGCCTGTGAAGTGCCCTGTTCAGCGCTTTCACAGTACTCTGGGCTCACACTCCCTCTCTGCTGTTTGAGCTGAGCTGTGTGCGGGTTTAAAAGTGCTTGTTAGTTCGTTTCTCATTCCTGGTAGTAGATAATTACACGGCGTTCTTCAGAAGGTCTCACTGTTTGAGGCTTTGAGCTCGTCCGTCTCTCTACATCAGTTTAAGTATAAATTCAATKACCAAGTCGTCAAGGAAACACTAAACATATTGCCTAACTGGGATAACCCCGAGGCAGGGGGGGAGGGGGATTGGGGTCGTCCCACCCTTTGGGGCATGCTGGGTAATGGAGTCCTTATGAGCAGCTAGATTCAGTTGAGGGAAACACAAATGCTTCGTTTGCAAATGATGTCTTAGAGTGTGCCCCCAGCTATCCATAAATACATAAATAAATAAATAAATAAAGAGAAGAAAATGGTGTCGTCCGGCTTGCTTAATATAAGGAATTTGAAATGGTTTATACTTTTACTTTTGATACTTTTGATATTTAAAACCAAATACTTTTAGATGTTTACTCAAGTAGTATTTTACTGGTTGACTTTTACTTGAGTCATTTTCTATTAAGGTATCTTTACTTTTACTCAAGTATGACAATTGAGTACTTTTTCCAACACTGGTTTTTCAACACCTGCTATGACTCTCAACCAGACATTTAGTAACCTTGAAAGAAACAGCCCCCCACAAAAGCGTACCCTCCTGCCAGTCACCTCTGGCCCCTGTTGACGGTGACAGGAGACAAATAGAAACTGACTGTGTTCTGTTAGAGATGTCATCTGTCTACATGGGTTCCTAATTCACCCTTGAGACGACCTCGAACAATGACTGAGGTTTATTTGAGCTGCCTTGCTTTTCTTAAAATTCTAGACCTCTTCAAGTCAAATCTGGACCTTGAAACCAGTTCTGTTGCTTTTTTATATAGTTCTTCCCTTCTTACCAGGGACTGATTTTAGACCTGGGACACCAAGTRGGTGCAATGAATTATCAGGTATAACAGAACCAGCAGTAGTCCACACCTGGTAGGTCAGATTTAAATATCACTTTTCTAGACCAGTGTCCCTTTTCTAGACCAGTGTCCCTTTTCTAGACCAGTGGTTCTCAAAGTGGAGGTCCCGAAAAGGTTTTGGGGGGTCATCAGTGTGAATCTGGATGGGGGGAAAATACATTTTTTCCCCTTCATTGTAATAGCCTCCATTTACGTTTGTATTTTATATTGATACCTTTGCCTATTCGACCTGGTTACTAACATACGCTTAGAGTATTGCATCAAATGATTGTCTCAAAAACATMATCTGTGCTTCAGAACCAAGAARTTGTGCGTCTTGATTGTTGCCCAATGACCAGTCATCAGCATTGGTGTGCAAAGGCGGGAAAGCGTATATCCAGATTAGTGACTAGAAAGCACTTGCCTGGCAAAAACAGTGAGTTTATATCATCCACATAAAATACACTTCAGCAATCTGTATTAGTCGCGTCTTTGCAACAGCAATAGGCTACCTGGTGATTTCATTGATCATTTTCATATTTCAGATGGGCCTAGTTTGAGTGTGTTGTCATTATATACCTCAGTGGTGGTMCTCGTTGTATGTCTGAAGATRGCTGTAACATCACACTACCTTCAATACTTATGGGACGAAGATGTAACATTCTGGCAAATGAATTACGATATTTGTGAGGACSAGGAAAGCTACAGACAGATCATGCTTCCTATCCGGTCCTGTAACCCGCGCTGCATACAGGTAGGCCGTATGATGCTGCTTGGCCTGGACTCCAGAGARGTAACGTGTAATCCCTCGTTCTTATTGGCTGCTAACATGAATGACATTCAGTTCAAAATGCAGGTGTRAAACTCATTTCTGTGTCTGAAGTCTACAAAACAACGAAACACGACAAAGTCTACACCTGTTGTGTTCGGCGCRTGTGACAAATAACATTTCATTTGATTYATCTTKTGTTTTAGGGCTGTAATAACGGGTTACATTTGCGCAATGCACAGCGATTTGTGCACGTGCGTGAGAGCAGGTCGCGAGCTTTGAACCACTCTCTTTTTGGGGGTCGGCGGTCAAAAGGTGTGAGAACCACAGTTCTAGATGGTGTGAATGCCCTGTGCTAAAGTTTTTTTTCCTCCCTCTCCTGTGCGTTTTTACAGACACTACCCCAAGACAAACTTTACCTGCGTGGCCGACACTCCCGAGAACCTCCGCCTCAAACAGCAGAGCAAGATGCAGAGCCAGGTAACTAGCTACTCACCAGAACACACCCTTCCTATTCCCTTTTACACACAGGTAATCCCAGTTCACAGGCCTCATAAGACCGTCAGTGTGGAAGTAATTAATGATCCTCATATTGAAATTGTTTATGATGATCTATGATGCTGTAATGATCTATGATGATGCTCTGGCTCTAATGATCTATGATGATGCTCTAATGATTTATGATGATGCTCTAATGATTTATGATGATGCTCTAATGATTTATGATGATGCTCTAATGATTTATGATGATCCTCTAATGATCTATGATAGGGCTGGGCAGTATACCGTATTTTACTATATACTAGTATTGATGCAGGGACCGGTTTGGGTTTTTACTTTACTTTCTATACCGGTATTTGAATGCTTGGTTTGTTAATTGTGATAYGCCGTGTGTAATGTCMATTTTTATAGTTTMMTTCGTTACYTGAGTCATCTCTCTCCGCTCTTTCTCTCCGTGCCACTTTCCACACAGACCTAGCCACGCCCCCTGTCACTCAAGGAACRCATTTGATGTTCCTCAACCACGAGACACTTGCGTTCGGTCTGCATGGTCAATGTTGACGACAACAATGCTGTTTTCACTTTGCTTCTTAATATAAATCCACTAGCGTTCTAGAATGACACTTAGTTTGTGTTTCTTACATCCGCAAACAGCTAGTTTTTATTTTCTTAGCAAGTTGCCCTAAATCTTGTGAGACTCTTAATTGTTAGTCGCTAATGCTAATAACTAGCTAATAAATGTACTGAGTAAGAGCAAACGTAGCTAGCTAATACAGCAATGGTGTAGACCTAAATCAGCATGTTGTTTGTGCCACCGTATCTTCTAAATTAAAGAGGAATATGCAAAGCAAGAATATGTTAGCTACATGAAGTAGCTAAGAGAAAACATGCAATGTAGCCAAAGCTTATAGGGTCCGCTAGGAAACWCTTATCAACACTTTAGTTCCTACCTTGTCACAATAACTCCTCCCTGGCATTTTAATTCATTGTCATCTCAAACATCACTGTATTCAAAGTGCCCACTATTATATTCTAACTATAGAATTACAATAGTCATTCTATTTCCATGATACCAACAGTTTTGCTCTAATTCGCAAGTCAAATCGCAATTGCAAAATCTGGTTAAAAATAAGTCCTAGATTATTTGCCCACATCGTGCAGCCCTATGTGGCAGTGTGGAAATTATCACAATTGAGCAGTGGTGTAAAAATACTTTCAAGTACTACATATATWTWTTTTTTTGTATCTGTACTTTACTATWTWTTTTTTTGACAACTTTTACTATTACTTCACTACATTCCTTAAGAAAATACTGTACATTTTACTCCATACATTTTCCCTGACACCCAAAAGTACTCGTTACATTTTGAATGCTTAGCAGGACAAGAAAATGGTCCAATTCGCGCACTTTTCAAGAGAACATCCCTGGTCATCTACTGCCTCTGATCTGGAGGACTCACTAAACACACATGCTTTGTTTGTAAATGATGTCTGAGTGTTGTCTGAGTGTTGGAGCRTGCCCCTGGCTATCTGTAAAAAAGATAATGGTGCCATCTGGTTTGCTTAATATAAGGAATTTGAAATGATTTATACTTTTACTTTTGATACTTAAGTATATTTCAAACCAAATACTTTTAGACTTTTCTCAAGTAGTATTTTACTGGGTGACTTTTACTTGAGTCATTTTCTATTAAGGTATCTTTACTCAAGTATGACAATTGGCTACCTTTTCCACCACTGCAATTGAGTGCAGGAAATGCAGAAATGATAAAAGTGCTGAAATTTGTTTTGGTTGAATTGAACAGTATAAAACCATCAGAATGGAGAAATACATTTGAAGTGATTTCAATGAGTATGTATTGCCACCCTAGGATCACTCACTACTCATAAAGCAAATGTACAACTTTTATTATTCAAAAACTAAAAATACAGTCATGCCRTCCATTTAAAAAATATATTTTWAAAATATTTTCTCCATATCGCCCAGCGATATGATGATGCTCTGGCTCTAATGATCTATGATTCTCTAATGATCTATGATGATGCTCTGGCTCTAATGATCTATGATTCTCTAATGATCTATGATTCTCTAATGATCTATGATGATGCTCTGGCTCTAATGATCTATGATGCTCTAATGAGCTATGATAATCATTCCTATTTGTGGAGACATTCCTTTAAACTGCTAGGATTTGTTGTCTCTCTCCTCCCACATGTTAGCATGTAGTCATCCTCTATCTTCCTGCTTGGTTCTCTGCCTGTGTCGTTGCTGATTCTCCTCCAGTCATGGTTCTCCTTTTCCTCCCCTCCCCCGCTTTCTCCTCCCACTCTTCTCTTTTCCCTCTTTCGTTCATTCATATTTTACCTCCCCCAGAAGAGACAAAGTCCCCCCCTCTTTATGACGAAGAGCCTGTCTCTATTAGCATTCATCTCGTTTCCTTCCTCTTCAGATTTCACTTCTATCTCTTCCTCCTCTGACCTCCCTCCCTCCTGTATCAGTGTCTTTCTGTCTCTTCCTTTCTCTCTCGTTTTCTTTCTCTCCCTCTCGTAAAGAGGTGTAAACAGACCTCCCTACCCTGCTACCATAGCAATAGGGTTCCCGTGGCAACACTGCGGGCAGTGGTGAGGGGATAGAGAAGCGGCCCCAGTTCGCCACACACACACACCCTCCACCTCCATTCGCCACTCTAACACTCGAATGATGAGCTAGCATGGACACACACACATGGRCGTACAGTAGCTAGCGACAGACAGACACACACACACTTGCATGTTCACAGTTTCCGAGACACACGGCCAGTTTGAGTCAGAGGTTATTTCCTGTCTACTCCTCTAATACTCTATGACAGGGCCTCTGCTACGGCCACACACAGTATGGTCAGGAAACGTCTATGGGAGGCTCACAAAGGACCCTTAGTCAGCCACAGTTACATGGTGTATTCCCCACACACACTTACTCAACTCACACAGCTACATTTATAAATCCTTTAGTTTATATTAATAATCATGTTCTCAAGTGTGATTATTATACGTATTTAGGATCACAGGTTATTAGTAGTTTGTTGAACAGACTAACACCCCATGTAGAAAAACACCATCTGTGCCGGTCTCTCTCTTCCCTCTGATTTCCCCCCCCCCCAATATATATCTCACACACACTCTTTCTCCACCAGCTCTCTTTGCCACAAGAGTCATGTGGACTGGAAGCGATAGTCCGACTCAGCCCTGATGCCCCCTCACTAGTGTGTCTCTCTCGTTCCATCTCTTTCTCTGTATAAAGTGAGAGGATGACTAGAAGACTAGATTTGGAGAAATGGCCACTGCGGTCAGTYAGTCCAGACCCATGCTGATTAATAGCACCGCCACCAATCCGGATTACATGCAGAGGGGATGGGCGTGTGTTTGTTTCTCTCTGTGAGTGTGCGTGTGTCGGGGTTAGCTGTGGATTAGCAGCCATACTTGACTGACTGTCCCAGTGTATGTAGTCTGCTAACCAGCTCCCAGGGGGCTCCAAGAGGACTGGGAGGATCCTAGAAGTCCAGTAAAACAAACAGATTGAAGCAACATGGCCACACAGCGATGAGACCAGACACATACACACACACACAGWGGAGGCTAATGAGACCACTGACAGATGCTGGAGCCTAGTATCTCCRGCAGCAACCTACAGAGAAGATCAACCAGCTCCACATCTCTTGGGTGGATGCCAATCCGTGGTGTCACAAACCTGGTTCGATTCTGCTACGTGTAAACAACACACAGCCTACATCATATGARAACGTGCAGTAGCTCTAAAACGGACAAACACACACCACCAACTCTTTAGTGCACAGAGAGCAAATTTCCAATCTCATCTTATTATAGCAATAACAGGTGACCCAGTTTGGATATTCTGGTCAGGTTTTTTTCCCCCCTCTCTCAAAATAGACTGTTATTCTGGTACTTCCTGTGATAGAAGGCTGATTTCTATTGGCCAGGCTCTGAGGCCTGGTGGCAGATCTGGACATGGTTTGGAGAGAGGTGGGGGGGATTTGGGGGTATTGAGAAGACTGGGGGTGAAAGGTTATGAGAGACAGTTGRCCCTAATACAACTGTCTGGAAAATGCATTGGTTTGTCCTACTGCTAGAACAGGAGAGTGGGGGTGTACAGTTGAAGTCGGAAGTTGACGCTACACTTAGGTCGGAGTCATTAAAACTAGTTTTCAACCACTCCACAAATTTCTTGTTAACAAACTATAGTTTCGGCAAGTCGCGTTAGGACATCTACTTTGTGCGTGACACAAGTCATTTTTCCAACAATTGTTTACAGACGGATTATTTCACTTATAATTCACTGTATCACAATTCCAGTGGGTCAGAAGTTTACATACACTAAGTTGACTGTGCCTTTAAATAACTTGGAAAATTCCAGAAAATGATGTCATGGCTTTAGAAGCTTCTGATAGGCTAATTGACATCATTTGAGTCAGTTGGAGGTGTACCTGTGGATGTGTTTCAAGGTCTACCTTCAAACTCATTGCCTCTTTGCTTGACATCATGGGAAAATCAAAAGAAATCAGCCAAGCCCTCAGAGAAAAAAATTGTAGACCTCCACAAGTCTGGTTCATCCTTGGAGCAATTTCCAAATGCCTGAAGGTACCACGTTCATCTGTACAAACAATAGTACGCAAGTATAAACACCATGGGACCACGCAGCCGTCATACCGCTCAGGGAGGAGACGCGTTCTGTCTCCTAGAGATGAACGTACTTTGGTGCGAAAAGTGCAACTCAATCCCAGAACAACAGCAAAGGACCTTGTGAGATGCTGGAGGAAACGGTACAAATATCTATATCCACAGTTAAACGAGTCCTAATCGGCATAACCTGAAATGCCGCTCAGCAAGGAAGAAGCCATGTTCCAAAACTGCCATAAAAAAGCCAGACCACGATTTGCAACTGCACATGGGGACAAAGATCGTACTTTTTGGAGAAATGTCATCTGGTTGATGAAGCAAAAAACTGTTTGGCCATAATGACCATCGTTATGTTTGGAGGAAAAAGGGGGAGGCTTGCAAGCCGAAGAACACCATCGCAGCATCATGTTGTGGGGGGTGCTTTGCTGCAGGAGGGACTTGTACACTTCACAAAATAGATGGCATCATGAGGCAGAAATTATGGGATATAATTGAAGCAACATCTCAAGACATCAGTTAAAGCTTGGTCACAAATTGGTCTTACAAATGGACAATGACCCCAAGCATACTTCCAAAGTTGTGGCAAAATGGCTTAAGGACAACAAAGTCAAAGTATTGGAGTGGCCATCACAAAGCCCTGACCTCAATCCCATAGAAAATGTGTGGGCAGAACTGAAAAAGCGTGTGCGAGCAAGGTGGCCTACAAACCTGACTCTGTTACACCAGCTCTGTCAGGAGGAATGGGCCGAAATTTACCCAACGTATTGTGAGAAGCTTGTGGAAGGCTACCCAAAACGTTTGACCCAAGTTAAACAATTTAAAGACAATGYTACCAAATACTTATTGAGTATATGTAAACTTCTGACCCACTGGGAATGTGATGATAAAAATAAAAGCTGAAATAAATCATTCGCTCTACTATTATTCTGACAATTCAAATTCTTAAAATAAAGTGGTGATCCTAACTGACCTAAGACAGGGAATTTTTTACTAGGATTAAATGTCAGGCATTGTGAAAAACTGAGTTCAAATGTATTTGGCTAAGGTGTATGTTAACTTCCGACTTCAACTGTATTTAGTAGACTACAGTAGGGGATTGACGGAAGATCTGAAAGGCAGTCAGCAGTGCTCAATTTGGTTGCCCCACTGTTATGATCACATACAGTGCATTCGGAAAGTATTCAGACCCCTGGACTTATTCCACATTTTGTWACATTGGTGCCTTATTCTAAAATCTGTTAAATTGTTTTTCCCCCCTCACCATTCTACACACACTATCCCATAATGACCAAGCAAAAACAGTTTTTTAAGAAAAGTTTGCAAATGTATATATTTATATAAAAAATAGCACATTTACATAAGTATTCAGACTCTTACTCAGTACTTTGTTGAAGCACCTTTGGCAGCGATTTAGTCTCGAGTCGTCTTGGGTACGACGCTACAAGCTTGGCACAACTGCATTTGGGAAATTTATCACATTCTTCTCTGCAGATCCTCTCAATCTCGTGTCAGGTTGGTTGGGAAGCGTCGCTGCACAGCTATTTTCAGGTCYCTCCAGATATGTTGGATCGGGTTCAAGTCCGGGCTCTGCCTGGGCCACTCAAGGACATTCAGAGACTTGTCCCGAAGCCACTACTGCGTTGTCTTGGCTGTGTGCTTAGGGTCATTGCCCTGTTGAAAGGTGAACCTTCGCCCCAGTCTGAGGTCTTGAGCGCTCTGGAGCAGGATTTCATCAAGGATCTCTCTGTACTTTGCTCCGTTCATCTTTTCCTCGATCCTGACTAGTCTCCC
>NC_036860.1:7300642-7311564 GCF_002910315.2 Salvelinus sp. IW2-2015
ATCCTTGCTTCTGAAAAACATCCCGACAACATGATGCTGCCACCACCATGCTTCACTGTAGGGATGGTGCCAGGTTTCCTCCAGTTGGCATTCAGGCTGGAGTTCAAGCTTGGTTTCATCAGACCAGAGAATCTTGAATTCTCATGGTCTGTGAGTCCTTGAGGTGCCTTTTGTAAAACTCCAAGCGACTTGTCATGTGCCTTTTACTGAGAGGATGCACCTGAGCTCAATTTCGAGTCGCATAGCAAAGGGTCTGAATACTTATGTAAATAAGTTATTTCTGTTTTTGTTTTTTTATAAATGTGCAAAGATTTCTACAAACCTGTTTTTGCTTTGTCATTATTGAGTATTGTGTGTAGATTGAGGAATGTTTTATTTAATCCATTTTAGAATAAGGCTGTAACGTAACAAAATGTGGAAAAAGTAAAGGAGTCTGAATACTTTCCAAATGCACTGTATGCCCAGAAATTCAAATTGGCTGTTTACTCGCAAAACATATGTACATTTTCTGTCTTCCACTTAAACACGAGAGGAACCAGAAAGATCAAATGTTGAAAAGAGAGAGGGTGTGTGTGTGTAGCCTATATTTAGTCATTTAGCACGAATGGGACCCACACGTCACACACATTGTGAATCATGGCCCATTCATCTCCTGCCTATCCTCACAAGATGTGGGGGGAGGGGGGGAGAGGACAGGTCAGCACTCTGTAGAGCTGTGTCAGTCAAACAGCAGTCAGGTGACCTGTGTGGTCAAGGAGCATTTAGAGCCGCAGACCCCGACCAACATGTCAGCATGGGTTCCAATCTGGCCCAGAGTGCACCTCTACCTAGTTTCCTGTCTACCAATAAAACCATAAAATACGTAGGGAGTGGGACTGCCCCAATCCTTAGAACAACGCTGGCTGGCAGGCTGGCTGGCTGTAAGAGATGAGTGTAGTCGTAGAAATACAATCTATATATTATAAGAGACTGGTCAGAGTGCTGCTTGGTAATGGATTACTGCAGCATGCTCTTCCAGGGGTGGGCAGGCGGGCGGATATTAGTTATTGGTGCAGTCTAGCACCAGAGAGAAGTGATTGTCAATGTTGACATGTTACTGGGACTGTTATGTTTCATAATGAACCTGAGTATGTACTTCTGTATGTGTTGGTAGTTAATTAGTGTGTTTGTTTACTGTAGTGTGTGTATGAATCCACAAGTGTTGCCTCAGTGGTACAGTAGGCCAGCTGTGTGTGAGGGAGAGCTGCTGTGTTCATTGTCATTAGAGTGATATCCATCTGATTCTACATGGGTTGGCCACTTCCTCTCATATTGAGGGTCACACTGAGAAGGGAGGGGTAAGCACGCACAACGGCCTATGCRTCAGGGTTTCCGTTAACTGGTAATAGCCGGCTTTTAGCTGTAAATTATTGTTTTATAAATAGAAAAGCYGATAAATAAAATTGGCGCCGGCCAATTTTCCAGGAGAAGAAAAAATATAATTGCGAAATAATGCTCTTTTTTTTTTTTTTTTTACTATTTGGTGAAAATACCAGTCAATGTAAATACATTTGAATGGTTATTAGTCGATAGGTTAATTTGTATAACTTAGACAAATTTAAATTGCAGCATACATGTCAGACAGCATGAGAGCTGCTTCTGAAGCATCTCAAASAGCAAATGCATATGGTGCTTTAAAAACAACTGAGAACTTCAGGTCGGTAAGTCGGACTTCTAGAAAGAGGCCCGAGTTCCAGACTTTGGAATTCTGAGTTGGATGACTGTTCAAAACTAGTTTCCCCAGTGGGAAGCAGTTCAAATTAAGTTTTCACCCCCGAAGCCGCCACAAAGTTCCAGTGTGACGTCAATGGCACCTGAAGTCGATATTTTCCCCAGATTTCCTTCGAGTTGTTTTGGAACAGTGTGGAGAGCGCAATAGGCACGAAGTGTCATGCTTCATCAGTGTATCACAGACACACAAGTCACTCCCAACTTTGCATTGAGCTAGTGAGCAGGTCGGGGATGTCGGCCCTGGGAAGAGACTATAAGGCTGTGTCGAGAAACCCTGGCAATGGGGAAGACCGAAGGTACGCAGGCCTGAAGGCAATGCTGTCGGCTTTAGTAGTAGGCGGCCCGAGAGGGCCGGGTGGGGGCGACCGGGTGGCGGCCGGGTGGAGGGGGGGAGGCGGAGAGAGGGGTGGAGGGCAGTATGCATTTTGAAACATATACTTAATTGTTTGAAACCTGAACGTTTTACTACATAAACTCAGCAAAAAAAAGAGCGTCCTCTCACTGTCAACTGCGTTCGTTATTTTCAACAAACTTAACATGTGTAAATATTTGAATGAGAATAACAAGTTTCAACAACTGAGACATAAACTGAACAAGTTCCACAGACATGTGACTAACAGAAATKGAATGATGTGTCCCTGAACAAAGGGGGGGTCAAAATCAAAAGTAACAGTCARTATCTGGTGTGGCCACCAGCTGCATTAAGTACTGCAATGCATCTCCTCATGGACTGCACCAGATTTGCCAGCTCTTGCTGTGAGATGTTACCACACTCATCCACCAAGGCACCTGCAAGTTCCCGGACATTTCTGGGGGGAATGGCCCTAGCCCTCACCCTCTGATCTAACAGGTCCCAGAGGTGCTCAATGGGATTGAGATCCTGGCTCTTCGGTGGCCATGGCAGAAGACGGGCATTCCTGTCTTGCAGGAAATCATGCACAGAACGAACAGTATGGCTATTGTCATTGTCATGCTGGAGGGTAATGTCAGGATGAGCCTGCAGAAAGGGTACCACATGAGGGAGGAGGATGTCTTCCCTGTAACGCACAGCGTGGAGATTGCCCGCAATGACAACAAGCTCAGTCCGATGATGCTGTGACACATCGCCCCAGACCATGACTGATCCTCTAAATCGATCCTGCTCCGGAGTACAGGCCTCGGTGTAATGCTCATTCCTTTGACGATAAACGCGAATCCGACCATCACCCCTGGTGAGAGAACCGTGACTCGTCAGTGAAGAGCACTTTTTGCCAGTCCTGTCTGGTCAAGCGACGGTGGGTTTGTGCCCATAGGCGACGTTGTTGCCGATGATGTATGGTGAGGACCTCCTTACAACAGGCCTACAAGACCTCAATCCAGCCTCTCTCAGCCTATTGCGGACAGTCTGTGCACTGATGGAGGGATTGTGCGTTCCTGGTGTAACTCAGGCAGTTGTTGCCATCCTGTACCTGTCCCGCAGGTGTGATGTTCGGATGTACCGATCCTGTGCAGGTGTTACACGTGGGCTGCCACTGCGGGGACGATCAGCTGTCCGTCCTGTCTCCCTGTGACACTGTCTTAGGCGTTTCACAGTACGGACATTGCAATTTATTGCCCTGGCCACAGCTGCAGTCATTATTTTATTAAAAAAAGCAATGAGTCTGATTGAAACAGAATCAGACATATTAGCTTAAAAGTTGATCTTCTTCATTCGTAACATTCTAAAATTGCTGCACCAACTGCGCACAAGGCCAGTAAGGACACGCGCAAATGTATCGTTTCCAAATGCAATATATTAGCGGGGAGGGGAAAGGAAATACGCACCGCAACATGTAGTAGTTTGATGTAAAGATTGTGGATAAACATCCGTTTAGATCATTAAGAAAGAGGGGAGAATCTAACTATTCAACAACTTACCAGGGTGCTAATACGGAACTACAATTGTGCCTCATTGGAATACTGGCCAATTAAAGAAAGCTTTAATTTTAAATAGTTGCTAACGATTTTGCAGGACTTTGAAACAACGGGCTTAGGAACATGCCTCATAAATATAACTTCAGCAAAAAAAAAAGAAACGTCCCTTTTCAGGACCTCGGTCTTTCAAACAGGAAATTCGGTGTAAAAATCAAATACTTCCAACAAATCTCATTTTGTACCGGGTTTCCCATGCTTGTTCAATGAAATAAACAATTAAAATGACATGCACCTGTATGTCGGGAACAGTCATGTATGACGCACCCTAACAGCTTAAGACTGTATCAGCAATTAAGGTCACAGTTTATGAAAACCTTAGGGGACACTAGAGGCTCTTCTCTACTGACTCTGAAACAAAATACCAAAAGAAAGGCATGGCCGCGGGGCCCTGCTCATCTGCGTGAACGTGCCTTAGGGCATGCTATGGCAGGAGCAAGGACTGCAGCCTGTGGCCAGGGCATAAATCTTGCAATGTCCGTACTTGTGAAACGGCCTAGACAGCTGTCCACAGGGAGACAGGGACGGACAGCTGATCCGTCCCCGCGAGCAGCGCCGTGTTAACACCTGCACAGGATCGGTACAATCCGTAACATCACACCTGCGGGACAATCGGCTACGGATGGGCATAACAAATCTGCCTGAGTTACACCCAGGAACGCACATCCCTCCATCAGGTGCATCAGACTGTCCGCAATAGGCTGAGAGAGGCTGGATGGTCTGTGTAGGTCCTTTTTTGTAAGTAGCCTCACCATTACATCATCGGCAACAACGGTCGCCTCATGGGCACAAAACCCACCGTCCATTGACCAGGGACAGAGGAGCTGGCAAAAAGTGCCTCTTCACTGACGAGTCACTGTTCTCTCCCATGGGGTGATTGGTCGGATTTCGCGTCATATCGTCAAAGGAATATTGAGCATACACCGAGCCTGTCTCCGGAAAAGGCAGGATTCGAAATTTAGAGGGATCAGTCATGGCGGGGCGATGTGTCACAGCATCATCGGGACTGGAGCTGTGTCATTGCGGGCAATCTCCACGCTGCGTACAGGGAAGGACATCCTCCTCCTCATGTGGCTACCCCTTTCTGCGGCTTCATCCTGGACAACCCGTCCAGCATGACAATGACAATAGCCACTACTGTTCCAGGCTGATTTCCTGCAGACAGAATGCCCGTCTTCTTGCCTATGCCACCGAAAGAGCCAGATCTCAATCCCATGTTGAAGCACCTCTGGACCTGTTAAGATCAGGGGTGAGTGGCTAGGCCATTTTCCCCAGAAATGTCCGGGAACTCTGCAGGTGCCTTTGGGTGGATCGAGTGTTGCGCGGCTAACATCTCACAGCAAAGAGCTCGGCAAATTCTGCGTTGCAGTCCCATGAGGAGATGCATGCAGTACCTTATGCAACTCGGGTGGCCACACCAGATACTGACTTTACTTTTTGATTTTGCCCCCCCCTTTGTTCAGGGACACATCATTCCATTCTGTTAGTCACATGTTCTGTGGGAACTGTCTTCAGTTTACTGTCTCAGTTGGTGGAAACTTGTTTTATTCTCATTCAAAATATTTTACACATGTTTAAAGTTTTGTTGAAATAACGAACGCAGTTGACAGTGAGAGACGCTCTTTTTTTTGCTGAGTTTTATGTATAAAACGTTCAGCGTTTCAAACAATTATAGTATATGTTCAAAAATGCATACTGCCCTCCACCCCTCTCTCCGCCTCCCCCCCTCCACCCGGCCGCCACCCGGTCGCCCCCACCCGGCCCTCTCGGGCCGCCTACTACTAAAGCCGACAGCATTGCCTTCAGGCCTGCGTACCTTCGGTCTTCCCCATTGCCAGGGTTTCTCGACACAGCCTTATAGTCTCTTCCCAGGGCCGACATCCCCGACCTGCTCACTAGCTCAATGCAAAGTTGGGAGTGACTTGTGTGTCTGTGATACACTGATGAAGCATGACACTTCGTGCCTATTGCGCTCTCCACACTGTTCCAAAACAACTCGAAGGAAATCTGGGGAAAATATCGACTTCAGGTGCCATTGACGTCACACTGGAACTTTGTGGCGGCTTCGGGGGTGAAAACTTAATTTGAACTGCTTCCCACTGCGCGAAAACTATTTTGGAACAGTCATCCAACTCAGAATTCCAAAGTCTGCAAAGCAACTCGGGCCTCTTTCTAGGAAAGTCCGAACTTACCGAACCTGAAGTTCTCAGTCTTGTTTTTAAGCACCATGAGTGCATTTAGCTGTGTCTTGAGAATGCTTCAGAAGCAAGACTCTCATGCGTCTGACATGTATGCTGCAATTTAAATTTGTCTAAGTTATACAAATTTAACCTAGACTCTAAATAACCACTTCAAATTGTATTCTACCATTGACTGGTATTTTCACCAAACAATAGTAAAAAAAAAAAGAGCATTGGATTTCCAAATTATATTTTTTCTTCTCCTGAAAAATGGTTTTCGGCGCCAATTTTATTTATCGGCTTTTCTAATTTTATTAAAACAATAATTTACCAGCTAAAAGCCGGCTATTTACCAGTAACGGAAACCCTGACGCATTAGCCGTTGTGCGTGCTTTACCTGCCCTTCCCAGTGTGACCCTCAATATGAGAGGAATGGCCAATCCCATCTGTTAGAATCAGTATGATATCTACTCTATATGACAATGAACAGCAGCAAGCTCTCCCTCACCACACAGCTGGTCCCTACTGTACCACTGAGGCAACACTTGTTTGGATCATCACACACTACAGTAAACAAAACACACTCAATTAACTACCAACACATACAGAAGTACATTACTCAGGTTCATTATGAAACATAACAGATCCCGTTAAACATGTCAACATTGACAATCACTTCTCTCTGTGCTAGACTGCACACCAATAACTAATATCGGCCCGCTGCCCACCAAACCTGGAAGTGAGGCATTTTTGCTGCGTGAGTTAATCCTGATTACCAAGGCAGCACTCTGACCAGTCTTATATAAATATAGATTGTAATTTCTACGACTACACTCATCTTCTAATTACAGCCAGCCAGGCCTGCCAGGCCAGCGTTGTTCTAAGGATTGGGCGTCCCACTCCCTACGTATTTTATGGTTTTATTGTAAGACAGGAAACTAGGTAAGTAGGTGCAAACTCTGGCGCCAGATTGGAACCATGCTGACATGTTGGTCGGTCCCTGTCTGCTGGCCCTCTAAATGCTCCTTGACCACACAGGTCACCTCTGACTGCTGTTTCGACAAGTCGACACAGCTCTACGAGTTGCTGACCTGTTCCTCTTCCCCCCCTCCCCACCACATCTTGTGAGGATAGGCTAGGAGATTGAATGGGCCATGATTCACAATCTAGTGGTGTGACGGTTCGAATAGCCCGTCCCATTCGTGCTAAATGACTTAAATATAGGCTACACACACACACCCTTCTTCTCTTTTCAACATTGATTCTTTCTGGTTCCGTCTCGTGTTTTTAAGTGGGAAGACAAAAATGTACATATGCCATGCGAGATCATGATGTCGGCTGTGACTACCTTTTTGGAGAAAAGCAAGATATCCGCCTGTTTACTTCTGCCATGTGCTCATTTGCGTCATTCAGCAAAGGTCCAAGATAGAAATAAAGCATTTAAATCTTTGAATTTCTGAATTTCCCAGTTATCAATCAACAATGTCATATGTATTTGAATTAGTTATAAAAATATTTTGCCCATCCTAGTTAGTAAATTACACGGGTAATTAGATTTAGTTGAGTATAATCTAACACTGCCAGGACATTCGTGCTCAGAGTACTGATGTGTAGTACTGTGTCTGTTCCAGCTGAGCCTCAAGGACACGGGTCAGTCTGTACCAGCGCGCATCACCGTATCCTGGGCACTGCGGATAGGTCCGCTCAACACTCAGAGCCAGAGAGCCGCCGGGGTCCCCATCCAGAACAGCCAACAGTCTCCTCACCCCCTAGTTCTGAACGAGGAGAGGATAGCTGATGAGGACGGAACGGAAACAGTGCTCTCCTACTATCCTTCCCAGCGCCACTGCCAATCCAACAGTCACGCAGTGGCGGAATAACCCCATAGAATACCTTCTTTTAGTGCTAACTTGTTACCCTAATGATCTAATCAACCCCAACGATGTGAAATCTGAAGACCATAATCTAGTCTCCCAAGCCATGCTTGTGAACATTCTACACACAGGGACACTGGGAAAGTCAATCGTAATTATGGAATCAATTGGTGTTGTCAGCGCGCGCTCCGGGAGATGCGTTCCAAACAAACTTGAACGCCTGTCCAGGGAGCTCATAACCGGGGCCAGTCCCGTCTTAGTTTCCCTTACATACTTCACTATCATTGCATTATTATTTAGCTTCTATCATGCATTCATAATTAATGTTTGCTTAAAGTCATGTGACGACCAAATACTGGGTCATGCATTTGACTGCTCCAATACATCACGAGGCTTCTTCTCTCTAAGCTATGAGACCTTGAAAACTGAAATCCCTTTCTCTAAACAATGTTCAAATCAATATCCAAATGTTGATTTGTCACAGCGCCAAATACAACAGACCTTACAGTGGAAACTGCTTACTTACAAGCCCTTAAACCAACAATGCATCTTTTTTAAGATAAGAATAAGATGTTAATATTTACTAAATAAACTGAAGTAAAAAAAGACAAGAAAATAGAAAAAAAATAACAAAATAATTAAAGAGCAACAATAAAATAACTGTAACGAGGCATATTACAGGGGCTGTAACTTACGGACTTACGTAGGAGCAGGCTCTTGACTATAAGGGTTGCGGGGACTGGCAAACGAATGGAGTTATCCGCACGACCTCCAATACAACATGACCTATCCAGAAGTGGTCATTTCCCACTGGGTACAGAACGTCATTTCAGACGTCTAGTTTTGATTGTTAGCAGAATCATGTCGTATATGTAGGGTAGGGAATTGAGCTGGTGGACTATAGCACCATTAGAATAATGTTAAAGATTTAAGTATAAAAACAGTGTCCCAGTTATGAGTCGAGCAGGAATTCATGTACCAAAAACTTTTCGACGCGTGAGATGTCCTGATAGGTTTGGGAGGTTTAGGTTATAAGGGTAGGTCTCAGATGCAATGATTAGTCGGGTAAAAAGTATACATTCCTGTACATCTGAGTGGTACTTTTTCTAAGACTCATTCCAATTTGAACATAGTGAGCTGTTCTCATGGAGTTCATACAGTTGGGCTTACGTGGTGCAACCCATTTAGACCAGCTGATTAACGAAACCCACTTTTGGATCCGAAAAGACTTGGCGCATTTCCTTTTGCTGACCAGCTTTGGCCGTTGCGGGTGAGAAACACAGAGAATGCAAAAGTGGTCATCAAAAATGTACTAAAAGACACAAATGTTGTGATGAGTTTCAAGGCCAAAGTATTTAGTCCCACAGTTTGCAAGCTATTTTGTAGGTAGATCTGCCGCTTCTTATTATCTATGAATGCCTCGACACCCAGGCTCCTGGGTATAGACAGGGTTCGCTGCGATCTGCAGGATGACTTTGGCCCCAGGATCGGAGCTGATACTTGGCCACATGCACTAACCATATTATCCTTGCCTCTGTAGTCCTTGCTGTCAGAGAGAGATGTGATCGAGAGTTGTGGGCCACATACCAGGTCTTACCATGGTAGAAACGTGCAGACCGCATAAGTCAGGATGGGTCTGATTGAGTTTGATTTAAGAAAACATAGTACAACTTTTGCCAAGGTTCCAGGGGATTCTTGACAACCCCCTATTGGCGCGAAAATTCTTTTCTATAGGCTCTTTGAGACGTACCTTGGTTGCGATTGATGGGCAATAACGCGCCCTGCTGCCTTCCTCGTTGTTTCAGTCTGCCCTCCCAATTTTGGCTATTCTTTTCGTGACCCACTGGCGATAATTACTTTGTCCTTTGATGTTGTGTTTTTTGGTACCAGGATTGAAGATAGTTTGTTTTGGGGGTGTATTGTGAAGGTTAAAACGATGCTAAGTTAAGTGGATACCTTTGCATAATGCTCTCTAACCCACGAGGCTCTCGTTCTACCAATTCTCCACCATGTTCAGAACCAATGCCTCATTGTAACCTCATGAATTAAGTGTGTAGACCTATAGGAATAAGTAATTACATTCAACGCATAATCCCTACCTAATTAACCTGCCCGCGACACTGCCAGAATCCGACGGGAGGTGTACAAAGTCATCTCCTTGTTGTTGTCTTGATTCACGTTGAAGACGAACCACTCCCTGAGGTGAAACAGTGTAGGTTGTGTAGAAATCCGTTGCCACCACACTACCAGGTTCTCTGACCTCCCTTAATAGGGCTGGTGTCGTTGGCCAAAGGCTATATAGATCCGAGGTTGTATAAGTGGGGAGGTTTTCAATAGGGGTGGCTTGGCTATGCAGTCGATTTGGAGAGAGGCCTGTTAAAAACACCCTTTGAGTCCACTGGGAGATGATATGAGGAGGGTACTGCTGAGCAGGTGGGGAGGCACTCCCACGCGCACCCTGAGAGGTGGCTCCCGTCATGAGAATCAGCTTGCAGAATTGTGTCGATTTTACCTACTGCTTTACCATGACAAGTACTGGCGGCCTGAGTTAGCAAACGGGAGCAGGAAGGCCCTTTGCCCCCGGTCAGAGTCCATTTTTCCGCACTGCCCGTTTGGAGTGTGAGTCGTGCCTCAGAACGGGGAGACAAGGGGTCAAAGATGTTTAGTCCCAAGGGTCCTTCTAGTCTGTTAGTTGATGGCAGTCCTCTTTGAGTGCAGTAGAGCATTCCACAGCTTGAAATGGTGCTCAGACAGATATGGAGTCTAGCTCGTACCTCTCGCGCCGGCACGCGAAATACAGCAAAACATCTCCCATTCCCATTCTCCTTTCCTCCCCCAGACCGTGCCGAACTGACCCATGCTCCGCTTCTCCCTCTTATTCGCCCTCTTCAATCATTTTCCCTTAGCCTTTCGTAGAGTGCTGCTGCAGTAGCTGCTGTTTTGGGCCTTTTCATTCTGTTACAGGTCAAGGGAACTTGGAGCAAGAGTCATACCAAACAGGCTTTTTGGTGGCGGACAGCCGGGGAGGAGAATGGTAGCGAAAATGTTGATAGGTCAACAAAATTAAAATTCATTAGAGACAGAAAAAAGGCACAGCAACCAAAAATTCTCTTGAGATTTGAACTTTCAATCTGAAGACTGTAACTTC
>NC_036860.1:7311589-7315327 GCF_002910315.2 Salvelinus sp. IW2-2015
TTTTTTTTATATGTAGCCTAGGCCTACTGGTTGTATGGATTTGGGATCTATCATCCCACAACAATCCCAGAATCTGTTTGGAATAGGATATTTCTTTCTCAACAAACTGATCAATAGTATAGATCAACTTTTTCTACTATGGGGGATAGTAGATTGACATAGGCTAGTGATTTTCCTGTTCATTAGGCCTACATGTCTTGTTGGCTGAGGTGCCCTCTGTTGTACACACACCTCCTGGTGTGACCTTATTAGGCTATGTCAGCACATCCTGTGTGTATGGTCTCACTGCCCTGGCAACAGGAAGTGCCTGTCACCACCACGTGGGAGGGAGGGAGGGCGGGCCGCGCACGCTAAAAATCATTGAAACTATAGCCTGTATTTACATTTCATGTCTAGTTATATGTACATATAACTAATCTTAATTAGCTCGTGCTCCTGCACATCAACTCGGTACTGGTACCCTGTGTATACAGCCATGTTATCGTTACGCATTGTGTATTTATTACTTGTTATTGCTTTTCTATTTTCTCTGCATTGCTTGCACCCGTAAGTAAGCATTCCACTGTTAGTCTACACCTGTTGTTGCTGATGTAAAAATGGCTCTATAAATACATTTGATTTGTTTTCAAAGCGTGTACCGAAATAAAATGTGATTTTGATCTTATTTTTGACTTCTTTGAAACGTTTTGACTCTCTTGACGTGTGTGAGGATTTACAATGACTATACAGTGTGGTCTGACCGGGTGTGTGTGTGAGGATTTACAATGACTATACGGTGTGGTCTGACCGGGTGTGTGTGTGAGGATTTACAATGACTATACAGTGTGGTCTGACCGGGTGTGTGTGTGTGAGGATTTACAATGACTATACGGTGTGGTCTGACCGGGTGTGATTGTGTGTGTTCCAGGTGCAGTACAAGGAGGAGTTTGAGAAGAACAAAGGGAAAGGTTTCAGTGCTGTGGCCGACACGCCGGAGATGCAGAGAATCAAGAAAACCCAGGACCATATCAGCAACGTACGTCTGTCCGTCAACACTCACACGCCGTACCGATCACAGTACAGGATCAACAACCAGTCCTTCTCTCTCCCTCCCCCTCAGGTTGTCTCAAATGGAACCCTGGTCAAAGTAGTGCACTATAGGGATCAGGGTGCCATTTGGGATTCAGGCCTACACTGCCCACCCACTAAATATTCTGAGTGGGTGCCAATTATCACAAGTGCCCAGCCTTTGTACGGGGGCATGCCTGTCTTTTTATCTCTGATCTATATATATCTATAAATATATATTATATATATATTTATTTATTTTATTTTTTATATACTAGTGTGTGTGTGTATATATATATATATATATATATATATATATACACACACACACAAAAGTATGTGCACAACTGCTCATCGAACATCTCATACCAAAATCATGAGCCTTAATATGGAGTTGGTCCCCCCTGCTGCTATATCAGCCTCCACTCTGTTGGGAAGGCTTTCCACTAGTTGTTGCAACATTGCTGCGGGGACTTGCTTCCATTCAGCCACGAGCATAAATGAGGTCGGGCACTGATTTTGGGGATTAGGCCTGGCTCGCAGTCCGCGTTCCAATTCATCCCAAAGGTGTTCGATGGGGTCGAAGTCAGGGCTCTGTGCAGGCCAGTCAAGTTCTTCCACACCGATCTCGACAAACCAATTCTGTATGGACCTTGCTTTTTGCACAGGGGCGTTGTCATGCTGAAACAGGAAAGGGAACTTCCCCAACTGTTACCACAAGTTGGAAGCACAGAATTGTCTAGAATGTCATTGTATGCTGTAGCGTTAAGATTTCCCCTCACTGGAACGAAGGGGTCTATCCCGAGCCATGAAAAACAACCCCAGACCATTATTCCTCTTCCACCAAACTTTACAGCTTGCACTATACATTGGGGCAGGTAGCGTTCTCCTGGCATCCACCAAACCCCGATTCATCCGTCAGACTGCCAGATGGTGAGGGGTGATTCATTACTCCAGAGAACACAATTCCACTGCTTCAGAGTCCAATGGCAGCGAGGTTTACACCACTCCAGCTGACGCTTGGCAATGCACGTGGTGATCTTAGGCTTATATGCAACTGYTCGGCCATGGAAACCCATTTCATGAAGCTCCCGACCAAAGTTTGTGCTGACTTTGCTTCCAGAAGCAGATTGGAAATCAGTGAGTGTTTCACTCGAGAACAGATGATTTTTAAGAGCTTCAGCACACAGCGGTCCCGTTCTGTGCGCTTGTGTGGTCTACCACTTCGCGGCTGAGCCGTTGTTGATCCTAGACGTTTCCACTTCACAATAACAGCACTTACAGTTGACCGGGGCAGGTCTAGTAGGGCAGAACTTTGACTAACGGACTTGTTGGAAAGGTGGCATCCTATGACTGTGCCACATTGGAAGTAACTGAGCTCTTCAGTAAGGCCATTCTACTGCCGATGTTTGTCTATGGAGTTTGCATGGCTTTGTGCTCGATTTTATACACCTGTCAGCAACAGGTGTGGCTGAAATAGCCGAATCCACGAATTTCAAGGAGTGTCCACATACTTTTAGCCATTTAGTGTGTTTTATGTCGTCGCGGCCAAAAGTTTTGAGAATGACACAAATATTAATTTTCACAAAGTTTGCTGCTTCAGTGTCTTAAAATATTTTTGTCAGATGTTACTATGGAATACTGAAGTATAAATTACAAGCAATTGTCAAAGGCTTTTATTGACAATTACATGGAAGTTGATGCAGTGTGTCAATATTTGCAGTGTTGACCCTTCTTTTTCAAGACCTCTGCAATCYGCCCTGGCATGCTGTCAATTAACTTCTGGGCCACATCCTGACTGATGGCAGCCCATTCTTGCATAATCAATGCTTGGAGTTTGTCAGAATTTGTGGGTTTTTGTTTGTTCACACGCCTCTTGCGTGGACTTTCATTAAGGCGCGCGCTCCTGAGTCAGCATTCTGGCCCTGATATCCAAAACAACATTGAAGACCTCTCCTTGAAGTTCTTGATGACCGATAAATGGTTGATTGCACATCTCCTTAAGCTTCCAGTCTGTTATTCAAACTCAATCAGCATGACCGAGTAGATGATTCTCCAGCTTGTCTCGTCAACACTCCACACTGTGTTAACGAGAGAATCACTGACATGATGTCAGCTGGTCCTTTTTGTGGCAGGGCTGAAATGCAGTGGAAATGTTTTTTGGTGGAATTCAGTTCTTTGCGTGGTAAAGATGGGGAGGGGGAAAAAACCCTTGCAATCATGCCGATCACCTTCATAACATTGTTGGAGCTATATGCATTGCCATTATACGACAACTGAGGCAGCAGACTTTGTGGAAATTATATTTGTGTCATTCTCAAAACTTTTGGCACGATTATGTATTCATAGCACCTCCTTACCACTCTGATGTGCAGGGATTGTCTGCTTTAGTGTTTCCTCCAGAAGTGCGGGTGTGGTGAAGGCCTGGGACAAGGTTATGTTACTCATGTTCCTCTGTGGTCTCTGCTTGCAGCAGAGGTTGGTCGTGTAGTGGCCTTGTTGTTCTGTCTGGTCAAGACCAGGGACACCCACCTCCCGTGAATACCGCAGCACATAAGATTTGCCCTGGACTACGTGTGTTCTCCCTCCTTCTGTTCTCACTAATGATTTAAAGAGGTGTGGGGGTGTGGTTTACTTCTGCTTTCTACAGGAAACAGATGCCTGTGGTGTCCTGAGAGGTGGAACAGACAG
>NC_036860.1:7316008-7319228 GCF_002910315.2 Salvelinus sp. IW2-2015
CTTGAGGATTGACACCAGTTTGATGGGATTCAAGGTCTGGGAGTATCCCCACACACACACACACACACACACACACACAACACTTCTACAACCCCAGGCAAATAAAGGCAAATGCAGAGAAGAGAAACCTCATGAGAAGTCTGTTACAATGTCCCAGCTGTTAGCAGTGTGTGTGGACAGACCAAGCCAAGGSGCRCGGCTGATGATCTCTGTCTTTCTCTCCCTCCTTTCCCCACTTTCTCTCCCTCCTCCTCGGATGTACCCACACTCAGTAGGCCACAGAGAGACAGACATGTCCAGCTCTCTTTGAAATGTGAGATGTCCAACTCCAGCCCCCTCTCGTTCACAGCTGTCTGTCTGGATTAGTCCCTGTCTCCCTCTCTCCTTATCTCTCTGTCATATGACTCTAATTGACATTCATTGAGAACGTTCACTAAATTTTCCATCTCTCTCTCCCTTCCTACCTCGTTTTTACTTTCTACTGATTCATGTAGTGAAGGTTAAGAGGAAGGGGGGGCTCTTTTGTGTCCGGGAGTGGGACTGGCTTGGACTGGGATTTTCCTGTTACACACACACACACACACACACCATCTGTGTGCAACCTTCGCCTTCAAAACAAACAGAAGTAATGTTAGACACTCTCTCAAGTAACATATTGAACATGTTGCTCGCTCTGTCTCGCATTAAAAAAACTGTCTTCTCAGTCACTGAACGCAATGTCCTCACTCACACTTAACACTGGCATCTCCTCCACTTAACACTCATCTCCTCTAGTCAGTCTGAATACACTCCTCTCTGACACCCTGAACACACTGGCCTCTTTCACCCACCCGGGGAGGGAGGGAGGGAGGGAGAGAGAGGGCAGAATCTAAGCTGTGAGTGTCAGTCTTATAATTCAGTCAGGCTGGGAATATGAGTAGGGCTGTTATACTGCAGTAAAGGATCCGTCTCTCTCAGGTTTATTGGTCATTTGGAGATTAATGCTGTCTGTCTCTCTCTGTGATGTTGGCTGGGTTGATATATTAGGTCTGCTGCTGCTGGTTGTGATGCAGCTTTGATTAACCTGAATAAACAAGGAAAGCATGTCCTGCCATCCAGGACCTCTATACCAGGCGGTGTCAGAGGAAGGCCCTAAAAATGGTCAGACTCCTGCCACCCTAGTCAAAGACTGTTCTCTCTGCTACTGCACGGCAAGCGGTTACTCGTAGCCCAAGTCCTAGGTCCAAGAGGCTACTTAAAACAGCTTCTACCCGAGGCATAAGACTCTGAACATCAAATGGCTACCCAGACTATTTGCATTGCCCCCCCCCCCTTTCACTCCTCTGCTACTCTGTTAGGCATAGTCACTTTAATAACTCTACCTACATGTACATATTACCTCGACTAACCGGTGCCCCCGCACATTGACTCTGTACCGGTACCCCCTGTACATAATCTCGTTATTGTTAATTTACTGCTGCTCTTTAACTACTTGTTATTTTTTAAACTGCATTGTTGGTTAGGGGCTTGTAACATTTAACTGTAAGGTCTTCAACTGTGGTATTCGGCGCATGTGACTAATAAAATTTGATTTGACATTCTCACCCACTATTTTTGTTAGGCATGATATATTTTGCACCATTCTTTTCTGTCTTCCTCCTTTGGGTCTCTGTTACTCTTTCAATTTCTTACCCTCGCTTTAGGGCTGTCTCTCTCTCTCTCTCCACTTTTTCTCATTTCACCTGTTCCTCGTGATGTGTCAGCAAGGGTTGCTAGGCAGCGCTGAGGTCACCCAACTTCCGGCTGTGATGTCATTTCCTGTGTCAGCAGGCCTATTGTAGAAACAGAAGCACATAGCCTAGCACTGTAGTGCCCCCCCTATTACACACGCAGCCCTACTGCCTGGGGAGGGATCTGGAGACACCTGCTGGACAYGACAGGAACTGCACTTTATTTCCCTGCTCTAAATAGCTATCTGCTGGACTGGTACAGTCAACAGGATGCAATCGGGGTTTTGACGTCTGGGTATTATATCTAGTCACTCTGTGACATTTGTCATTTAGCTCTTATACAATGTAAATATAATGTGTGTGTGTGTGTACACAGATTAAGTACCATGAGGAGTTTGAGAAGAACAGGATGGGAGGAGAAATCCCATCTCCCCAGCCCAACAGCCCCAATCCAGGTACACATGCTGTCTCTCACACACACATACACACACACACACACACACACACACAAACTATGAAAATACATTTATTAAAGATGCACGATGCCATTTCCTGCTAAAATTCCAATGGTTTGCCTAATTTCACAAGCAAGTAAAGTGTAGAGAATCATTGTACCATCTAAAATGTATTTTTCACGGCCAAAATTTGATTACATTTTGCAGCTTTAACATCAGTGAGAGTAGACAAATGGTTACATTTATCTATGGGGATAAAATGTTTGATCTTTCTGCTCTGTGGACAGTTCCTGTTTTTAGCACACATGAATACAATGATTGTGARCTAGTGGTTAACCTGTGCATTCACTGTGTACATGTTGTCACCTCTCAATATCACAGAGTCATTGTTATAATAATTGACTGAAAGGCGCTAAATGATGGCTRCAAGTTTTGACTTGCTGTGCTGTGGAATTCTCTGTATCAGAGCCCTGGGGCTGACCAATGAGATGCCAGTTAGATGGAGGGATAGAGGGGGAATACAGCAGGAGGAGATGAGAGACAGAGGGGGGGATTGTTTCAGAGTGCCGGGGAATGGGGGATCCCATTTGTCAGACTGAATAGCCAAAAATGTCTATCCTTCACTCTGATTCAATCACTCAATCTCTCCCTCTCACAATTCTCTCTCCCCCCACTCTCTCTCGCTATCTCTGGCGCTCTCCTCCCCCTCTCCTTTTCCCCCTCTCTCACCAGTGTTCCAGCAGCAGCTGCCCCACCAGCCCCCTGCTGCGTCTAAGAACTACAGCTATGAGCCAGCAGCGGCTCCTGCACCAGTCCGCCAGGCGGCCGCCGCCCCCCCTCCCAGCTCCGGGGTGAGACAGAACACTCCTCTCTCTTGTGTTAGGATCCATCCCAAATGGCATCCTATTCCCTATTTAAAGCACCAGRGCCCATTGTGGCCCGGTCAAAAGTAATGCACTATTTAGGGAAAGGGGTGCCGTTTGGGACGCAGGCACTGTTCTCTCTGCATGGGGGCCTCCACTGTGTCTGGCAGTATCCACATGACCCCCCCCCCCC